>NC_138109.1:83825627-84262627 GCF_964146895.1 Miniopterus schreibersii | reverse complement strand
TGTTGACAACTTTCAACGAACCAGAAACGAAGGGCATTTTGCAGTGGAATTCAGACGGGTATGACCAAGAGGTCATTTCTATTGGTTGACGAGTGCAAAAGCATGATTAATTTCTTGTTCTCGATGAAAACCTTACATTTCCAAGTGACCTGAAGTAGGGCTTTCACAAAAACATGTGTTTGCGTGTCTGTGGTGAAAGGAGCTCTAAGTTGTGTATTCAGTGCTGGACAGTGACACACTCTAAATAGGTTACACAGCTTTTTAAGAGAACCAACATGCTTCAAACTGTAAGTGCTACAAGGTGTGTGTAGCATGCAGAAAGAAGGCTTGTCAGTTCAAAAAAAGAAGAGGAAACCAAAATCCAGGTAGTGAAACGAGCACACCAGTATGGGAGATGTGCATGTGGACAGTTTCAAGCAGCAGCTCTTTCTGGACACATGGAAACAGTGCTGTGAAATATTTTCATATGAAGTGAGATTTGGTCAAAGTTGAAAGGCCTTCTATAACCAACCCTAAAGAGCTTAGCCAAACAATGAATGTTGCAATAAGCTCCTGCAGGAAAGGTGCTTCAATGACACAACTCCGAGCAGGTAGCTACATTCTGCACAGTACAAAATGCATTTGAATTCCTGGCTGAAAACTCACTCCAGAAGGAAGAAATGCGTGTGTTTCTCCCTGAAAGAACACTCAGCCACTAGCCTTTTGCTTGCTCCTTCAAAGTCTTTGCAGAAACGTGTGTTTTCACGGCTGGAATACGTTTTGGGATGCATTGTTTCAATCTCCTGCAAGCCTCATGTTGTTTCTTAGACAATGTGGAAAAACAAGGAGTATGTTTCCCAAATCACTTGTAGTCCAGAAAAACGCACACTGCATCACTCTTGCTCAAACATACCCAATCTCCTAATGCGTTGAGAACATTCAAACAACCAGAAAAGAAGGGCATTCTGCAGTGAAATTCAGACGGGTATGACCAAGAGGACATTTCTATTGGTTGCAGAGTGCAAAAGCATGATTGACTTCTTGGTCACGATGAAAACCTTACATTTCCAAATGACCTGAAGTAGGACTTTCACAAAACCATGTGTTTGCGTGTCTGTGGTGAAAGGAGCTCTACGTTGTGTATTCAGTGCCAGAGAGTGATACACTCTACATGGGTTACACAGCGTTTTGAGAAACCAACCTGCTTCAAACTGAAACAGCTACAGGGTGTGTGTAGCATGCAGAAAGAAGGCTTGTCATTTCAAAGAAAGAAGAGGAAACCAAAATCCAGGTAGTGAAACGAGCACACCAGTATGGGAGATGTGCATGTGGACAGTTTCAAGCAGCTCTCTCTGGACACTTGGAAACAGCGCTGTGAAAAAATTTCGTACGAAGGGGGATTTAGGCAAAGTTGAAAGACCTTCCAAAACCAACCCTAAGAAGTTAGCCAAACGATGAATGTTGCAATAACCTCCTGCATGAAAGGTGCTTCAATGACACAACTCCCGAGCAGGTAGCTACATTCTGCACACTACAAAATGCATATGAAATCCTGGCTGAAAACTCACTCCAGAAGGAAGAAATGCGTGTGTTTCTCCCTGAAAGAACACTCACCCATTAGCCTTTTGCTTGCTCCTTCAAAGTCTTTGTAGAAACGTATGTTTTCACGGCTGGAATACGTTTTCGGATGCATTGTTTCAATCTCCTGCAAGCCTCATGTTGTCTCTTAGACAATGTGGAAAAACAAGGAGTATGTTTCCCATATCACTTGTAATCCAGAAAAACGGACACTGCATCACTCTTGCTCAAACACGGCCAATCTCCTAATGCGTTGGGAACATTCAAACACCTAGAAACGAAGGGCATTTTGCAGTGAAATTCAGACGGGTATGTTGAAAAGGACATTTCAGTCGGTTGCAGAGTGCAAAAGCATGATTGACTTCATGTTCTTGATGAAAACCTTACATTTCCAAGTGACCTGAAGTAGGACTTTCACAAAATCATGTGTTTGCGTGTCTGTGGTGAAAGGAGCTCTAAATTGTGTATTCAGTGCTGGAGAGTGACACACTCTACATTGGTTACACAGCGTTTTGAGAGCACCTACATGGTTCAGACTGAAACTGCTACAAGGTGTGTGTAGCATGCAGAAAGAAGGCTTGTCATTTCGAAGAAAGAAGAGGAAACCAAAATCCAGGTAGTGAAACGAGCACACCAGTATGGGAGATGTGCATGTGGACAGTTTCAAGCAGCAGCTCTCTCTGGACACTTGGAAACAGCGCTGTGAAAAATTTCGTACGAAGCCGGATTTGGCCAAACTTGAAAGACCTTCCAAAACCAATCCTAAAGAACTTAGCCAAACAATGAATGTAGCAAGGAGCTCCTGTAGATAGGGTGCTTCTATGGCACAACTCAGGAGCAGTTAGCTACATCCTGCACAGTACAAAATGCAAATGAATTCCAGGCTGAAAACTCACTCCAGAAGGAATAAATGCGTGTGTTTCTCTCTGAAAGAACACTCAGCCACTAGACTTTTGCTTGCTCCTTCAAAGTCTTGTAGAAACATGTGTTTTCACTGCTGGAATACGTTGTGGGATGCATTGTTTCAATCTCTTGCAAGCCTCATGTCGTTTCTTACACAGATTGGAAAAATACGGAATATGTTTCCCAAATCACTTGAAATCCAGGAAAAGGCACACTGCATCACTCTTGCTCAAACACGCTCTTTCTTGAAATGCAGGAAAACGCACACTGCATCACTCTTGCTCAAACACGCTCTTTCTCCTAATGTGTTGACAACTTTCAACGAACCAGAAACGAAGGGCATTTTGCAGTGGAATTCAGACGGGTATGACCAAGAGGTCATTTCTATTGGTTGACGAGTGCAAAAGCATGATTAATTTCTTGTTCTCGATGAAAACCTTACATTTCCAAGTGACCTGAAGTAGGGCTTTCACAAAAACATGTGTTTGCGTGTCTGTGGTGAAAGGAGCTCTAAGTTGTGTATTCAGTGCTGGACAGTGACACACTCTAAATAGGTTACACAGCTTTTTAAGAGAACCAACATGCTTCAAACTGTAAGTGCTACAAGGTGTGTGTAGCATGCAGAAAGAAGGCTTGTCAGTTCAAAAAAAGAAGAGGAAACCAAAATCCAGGTAGTGAAACGAGCACACCAGTATGGGAGATGTGCATGTGGACAGTTTCAAGCAGCAGCTCTTTCTGGACACATGGAAACAGTGCTGTGAAATATTTTCATATGAAGTGAGATTTGGTCAAAGTTGAAAGACCTTCTATAACCAACCCTAAAGAGCTTAGCCAAACAATGAATGTTGCAATAAGCTCCTGCAGGAAAGGTGCTTCAATGACACAACTCCGAGCAGGTAGCTACATTCTGCACAGTACAAAATGCATTTGAATTCCTGGCTGAAAACTCACTCCAGAAGGAAGAAATGCGTGTGTTTCTCCCTGAAAGAACACTCAGCCACTAGCCTTTTGCTTGCTCCTTCAAAGTCTTTGCAGAAACGTGTGTTTTCACGGCTGGAATACGTTTTGGGATGCATTGTTTCAATCTCCTGCAAGCCTCATGTTGTTTCTTAGACAATGTGGAAAAACAAGGAGTATGTTTCCCAAATCACTTGTAGTCCAGAAAAACGCACACTGCATCACTCTTGCTCAAACACGCTCTTTCTCCTAATGTGTTGACAACTTTCAACGAACCAGAAACGAAGGGCATTTTGCAGTGGAATTCAGACGGGTATGACCAAGAGGTCATTTCTATTGGTTGCAGAGTGCAAAAGCATGATTGACTTCTTGGTCACGATGAAAACCTTACATTTCCAAATGACCTGAAGTAGGACTTTCACAAAACCATGTGTTTGCGTGTCTGTGGTGAAAGGAGCTCTACGTTGTGTATTCAGTGCCAGAGAGTGATACACTCTACATGGGTTACACAGCGTTTTGAGAAACCAACCTGCTTCAAACTGAAACAGCTACAGGGTGTGTGTAGCATGCAGAAAGAAGGCTTGTCATTTCAAAGAAAGAAGAGGAAACCAAAATCCAGGTAGTGAAACGAGCACACCAGTATGGGAGATGTGCATGTGGACAGTTTCAAGCAGCTCTCTCTGGACACTTGGAAACAGCGCTGTGAAAAAATTTCGTACGAAGGGGGATTTAGGCAAAGTTGAAAGACCTTCCAAAACCAACCCTAAGAAGTTAGCCAAACGATGAATGTTGCAATAACCTCCTGCATGAAAGGTGCTTCAATGACACAACTCCCGAGCAGGTAGCTACATTCTGCACACTACAAAATGCATATGAAATCCTGGCTGAAAACTCACTCCAGAAGGAAGAAATGCGTGTGTTTCTCCCTGAAAGAACACTCACCCACTAGCCTTTTGCTTGCTCCTTCAAAGTCTTTGTAGAAACGTATGTTTTCACGGCTGGAATACGTTTTCGGATGCATTGTTTCAATCTCCTGCAAGCCTCATGTTGTCTCTTAGACAATGTGGAAAAACAAGGAGTATGTTTCCCAAATCACTTGTAATCCAGAAAAACGGACACTGCATCACTCTTGCTCAAACACGGCCAATCTCCTAATGCGTTGGGAACATTCAAACACCTAGAAACGAAGGGCATTTTGCAGTGAAATTCAGACGGGTATGTTGAAAAGGACATTTCAGTCGGTTGCAGAGTGCAAAAGCATGATTGACTTCATGTTCTTGATGAAAACCTTACATTTCCAAGTGACCTGAAGTAGGACTTTCACAAAATCATGTGTTTGCGTGTCTGTGGTGAAAGGAGCTCTAAATTGTGTATTCAGTGCTGGAGAGTGACACACTCTACATTGGTTACACAGCGTTTTGAGAGCACCTACATGGTTCAGACTGAAACTGCTACAAGGTGTGTGTAGCATGCAGAAAGAAGGCTTGTCATTTCGAAGAAAGAAGAGGAAACCAAAATCCAGGTAGTGAAACGAGCACACCAGTATGGGAGATGTGCATGTGGACAGTTTCAAGCAGCAGCTCTCTCTGGACACTTGGAAACAGCGCTGTGAAAAATTTCGTACGAAGCCGGATTTGGCCAAACTTGAAAGACCTTCCAAAACCAATCCTAAAGAACTTAGCCAAACAATGAATGTAGCAAGGAGCTCCTGTAGATAGGGTGCTTCTATGGCACAACTCAGGAGCAGTTAGCTACATCCTGCACAGTACAAAATGCAAATGAATTCCAGGCTGAAAACTCACTCCAGAAGGAATAAATGCGTGTGTTTCTCTCTGAAAGAACACTCAGCCACTAGACTTTTGCTTGCTCCTTCAAAGTCTTGTAGAAACATGTGTTTTCACTGCTGGAATACGTTGTGGGATGCATTGTTTCAATCTCTTGCAAGCCTCATGTCGTTTCTTACACAGATTGGAAAAATACGGAATATGTTTCCCAAATCACTTGAAATCCAGGAAAAGGCACACTGCATCACTCTTGCTCAAACACGCTCTTTCTTGAAATGCAGGAAAACGCACACTGCATCACCCTTGCTCAAACACGCTCTTTCTCCTAATGTGTTGACAACTTTCAACGAACCAGAAACGAAGGGCATTTTGCAGTGGAATTCAGACGGGATGACCAAGAGGACATTTCTATTGGTTGAAGAGTGCAAAAGCATGATTAATTTCTTGTTCTCGATGAAAACCTTACATTTCCAAGTGACCTGAAGTAGGACTTTCACAAAAACATGTGTTTGCGTGTCTGTGGTGAAAGGAGCTCTAAGTTGTGTATTCAGTGCTGGACAGTGACACACTCTAAATAGGTTACACAGCTTTTTAAGAGAACCAACATGCTTCAAACTGTAAGTGCTACAAGGTGTGTGTAGCATGCAGAAAGAAGGCTTGTTATTTCAAAGAAAGAAGAGGAAACCAAAATCCAGGTAGTGAAACGAGCACACCAGTATGGGAGATGTGCATGTGGACGGTTTCAAGCAGCCGCTCTTTCTGGACACATGGAAACAGCGCTGTGAAATATTTTCATATGAAGTGAAATTTGGCCAAAGTTGAAAGGCCTTCTATAACCAACCCTAAAGAGCTTAGCCAAACAATGAATGTTGCAATAAGCTCCTGCAGGAAAGGTGCTTCAATGACACAACTCCGAGCAGGTAGCTACATTCTGCACAGTACACAATGCATATGAATTCCTGGCTGAAAACTCACTCCAGAAGGAAGAAATGCGTGTGTTATTCCCTGAAAGAACACTCAGCCACTAGCCTTTTGCTTGCTCCTTCAAAGTCTTTGCAGAAACGTGTGTTTTCGCGGCTGGAATACGTTTTGGGATGCATTGTTTCAATCTCCTGCAAGCCTCATGTTGTTTCTTAGACAATGTGGAAAAACAAGGAGTATGTTTCCCAAATCACTTGTAGTCCAGAAAAACGCACACTGCATCACTCTTGCTCAAACATAGCCAATCTCCTAATGTGTTGAGAACATTCAAACAACCAGAAAAGAAGGGCATTTTGCAGTGAAATTCAGACGGGTATGACCAAGAGGACATTTCTATTGGTTGCAGAGTGCAAAAGCATGATTGACTTCTTGGTCACGATGAAAACCTTACATTTCCAAATGACCTGAAGTAGGACTTTCACAAAACCATGTGTTTGCGTGTCTGTGGTGAAAGGAGCTCTAAGTTGTGTATTCAGTGCCAGAGAGTGATACACTCTACATTGGTTACACAGCGTTTTGAGAAACCAACCTGCTTCAAACTGAAACAGCTACAGGGTGTGTGTAGCATGCAGAAAGAAGGCTTGTCATTTCAAAGAAAGAAGAGGAAACCAAAATCCAGGTAGTGAAACGAGCACACCAGTATGGGAGATGTGCATGTGGACAGTTTCAAGCAGCAGCTCTCTCTGGACACTTGGAAACAGCGCTGTGAAAAAATTTCGTACGAAGGGGGATTTAGGCAAAGTTGAAAGACCTTCCAAAACCAACCCTAAGAAGTTAGCCAAACGATGAATGTTGCAATAACCTCCTGCATGAAAGGTGCTTAAATGACACAACTCCCGAGCAGGTAGCTACATTCTGCACACTACAAAATGCATATGAAATCCTGGCTGAAAACTCACTCCAGAAGGAAGAAATGCGTGTGTTTCTCCCTGAAAGAACACTCACCCACTAGCCTTTTGCTTGCTCCTTCAAAGTCTTTGTAGAAACGTATGTTTTCACGGCTGGAATACGTTTTCGGATGCATTGTTTCAATCTCCTGCAAGCCTCATGTTGTCTCTTAGACAATGTGGAAAAACAAGGAGTATGTTTCCCAAATCACTTGTAATCCAGAAAAACGGACACTGCATCACTCTTGCTCAAACACGGCCAATCTCCTAATGCGTTGGGAACATTCAAACACCTAGAAAAGAAGGGCATTTTGCAGTGAAATTCAGACGGGTATGTTGAAAAGGACATTTCAGTCGGTTGCAGAGTGCAAAAGCATGATTGACTTCATGTTCTTGATGAAAACCTTACATTTCCAAGTGACCTGAAGTAGGACTTTCACAAAATCATGTGTTTGCGTGTCTGTGGTGAAAGGAGCTCTAAATTGTGTATTCAGTGCTGGAGAGTGACACACTCTACATTGGTTACACAGCGTTTTGAGAGCACCTACATGGTTCAGACTGAAACTGCTACGAGGTGTGTGTAGCATGCAGAAAGAAGGCTTGTCATTTCGAAGAAAGAAGAGGAAACCAAAATCCAGGTAGTGAAACGAGCACACCAGTATGGGAGATGTGCATGTGGACAGTTTCAAGCAGCAGCTCTCTCTGGACACTTGGAAACAGCGCTGTGAAAAATTTCGTACGAAGCCGGATTTGGCCAAACTTGAAAGACCTTCCAAAACCAATCCTAAAGAACTTAGCCAAACAATGAATGTAGCAAGGAGCTCCTGTAGATAGGGTGCTTCTATGGCACAACTCAGGAGCAGTTAGCTACATCCTGCACAGTACAAAATGCAAATGAATTCCAGGCTGAAAACTCACTCCAGAAGGAATAAATGCGTGTGTTTCTCTCTGAAAGAACACTCAGCCACTAGACTTTTGCTTGCTCCTTCAAAGTCTTGTAGAAACATGTGTTTTCACTGCTGGAATACGTTGTGGGATGCATTGTTTCAATCTCTTGCAAGCCTCATGTCGTTTCTTACACAAATTGGAAAAATACGGAATATGTTTCCCAAATCACTTGAAATCCAGGAAAAGGCACACTGCATCACTCTTGCTCAAACACGCTCTTTCTTGAAATGCAGGAAAACGCACACTGCATCACTCTTGCTCAAACACGCTCTTTCTCCTAATGTGTTGACAACTTTCAACGAACCAGAAACGAAGGGCATTTTGCAGTGGAATTCAGACGGGTGTGACCAAGAGGACATTTCTATTGGTTGAAGAGTGCAAAAGCATGATTAATTTCTTGTTCTCGATGAAAACCTTACATTTCCAAGTGACCTGAAGTAGGACTTTCACAAAAACATGTGTTTGCGTGTCTGTGGTGAAAGGAGCTCTAAGTTGTGTATTCAGTGCTGGACAGTGACACACTCTAAATAGGTTACACAGCTTTTTAAGAGAACCAACATGCTTCAATCTGTAAGTGCTACAAGGTGTGTGTAGCATGCAGAAAGAAGGCTTGTTATTTCAAAGAAAGAAGAGGAAACCAAAATCCAGGTAGTGAAACGAGCACACCAGTATGGGAGATGTGCATGTGGACGGTTTCAAGCAGCCGCTCTTTCTGGACACATGGAAACAGCGCTGTGAAATATTTTCATATGAAGTGAAATTTGGCCAAAGTTGAAAGGCCTTCTATAACCAACCCTAAAGAGCTTAGCCAAACAATGAATGTTGCAATAAGCTCCTGCAGGAAAGGTGCTTCAATGACACAACTCCGAGCAGGTAGCTACATTCTGCACAGTACAAAATGCATTTGAATTCCTGGCTGAAAACTCACTCCAGAAGGAAGAAATGCGTGTGTTTCTCCCTGAAAGAACACTCACCCACTAGCCTTTTGCTTGCTCCTTCAAAGTCTTTGCAGAAACGTGTGTTTTCACGGCTGGAATACGTTTTGGGATGCATTGTTTCAATCTCCTGCAAGCCTCATGTTGTTTCTTAGACAATGTGGAAAAACAAGGAGTATGTTTCCCAAATCACTTGTAGTCCAGAAAAACGCACACTGCATCACACTTGCTCAAACATAGCCAATCTCCTAATGCGTTGAGAACATTCAAACAACCAGAAAAGAAGGGCATTCTGCAGTGAAATTCAGTCGGGTATGACCAAGAGGACATTTCTATTGGTTGCAGAGTGCAAAAGCATGATTGACTTCTTGGTCACGATGAAAACCTTACATTTCCAAATGACCTGAAGTAGGACTTTCACAAAACCATGTGTTTGCGTGTCTGTGGTGAAAGGAGCTCTAAGTTGTGTATTCAGTGCCAGAGAGTGATACACTCTACATTGGTTACACAGCGTTTTGAGAAACCAACCTGCTTCAAACTGAAACAGCTACAGGGTGTGTGTAGCATGCAGAAAGAAGGCTTGTCATTTCAAAGAAAGAAGAGGAAACCAAAATCCAGGTAGTGAAACGAGCACACCAGTATGGGAGATGTGCATGTGGACAGTTTCAAGCAGCAGCTCTCTCTGGACACTTGGAAACAGCGCTGTGAAAAAATTTCGTACGAAGGGGGATTTAGGCAAAGTTGAAAGACCTTCCAAAACCAACCCTAAGAAGTTAGCCAAACGATGAATGTTGCAATAACCTCCTGCATGAAAGGTGCTTCAATGACACAACTCCCGAGCAGGTAGCTACATTCTGCACACTACAAAATGCATATGAAATCCTGGCTGAAAACTCACTCCAGAAGGAAGAAATGCGTGTGTTTCTCCCTGAAAGAACACTCACCCACTAGCCTTTTGCTTGCTCCTTCAAAGTCTTTGTAGAAACGTGTGTTTTCACGGCTGGAATACGTTTTGGGATGCATTCTTTCAATCTCCTGCAAGCCTCATGTTGTCTCTTAGACAATGTGGAAAAACAAGGAGTATGTTTCCCAAATCACTTGTAATCCAGAAAAACGGACACTGCATCACTCTTGCTCAAACACGGCCAATCTCCTAATGCGTTGGGAACATTCAAACACCTAGAAACGAAGGGCATTTTGCAGTGAAATTCAGACGGGTATGTTGAAAAGGACATTTCAGTCGGTTGCAGAGTGCAAAAGCATGATTGACTTCATGTTCTTGATGAAAACCTTACATTTCCAAGTGACCTGAAGTAGGACTTTCACAAAATCATGTGTTTGCGTGTCTGTGGTGAAAGGACCTCTAAGTTGTGTATTCAGTGCTGGAGAGTGACAAACTCTACATTGGTTACACAGCGTTTTGAGAGCACCTACATGGTTCAGACTGAAACTGCTACGAGGTGTGTGTAGCATGCAGAAAGAAGGCTTGTCATTTCGAAGAAAGAAGAGGAAACCAAAATCCAGGTAGTGAAACGAGCACACCAGTATGGGAGATGTGCATGTGGACAGTTTCAAGCAGCAGCTCTCTCTGGACACTTGGAAACAGCGCTGTGAAAAATTTCGTACGAAGCCGGATTTGGCCAAACTTGAAAGACCTTCCAAAACCAATCCTAAAGAACTTAGCCAAACAATGAATGTAGCAAGGAGCTCCTGTAGATAGGGTGCTTCTATGGCACAACTCAGGAGCAGTTAGCTACATCCTGCACAGTACAAAATGCAAATGAATTCCAGGCTGAAAACTCACTCCAGAAGGAATAAATGCGTGTGTTTCTCTCTGAAAGAACACTCAGCCACTAGACTTTTGCTTGCTCCTTCAAAGTCTTGTAGAAACATGTGTTTTCACTGCTGGAATACGTTGTGGGATGCATTGTTTCAATCTCTTGCAAGCCTCATGTCGTTTCTTACACAAATTGGAAAAATACGGAATATGTTTCCCAAATCACTTGAAATCCAGGAAAAGGCACACTGCATCACTCTTGCTCAAACACGCTCTTTCTCCTAATGTGTTGACAACTTTCAACGAACCAGAAACGAAGGGCATTTTGCAGTGGAATTCAGACGGGTGTGACCAAGAGGACATTTCTATTGGTTGAAGAGTGCAAAAGCATGATTAATTTCTTGTTCTCGATGAAAACCTTACATTTCCAAGTGACCTGAAGTAGGACTTTCACAAAAACATGTGTTTGCGTGTCTGTGGTGAAAGGAGCTCTAAGTTGTGTATTCAGTGCTGGACAGTGACACACTCTAAATAGGTTACACAGCTTTTTAAGAGAACCAACATGCTTCAATCTGTAAGTGCTACAAGGTGTGTGTAGCATGCAGAAAGAAGGCTTGTTATTTCAAAGAAAGAAGAGGAAACCAAAATCCAGGTAGTGAAACGAGCACACCAGTATGGGAGATGTGCATGTGGACGGTTTCAAGCAGCCGCTCTTTCTGGACACATGGAAACAGCGCTGTGAAATATTTTCATATGAAGTGAAATTTGGCCAAAGTTGAAAGGCCTTCTATAACCAACCCTAAAGAGCTTAGCCAAACAATGAATGTTGCAATAAGCTCCTGCAGGAAAGGTGCTTCAATGACACAACTCCGAGCAGGTAGCTACATTCTGCACAGTACAAAATGCATTTGAATTCCTGGCTGAAAACTCACTCCAGAAGGAAGAAATGCGTGTGTTTCTCCCTGAAAGAACACTCAGCCACTAGCCTTTTGCTTGCTCCTTCAAAGTCTTTGCAGAAACGTGTGTTTTCACGGCTGGAATACGTTTTGGGATGCATTGTTTCAATCTCCTGCAAGCCTCATGTTGTTTCTTAGACAATGTGGAAAAACAAGGAGTATGTTTCCCAAATCACTTGTAGTCCAGAAAAACGCACACTGCATCACACTTGCTCAAACATAGCCAATCTCCTAATGCGTTGAGAACATTCAAACAACCAGAAAAGAAGGGCATTCTGCAGTGAAATTCAGTCGGGTATGACCAAGAGGACATTTCTATTGGTTGCAGAGTGCAAAAGCATGATTGACTTCTTGGTCACGATGAAAACCTTACATTTCCAAATGACCTGAAGTAGGACTTTCACAAAACCATGTGTTTGCGTGTCTGTGGTGAAAGGAGCTCTAAGTTGTGTATTCAGTGCCAGAGAGTGATACACTCTACATTGGTTACACAGCGTTTTGAGAAACCAACCTGCTTCAAACTGAAACAGCTACAGGGTGTGTGTAGCATGCAGAAAGAAGGCTTGTCATTTCAAAGAAAGAAGAGGAAACCAAAATCCAGGTAGTGAAACGAGCACACCAGTATGGGAGATGTGCATGTGGACAGTTTCAAGCAGCAGCTCTCTCTGGACACTTGGAAACAGCGCTGTGAAAAAATTTCGTACGAAGGGGGATTTAGGCAAAGTTGAAAGACCTTCCAAAACCAACCCTAAGAAGTTAGCCAAACGATGAATGTTGCAATAACCTCCTGCATGAAAGGTGCTTCAATGACACAACTCCCGAGCAGGTAGCTACATTCTGCACACTACAAAATGCATATGAAATCCTGGCTGAAAACTCACTCCAGAAGGAAGAAATGCGTGTGTTTCTCCCTGAAAGAACACTCACCCACTAGCCTTTTGCTTGCTCCTTCAAAGTCTTTGTAGAAACGTGTGTTTTCACGGCTGGAATACGTTTTGGGATGCATTCTTTCAATCTCCTGCAAGCCTCATGTTGTCTCTTAGACAATGTGGAAAAACAAGGAGTATGTTTCCCAAATCACTTGTAATCCAGAAAAACGGACACTGCATCACTCTTGCTCAAACACGGCCAATCTCCTAATGCGTTGGGAACATTCAAACACCTAGAAACGAAGGGCATTTTGCAGTGAAATTCAGACGGGTATGTTGAAAAGGACATTTCAGTCGGTTGCAGAGTGCAAAAGCATGATTGACTTCATGTTCTTGATGAAAACCTTACATTTCCAAGTGACCTGAAGTAGGACTTTCACAAAATCATGTGTTTGCGTGTCTGTGGTGAAAGGACCTCTAAGTTGTGTATTCAGTGCTGGAGAGTGACAAACTCTACATTGGTTACACAGCGTTTTGAGAGCACCTACATGGTTCAGACTGAAACTGCTACAAGGTGTGTGTAGCATGCAGAAAGAAGGCTTGTCATTTCGAAGAAAGAAGAGGAAACCAAAATCCAGGTAGTGAAACGAGCACACCAGTATAGGAGATGTGCATGTGGACAGTTTCAAGCAGCAGCTCTCTCTGGACACTTGGAAACAGCGCTGTGAAAAATTTCATACGAAGCCGGATTTGGCCAAAGTTGAAAGACCTTCCAAAACCAATCCTAAAGAACTTAGCCCAACAATGAATGTAGCAATGAGCTCCTGTAGATAAGGTGCTTCTATGGCACAACTCAGGAGCAGTTAGCTACATCCTGCACAGTACAAAATGCAAATGAATTCCAGGCTGAAAACTCACTCCAGAAGGAATAAATGCGTGTGTTTCTCTCTGAAAGAACACTCAGCCCCTAGACTTTTGCTTGCTCCTTCAAAGTCTTTGTAGAAACATGTGTTTTCACTGCTGGAATACGTTGTGGGATGCATTGTTTCAATCTCTTGCAGGCCTCATGTAGTTTCTTACACAAATTGGAAAAATACGGAATATGTTTCCCAAATCACTTGAAATCCAGGAAAACGCACACTGCATCACTCTTGCTCAAACACGCTCTTTCTTGAAATGCAGGAAAACGCACACTGCATCACTCTTGCTCAAACACGCTCTTTCTCCTAATGTGTTGACAACTTTCAACGAACCAGAAACGAAGGGCATTTTGCAGTGGAATTCAGACGGGTATGACCAAGAGGACATTTCTATTGGTTGAAGAGTGCAAAAGCATGATTAATTTCTTGTTCTCGATGAAAACCTTACATTTCCAAGTGACCTGAAGTAGGACTTTCACAAAAACATGTGTTTGCGTGTCTGTGGTGAAAGGAGCTCTAAGTTGTGTATTCAGTGCTGGACAGTGACACACTCTAAATAGGTTACACAGCTTTTTAAGAGAACCAACATGCTTCAAACTGTAAGTGCTACAAGGTGTGTGTAGCATGCAGAAAGAAGGCTTGTCATTTCAAAGAAAGAAGAGGAAACCAAAATCCACGTAGTGAAACGAGCACACCAGTATGGGAGATGTGCATGTGGACAGTTTCAAGCAGCAGCTCTTTCTGGACACATGGAAACAGCGCTGTGAAATATTTTCATATGAAGTGAGATTTGGCCAAAGTTGAAAGGCCTTCTATAACCAACCCTAAAGAGCTTAGCCAAACAATGAATGTTGCAATAAGCTCCTGCAGGAAAGGTGCTTCAATGACACAACTCCGAGCAGGTAGCTACATTCTGCACAGTACAAAATGCATATGAATTCCAGGCTGAAAACTCACTCCAGAAGGAAGAAATGCGTGTGTTTCTCCCTGAAAGAACACTCAGCCACTAGCCTTTTGCTTGCTCTTTCAAAGTCTTTGCAGAAACGTGTGTTTTCACGGCTGGAATACGTTTTGGGATGCATTGTTTCAATCTCCTGCAAGCCTCATGTTGTTTCTTAGACAATGTGGAAAAACAAGGAGTATGTTTCCCAAATCACTTGTAGTCCAGAAAAACGCACACTGCCTCACTCTTGCTCAAACATAGCCAATCTCCTAATGCGTTGAGAACATTCAAACAACCAGAAAAGAAGGGCATTTTGCAGTGAAATTCAGACGGGTATGACCAAGAGGACATTTCTATTGGTTGCAGAGTGCAAAAGCATGATTGACTTCTTGGTCACGATGAAAACCTTACATTTCCAAATGACCTGAAGTAGGACTTTCACAAAACCATGTGTTTGCGTGTCTGTGGTGAAAGGAGCTCTAAGTTGTGTATTCAGTGCCAGAGAGTGATACACTCCACATTGGTTACACAGCGTTTTGAGAAACCAACCTGCTTCAAACTGAAACAGCTACAGGGTGTGTGTAGCATGCAGAAAGAAGGCTTGTCATTTCAAAGAAAGAAGAGGAAACCAAAATCCAGGTAGTGAAACGAGCACACCAGTATGGGAGATGTGCATGTGGACAGTTTCAAGCAGCAGCTCTCTCTGGACACTTGGAAACAGCGCTGTGAAAAAATTTCGTACGAAGGGGGATTTAGGCAAAGTTGAAAGACCTTCCAAAACCAACCCTAAGAAGTTAGCCAAACGATGAATGTTGCAATAACCTCCTGCATGAAAGGTGCTTCAATGACACAACTCCCGAGCAGGTAGCTACATTCTGCACACTACAAAATGCATATGAAATCCTGGCTGAAAACTCACTCCAGAAGGAAGAAATGCGTGTGTTTCTCCCTGAAAGAACACTCACCCACTAGCCTTTTGCTTGCTCCTTCAAAGTCTTTGCAGAAACGTGTGTTTTCACGGCTGGAATACGTTTTGGGATGCATTGTTTCAATCTCCTGCAAGCCTCATGTTGTCTCTTAGACAATGTGGAAAAACAAGGAGTATGTTTCCCAAATCACTTGTAATCCAGAAAAACGGACACTGCATCACTCTTGCTCAAACACGGCCAATCTCCTAATGCGTTGGGAACATTCAAACACCTAGAAACGAAGGGCATTTTGCAGTGAAATTCAGACGGGTATGTTGAAAAGGACATTTCAGTCGGTTGCAGAGTGCAAAAGCATGATTGACTTCATGTTCTTGATGAAAACCTTACATTTCCAAGTGACCTGAAGTAGGACTTTCACAAACTCATGTGTTTGCGTGTCTGTGGTGAGAGGAGCTCTAAGTTGTGTATTCAGTGCTGGAGAGTGACACACTCTACATTGGTTACACAGCGTTTTGAGAGCACCTACATGGTTCAGACTGAAACTGCTACAAGGTGTGTGTAGCATGCAGAAAGAAGGCTTGTCATTTCGAAGAAAGAAGAGGAAACCAAAATCCAGGTAGTGAAACGAGCACACCAGTATGGGAGATGTGCATGTGGACAGTTTCAAGCAGCAGCTCTCTCTGGACACTTGGAAACAGCGCTGTGAAAAATTTCGTACGAAGCCGGATTTGGCCAAACTTGAAAGACCTTCCAAAACCAATCCTAAAGAACTTAGCCAAACAATGAATGTAGCAAGGAGCTCCTGTAGATAAGGTGCTTCTATGGCACAACTCAGGAGCTGTTAGCTACATCCTGCACAGTACAAAATGCAAATGAATTCCAGGCTGAAAACTCACTCCAGAAGGAATAAATGCGTGTGTTTCTCTCTGAAAGAACACTCAGCCCCTAGACTTTTGCTTGCTCCTTCAAAGTCTTTGTAGAAACATGTGTTTTCACTGCTGGAATACGTTGTGGGATGCATTGTTTCAATCTCTTGCAGGCCTCATGTAGTTTCTTACACAA
Organism: Miniopterus schreibersii; assembly: GCF_964146895.1. Classification (NCBI taxonomy): domain Eukaryota; kingdom Metazoa; phylum Chordata; class Mammalia; order Chiroptera; family Miniopteridae; genus Miniopterus; species Miniopterus schreibersii. The sequence continues at coordinate 84,246,219 of NC_138109.1, read as the reverse complement.
ATTGGAAAAATACGGAATATGTTTCCCAAATCACTTGAAATCCAGGAAAACGCACACTGCATCACTCTTGCTCAAACACGCTCTTTCTTGAAATGCAGGAAAACGCACACTGCATCACTCTTGCTCAAACACGCTCTTTCTCCTAATGTGTTGACAACTTTCAACGAACCAGAAACGAAGGGCATTTTGCAGTGGAATTCAGACGGGTATGACCAAGAGGTCATTTCTATTGGTTGAAGAGTGCAAAAGCATGATTAATTTCTTGTTCTCGATGAAAACCTTACATTTCCAAGTGACCTGAAGTAGGGCTTTCACAAAAACATGTGTTTGCGTGTCTGTGGTGAAAGGAGCTCTAAGTTGTGTATTCAGTGCTGGACAGTGACACACTCTAAATAGGTTACACAGCTTTTTAAGAGAACCAACATGCTTAAAACTGTAAGTGCTACAAGGTGTGTGTAGCATGCAGAAAGAAGGCTTGTCATTTCAAAAAAAGAAGAGGAAACCAAAATCCAGGTAGTGAAACGAGCACACCAGTATGGGAGATGTGCATGTGGACAGTTTCAAGCAGCAGCTCTTTCTGGACACATGGAAACAGTGCTGTGAAATATTTTCATATGAAGTGAGATTTGGTCAAAGTTGAAAGGCCTTCTATAACCAACCCTAAAGAGCTTAGCCAAACAATGAATGTTGCAATAAGCTCTTGCAGGAAAGGTGCTTCAATGACACAACTCCGAGCAGATAGCTACATTCTGCACAGTACAAAATGCATATGAATTCCTGGCTGAAAACTCACTCCAGAAGGAAGAAATGCGTGTGTTTCTCCCTGAAAGAACACTCAGCCACTAGCCTTTTGCTTGCTCCTTCAAAGTCTTTGCAGAAACGTGTGTTTTCACGGCTGGAATACGTTTTGGGATGCATTGTTTCAATCTCCTGCAAGCCTCATGTTGTTTCTTAGACAATGTGGAAAAATAAGGAGTATGTTTCCCAAATCACTTGTAGTCCAGAAAAACGCACACTGCATCACTCTTGCTCAAACATAGCCAATCTCCTAATGCGTTGAGAATATTCAAACAACCAGAAAAGAAGGGCATTTTGCAGTGAAATTCAGACGGGTATGACCAAGAGGACATTTCTATTGGTTGCAGAGTGCAAAAGCATGATTGACTTCTTGGTCACGATGAAAACCTTACATTTCCAAATGACCTGAAGTAGGACTTTCACAAAACCATGTGTTTGCGTGTCTGTGGTGAAAGGAGCTCTAAGTTGTGTATTCAGTGCCAGAGAGTGATACACTCTACATTGGTTACACAGCGTTTTGAGAAACCAACCTGCTTCAAACTGAAACAGCTACAGGGTGTGTGTAGCATGCAGAAAGAAGGCTTGTCATTTCAAAGAAAGAAGAGCAAACCAAAATCCAGGTAGTGAAACGAGCACACCAGTATGGGAGATGTGCATGTGGACAGTTTCAAGCAGCAGCTCTCTCTGGACACTTGGAAACAGCGCTGTGAAAAAATTTCGTACGAAGGGGGATTTAGGCAAAGTTGAAAGACCTTCCAAAACCAACCCTAAGAAGTTAGCCAAACGATGAATGTTGCAATAACCTCCTGCATGAAAGGTGCTTCAATGACACAACTCCCGAGCAGGTAGCTACATTCTGCACACTACAAAATGCATATGAAATCCTGGCTGAAAACTCACTCCAGAAGGAAGAAATGCGTGTGTTTCTCCCTGAAAGAACACTCACCCACTAGCCTTTTGCTTGCTCCTTCAAAGTCTTTGTAGAAACGTGTGTTTTCACGGCTGGAATACGTTTTGGGATGCATTCTTTCAATCTCCTGCAAGCCTCATGTTGTCTCTTAGACAATGTGGAAAAACAAGGAGTATGTTTCCCAAATCACTTGTAATCCAGAAAAACGGACACTGCATCACTCTTGCTCAAACACGGCCAATCTCCTAATGCGTTGGGAACATTCAAACACCTAGAAACGAAGGGCATTTTGCAGTGAAATTCAGACGGGTATGTTGAAAAGGACATTTCAGTCGGTTGCAGAGTGCAAAAGCATGATTGACTTCATGTTCTTGATGAAAACCTTACATTTCCAAGTGACCTGAAGTAGGACTTTCACAAAATCATGTGTTTGCGTGTCTGTGGTGAAAGGACCTCTAAGTTGTGTATTCAGTGCTGGAGAGTGACAAACTCTACATTGGTTACACAGCGTTTTGAGAGCACCTACATGGTTCAGACTGAAACTGCTACAAGGTGTGTGTAGCATGCAGAAAGAAGGCTTGTCATTTCGAAGAAAGAAGAGGAAACCAAAATCCAGGTAGTGAAACGAGCACACCAGTATAGGAGATGTGCATGTGGACAGTTTCAAGCAGCAGCTCTCTCTGGACACTTGGAAACAGCGCTGTGAAAAATTTCATACGAAGCCGGATTTGGCCAAAGTTGAAAGACCTTCCAAAACCAATCCTAAAGAACTTAGCCCAACAATGAATGTAGCAATGAGCTCCTGTAGATAAGGTGCTTCTATGGCACAACTCAGGAGCAGTTAGCTACATCCTGCACAGTACAAAATGCAAATGAATTCCAGGCTGAAAACTCACTCCAGAAGGAATAAATGCGTGTGTTTCTCTCTGAAAGAACACTCAGCCCCTAGACTTTTGCTTGCTCCTTCAAAGTCTTTGTAGAAACATGTGTTTTCACTGCTGGAATACGTTGTGGGATGCATTGTTTCAATCTCTTGCAGGTCTCATGTAGTTTCTTACACAAATTGGAAAAATACGGAATATGTTTCCCAAATCACTTGAAATCCAGGAAAACGCACACTGCATCACTCTTGCTCAAGCACGCTCTTTCTTGAAATGCAGGAAAACGCACACTGCATCACTCTTGCTCAAACACGCTCTTTCTCCTAATGTGTTGACAACTTTCAACGAACCAGAAACGAAGGGCATTTTGCAGTGGAATTCAGACGGGTATGACCAAGAGGACATTTCTATTGGTTGAAGAGTGCAAAAGCATGATTAATTTCTTGTTCTCGATGAAAACCTTACATTTCCAAGTGACCTGAAGTAGGACTTTCACAAAAACATGTGTTTGCGTGTCTGTGGTGAAAGGAGCTCTAAGTTGTGTATTCAGTGCTGGACAGTGACACACTCTAAATAGGTTACACAGCTTTTTAAGAGAACCAACATGCTTCAAACTAAGTGCTACAAGGTGTGTGTAGCATGCAGAGAAAGGCTTGTCATTTCAAAGAAAGAAGAGGAAACCAAAATCCAGGTAGTGAAATGAGCATACCAGTATGGGAGATGTGCATGTGGACAGTTTCAAGCAGCAGCTCTTTCTGGACACATGGAAACAGCGCTGTGAAATATTTTCATATGAAGTGAGATTTGGCCAAAGTTGAAAGGCCTTCTATAACCAACCCTAAAGAGCTTAGCCAAACAATGAATGTTGCAATAAGCTCCTGCAGAAAAGGTGCTTCAATGACACAACTCCCGAGCAGGTAGCTACATTCTGCACAGTACCAAATGCATATGAATTCCAGGCTGAAAACTCACTCCAGAAGGAAGAAATGCGTGTGTTTCTCCCTGAAAGAACACTCACCCACTAGCCTTTTGCTTGCTCCTTCAAAGTCTTTGCAGAAACGTGTGTTTTCACGGCTGGAATACGTTTTGGGATGCATTGTTTCAAACTCCTGCAAGCCTCATGTTGTCTCTTAGACAATGTGGAAAAACAAGGAGTATGTTTCCCAAATCACTTGTAATCCAGAAAAACGGACACTGCATCACTCTTGCTCAAACACGCCCAATTTCCTAATGCGTTGGGAACATTCAAACACCTAGAAACGAAGGGCATTTTGCAGTGAAATTCAGACGGGTATGTTGAAAAGGACATTTCAGTCGGTTGCAGAGTGCAAAAGCATGATTGACTTCTTGGTAACGATGAAAACCTTACATTTCCAAGTGACCTGAAGTAGGACTTTCACAAAATCATGTGTTTGCGTGTCTGTGGTGAAAGGAGCTCTAAGTTGTGTATTCAGTCCTGGAGAGTGACACACTCTACATTGGTTACACAGCGTTTTGAGAGCACCTACATGGTTCAGACTGAAACTGCTACGAGGTGTGTGTAGCATGCAGAAAGAAGGCTTGTCATTTCGAAGAAAGAAGAGGAAACCAAAATCCAGGTAGTGAAACGAGCACACCAGTATGGGAGATGTGCATGTGGACAGTTTCAAGCAGCAGCTCTCTCTGGACACTTGGAAACAGCGCTGTGAAATATTTCGTACGAAGGGGGATTTGGCCAAAGTTGAAAGACCTTCCAAAACCAATCCTAAAGAACTTAGCCAAACAATGAATGTAGCAATGAGCTCCTGTAGATAAGGTGCTTCTATGGCACAACTCAGGAGCAGTTAGCTACATCCTGCACAGTACAAAATGCAAATGAATTCCAGGCTGAAAACTCAATCCAGAAGGAATAAATGCGTGTGTTTCTCTCTGAAAGAACACTCAGCCCCTAGACTTTTGCTTGCTCCTTCAAAGTCTTTGTAGAAACATGTGTTTTCACTGCTGGAATACGTTGTGGGATGCATTGTTTCAATCTCTTGCAAGCCTCATCTAGTTTCTTACACAAATTGGAAAAATACGGAATATGTTTCCCAAATCACTTGAAATCCAGGAAAAGGCACACTGCATCACTCTTGCTCAAACACGCTCTTTCTTGAAATGCAGGAAAACTCACACTGCATCACCCTTGCTCAAACACGCTCTTTCTCCTAATGTGTTGACAACTTTCAACGAACCAGAAACGAAGGGCATTTTGCAGTGGAATTCAGACGGGTATGACCAAGAGGTCATTTCTATTGGTTGACGAGTGCAAAAGCATGATTAATTTCTTGTTCTCGATGAAAACCTTACATTTCCAAGTGACCTGAAGTAGGGCTTTCACAAAAACATGTGTTTGCGTGTCTTGGTGAAAGGAGCTCTAAGTTGTGTATTCAGTGCTGGACAGTGACACACTCTAAATAGGTTACACAGCTTTTTAAGAGAACCAACATGCTTCAAACTGTAAGTGCTACAAGGTGTGTGTAGCATGCAGAAAGAAGGCTTGTCAGTTCAAAAAAAGAAGAGGAAACCAAAATCCAGGTAGTGAAACGAGCACACCAGTATGGGAGATGTGCATGTGGACAGTTTCAAGCAGCAGCTCTTTCTGGACACATGGAAACAGTGCTGTGAAATATTTTCATATGAAGTGAGATTTGGTCAAAGTTGAAAGGCCTTCTATAACCAACCCTAAAGAGCTTAGCCAAACAATGAATGTTGCAATAAGCTCCTGCAGGAAAGGTGCTTCAATGACACAACTCCGAGCAGGTAGCTACATTCTGCACAGTACAAAATGCATTTGAATTCCTGGCTGAAAACTCACTCCAGAAGGAAGAAATGCGTGTGTTTCTCCCTGAAAGAACACTCAGCCACTAGCCTTTTGCTTGCTCCTTCAAAGTCTTTGCAGAAACGTGTGTTTTCACGGCTGGAATACGTTTTGGGATGCATTGTTTCAATCTCCTGCAAGCCTCATGTTGTTTCTTAGACAATGTGGAAAAACAAGGAGTATGTTTCCCAAATCACTTGTAGTCCAGAAAAACGCACACTGCATCACTCTTGCTCAAACATACCCAATCTCCTAATGCGTTGAGAACATTCAAACAACCAGAAAAGAAGGGCATTCTGCAGTGAAATTCAGACGGGTATGACCAAGAGGACATTTCTATTGGTTGCAGAGTGCAAAAGCATGATTGACTTCTTGGTCACGATGAAAACCTTACATTTCCAAATGACCTGAAGTAGGACTTTCACAAAACCATGTGTTTGCGTGTCTGTGGTGAAAGGAGCTCTACGTTGTGTATTCAGTGCCAGAGAGTGATACACTCTACATGGGTTACACAGCGTTTTGAGAAACCAACCTGCTTCAAACTGAAACAGCTACAGGGTGTGTGTAGCATGCAGAAAGAAGGCTTGTCATTTCAAAGAAAGAAGAGGAAACCAAAATCCAGGTAGTGAAACGAGCACACCAGTATGGGAGATGTGCATGTGGACAGTTTCAAGCAGCTCTCTCTGGACACTTGGAAACAGCGCTGTGAAAAAATTTCGTACGAAGGGGGATTTAGGCAAAGTTGAAAGACCTTCCAAAACCAACCCTAAGAAGTTAGCCAAACGATGAATGTTGCAATAACCTCCTGCATGAAAGGTGCTTCAATGACACAACTCCCGAGCAGGTAGCTACATTCTGCACACTACAAAATGCATATGAAATCCTGGCTGAAAACTCACTCCAGAAGGAAGAAATGCGTGTGTTTCTCCCTGAAAGAACACTCACCCACTAGCCTTTTGCTTGCTCCTTCAAAGTCTTTGTAGAAACGTATGTTTTCACGGCTGGAATACGTTTTCGGATGCATTGTTTCAATCTCCTGCAAGCCTCATGTTGTCTCTTAGACAATGTGGAAAAACAAGGAGTATGTTTCCCAAATCACTTGTAATCCAGAAAAACGGACACTGCATCACTCTTGCTCAAACACGGCCAATCTCCTAATGCGTTGGGAACATTCAAACACCTAGAAACGAAGGGCATTTTGCAGTGAAATTCAGACGGGTATGTTGAAAAGGACATTTCAGTCGGTTGCAGAGTGCAAAAGCATGATTGACTTCATGTTCTTGATGAAAACCTTACATTTCCAAGTGACCTGAAGTAGGACTTTCACAAAATCATGTGTTTGCGTGTCTGTGGTGAAAGGAGCTCTAAATTGTGTATTCAGTGCTGGAGAGTGACACACTCTACATTGGTTACACAGCGTTTTGAGAGCACCTACATGGTTCAGACTGAAACTGCTACAAGGTGTGTGTAGCATGCAGAAAGAAGGCTTGTCATTTCGAAGAAAGAAGAGGAAACCAAAATCCAGGTAGTGAAACGAGCACACCAGTATGGGAGATGTGCATGTGGACAGTTTCAAGCAGCAGCTCTCTCTGGACACTTGGAAACAGCGCTGTGAAAAATTTCGTACGAAGCCGGATTTGGCCAAACTTGAAAGACCTTCCAAAACCAATCCTAAAGAACTTAGCCAAACAATGAATGTAGCAAGGAGCTCCTGTAGATAGGGTGCTTCTATGGCACAACTCAGGAGCAGTTAGCTACATCCTGCACAGTACAAAATGCAAATGAATTCCAGGCTGAAAACTCACTCCAGAAGGAATAAATGCGTGTGTTTCTCTCTGAAAGAACACTCAGCCACTAGACTTTTGCTTGCTCCTTCAAAGTCTTGTAGAAACATGTGTTTTCACTGCTGGAATACGTTGTGGGATGCATTGTTTCAATCTCTTGCAAGCCTCATGTCGTTTCTTACACAGATTGGAAAAATACGGAATATGTTTCCCAAATCACTTGAAATCCAGGAAAAGGCACACTGCATCACTCTTGCTCAAACACGCTCTTTCTTGAAATGCAGGAAAACGCACACTGCATCACTCTTGCTCAAACACGCTCTTTCTCCTAATGTGTTGACAACTTTCAACGAACCAGAAACGAAGGGCATTTTGCAGTGGAATTCAGACGGGTATGACCAAGAGGACATTTCTATTGGTTGACGAGTGCAAAAGCGTGATTAATTTCTTGTTCTCGATGAAAACCTTACATTTCCAAGTGACCTGAAGTAGGGCTTTCACAAAAACATGTGTTTGCGTGTCTGTGGTGAAAGGAGCTCTAAGTTGTGTATTCAGTGCTGGACAGTGACACACTCTAAATAGGTTACACAGCTTTTTAAGAGAACCAACATGCTTCAAACTGTAAGTGCTACAAGGTGTGTGTAGCATGCAGAAAGAAGGCTTGTCAGTTCAAAAAAAGAAGAGGAAACCAAAATCCAGGTAGTGAAACGAGCACACCAGTATGGGAGATGTGCATGTGGACAGTTTCAAGCAGCAGCTCTTTCTGGACACATGGAAACAGTGCTGTGAAATATTTTCATATGAAGTGAGATTTGGTCAAAGTTGAAAGGCCTTCTATAACCAACCCTAAAGAGCTTAGCCAAACAATGAATGTTGCAATAAGCTCCTGCAGGAAAGGTGCTTCAATGACACAACTCCGAGCAGGTAGCTACATTCTGCACAGTACAAAATGCATTTGAATTCCTGGCTGAAAACTCACTCCAGAAGGAAGAAATGCGTGTGTTTCTCCCTGAAAGAACACTCAGCCACTAGCCTTTTGCTTGCTCCTTCAAAGTCTTTGCAGAAACGTGTGTTTTCACGGCTGGAATACGTTTTGGGATGCATTGTTTCAATCTCCTGCAAGCCTCATGATGTTTCTTAGACAATGTGGAAAAACAAGGAGTATGTTTCCCAAATCACTTGTAGTCCAGAAAAACGCACACTGCATCACTCTTGGTCAAACATACCCAATCTCCTAATGCGTTGAGAACATTCAAACAACCAGAAAAGAAGGGCATTCTGCAGTGAAATTCAGACGGGTATGACCAAGAGGACATTTCTATTGGTTGCAGAGTGCAAAAGCATGATTGACTTCTTGGTCACGATGAAAACCTTACATTTCCAAATGACCTGAAGTAGGACTTTCACAAAACCATGTGTTTGCGTGTCTGTGGTGAAAGGAGCTCTACGTTGTGTATTCAGTGCCAGAGAGTGATACACTCTACATGGGTTACACAGCGTTTTGAGAAACCAACCTGCTTCAAACTGAAACAGCTACAGGGTGTGTGTAGCATGCAGAAAGAAGGCTTGTCATTTCAAAGAAAGAAGAGGAAACCAAAATCCAGGTAGTGAAACGAGCACACCAGTATGGGAGATGTGCATGTGGACAGTTTCAAGCAGCTCTCTCTGGACACTTGGAAACAGCGCTGTGAAAAAATTTCGTACGAAGGGGGATTTAGGCAAAGTTGAAAGACCTTCCAAAACCAACCCTAAGAAGTTAGCCAAACGATGAATGTTGCAATAACCTCCTGCATGAAAGGTGCTTCAATGACACAACTCCCGAGCAGGTAGCTACATTCTGCACACTACAAAATGCATATGAAATCCTGGCTGAAAACTCACTCCAGAAGGAAGAAATGCGTGTGTTTCTCCCTGAAAGAACACTCACCCACTAGCCTTTTGCTTGCTCCTTCAAAGTCTTTGTAGAAACGTATGTTTTCACGGCTGGAATACGTTTTCGGATGCATTGTTTCAATCTCCTGCAAGCCTCATGTTGTCTCTTAGACAATGTGGAAAAACAAGGAGTATGTTTCCCAAATCACTTGTAATCCAGAAAAACGGACACTGCATCACTCTTGCTCAAACACGGCCAATCTCCTAATGCGTTGGGAACATTCAAACACCTAGAAACGAAGGGCATTTTGCAGTGAAATTCAGACGGGTATGTTGAAAAGGACATTTCAGTCGGTTGCAGAGTGCAAAAGCATGATTGACTTCATGTTCTTGATGAAAACCTTACATTTCCAAGTGACCTGAAGTAGGACTTTCACAAAATCATGTGTTTGCGTGTCTGTGGTGAAAGGAGCTCTAAATTGTGTATTCAGTGCTGGAGAGTGACACACTCTACATTGGTTACACAGCGTTTTGAGAGCACCTACATGGTTCAGACTGAAACTGCTACAAGGTGTGTGTAGCATGCAGAAAGAAGGCTTGTCATTTCGAAGAAAGAAGAGGAAACCAAAATCCAGGTAGTGAAACGAGCACACCAGTATGGGAGATGTGCATGTGGACAGTTTCAAGCAGCAGCTCTCTCTGGACACTTGGAAACAGCGCTGTGAAAAATTTCGTACGAAGCCGGATTTGGCCAAACTTGAAAGACCTTCCAAAACCAATCCTAAAGAACTTAGCCAAACAATGAATGTAGCAAGGAGCTCCTGTAGATAGGGTGCTTCTATGGCACAACTCAGGAGCAGTTAGCTACATCCTGCACAGTACAAAATGCAAATGAATTCCAGGCTGAAAACTCACTCCAGAAGGAATAAATGCGTGTGTTTCTCTCTGAAAGAACACTCAGCCACTAGACTTTTGCTTGCTCCTTCAAAGTCTTGTAGAAACATGTGTTTTCACTGCTGGAATACGTTGTGGGATGCATTGTTTCAATCTCTTGCAAGCCTCATGTCGTTTCTTACACAGATTGGAAAAATACGGAATATGTTTCCCAAATCACTTGAAATCCAGGAAAAGGCACACTGCATCACTCTTGCTCAAACACGCTCTTTCTTGAAATGCAGGAAAACGCACACTGCATCACTCTTGCTCAAACACGCTCTTTCTCCTAATGTGTTGACAACTTTCAACGAACCAGAAACGAAGGGCATTTTGCAGTGGAATTCAGACGGGTATGACCAAGAGGACATTTCTATTGGTTGAAGAATGCAAAAGCATGATTAATTTCTTGTTCTCGATGAAAACCTTACATTTCCAAGTGACCTGAAGTAGGACTTTCACAAAAACATGTGTTTGCGTGTCTGTGGTGAAAGGAGCTCTAAGTTGTGTATTCAGTGCTGGACAGTGACACACTCTAAATAGGTTACACAGCTTTTTAAGAGAACCAACATGCTTCAAACTGTAAGTGCTACAAGGTGTGTGTAGCATGCAGAAAGAAGGCTTGTTATTTCAAAGAAAGAAGAGGAAACCAAAATCCAGGTAGTGAAACGAGCACACCAGTATGGGAGATGTGCATGTGGACGGTTTCAAGCAGCCGCTCTTTCTGGACACATGGAAACAGCGCTGTGAAATATTTTCATATGAAGTGAAATTTGGCCAAAGTTGAAAGGCCTTCTATAACCAACCCTAAAGAGCTTAGCCAAACAATGAATGTTGCAATAAGCTCCTGCAGGAAAGGTGCTTCAATGACACAACTCCGAGCAGGTAGCTACATTCTGCACAGTACACAATGCATATGAATTCCTGGCTGAAAACTCACTCCAGAAGGAAGAAATGCGTGTGTTATTCCCTGAAAGAACACTCAGCCACTAGCCTTTTGCTTGCTCCTTCAAAGTCTTTGCAGAAACGTGTGTTTTCGCGGCTGGAATACGTTTTGGGATGCATTGTTTCAATCTCCTGCAAGCCTCATGTTGTTTCTTAGACAATGTGGAAAAACAAGGAGTATGTTTCCCAAATCACTTGTAGTCCAGAAAAACGCACACTGCATCACTCTTGCTCAAACATACCCAATCTCCTAATGTGTTGAGAACATTCAAACAACCAGAAAAGAAGGGCATTTTGCAGTGAAATTCAGACGGGTATGACCAAGAGGACATTTCTATTGGTTGCAGAGTGCAAAAGCATGATTGACTTCTTGGTCACGATGAAAACCTTACATTTCCAAATGACCTGAAGTAGGACTTTCACAAAACCATGTGTTTGCGTGTCTGTGGTGAAAGGAGCTCTAAGTTGTGTATTCAGTGCCAGAGAGTGATACACTCTACATTGGTTACACAGCGTTTTGAGAAACCAACCTGCTTCAAACTGAAACAGCTACAGGGTGTGTGTAGCATGCAGAAAGAAGGCTTGTCATTTCAAAGAAAGAAGAGCAAACCAAAATCCAGGTAGTGAAACGAGCACACCAGTATGGGAGATGTGCATGTGGACAGTTTCAAGCAGCAGCTCTCTCTGGACACTTGGAAACAGCGCTGTGAAAAAATTTCGTACGAAGGGGGATTTAGGCAAAGTTGAAAGACCTTCCAAAACCAACCCTAAGAAGTTAGCCAAACGATGAATGTTGCAATAACCTCCTGCATGAAAGGTGCTTCAATGACACAACTCCCGAGCAGGTAGCTACATTCTGCACACTACAAAATGCATATGAAATCCTGGCTGAAAGCTCACTCCAGACGGAAGAAATGCGTGTGTTTCTCCCTGAAAGAACACTCACCCACTAGCCTTTTGCTTGCTCCTTCAAAGTCTTTGTAGAAACGTGTGTTTTCACGGCGGGAATACGTTTTGGGATGCATTGTTTCAATCTCCTGCAAGCCTCAGGTTGTCTCTTAGACAATGTGGAAAAACAAGGAGTATGTTTCCCAAATCACTTGTAATCCAGAAAAACGGACACTGCATCACTCTTGCTCAAACACGGCCAATCTCCTAATGCGTTGGGAACATTCAAACACCTAGAAACGAAGGGCATTTTGCAGTGAAATTCAGACGGGTATGTTGAAAAGGACATTTCAGTCGGTTGCAGAGTGCAAAAGCATGATTGACTTCATGTTCTTGATGAAAACCTTACATTTCCAAGTGACCTGAAGTAGGACTTTCACAAAATCATGTGTTTGCGTGTCTGTGGTGAGAGGAGCTCTAAGTTGTGTATTCAGTGCTGGAGAGTGACACACTCTACATTGGTTACACAGCGTTTTGAGAGCACCTACATGGTTCAGACTGAAACTGCTACGAGGTGTGTGTAGCATGCAGAAAGAAGGCTTGTCATTTCGAAGAAAGAAGAGGAAACCAAAATCCAGGTAGTGAAACGAGCACACCAGTATGGGAGATGTGCATGTGGACAGTTTCAAGCAGCAGCTCTCTCTGGACACTTGGAAACAGCGCTGTGAAAAATTTCGTACGAAGCCGGATTTGGCCAAACTTGAAAGACCTTCCAAAACCAATCCTAAAGAACTGAGCCAAACAATGAATGTAGCAAGGAGCTCCTGTAGATAAGGTGCTTCTATGGCACAACTCAGGAGCAGTTAGCTACATCCTGCACAGTACAAAATGCAAATGAATTCCAGGCTGAAAACTCACTCCAGAAGGAATAAATGCGTGTGTTTCTCTCTGAAAGAACACTCAGCCACTAGACTTTTGCTTGCTCCTTCAAAGTCTTTGTAGAAACATGTGTTTTCACTGCTGGAATACGTTGTGGGATGGATTGTTTCAATCTCTTGCAAGCCTCATGTAGTTTCTTACACAAGTTGGAAAAATACGGAATATGTTTCCCAAATCACTTGAAATCCAGGAAAAGGCACACTGCATCACTCTTGCTCAAACACGCTCTTTCTTGAAATGCAGGAAAACGCACACTGCATCACTCTTGCTCAAACACGCTCTTTCTCCTAATGTGTTGACAACTTTCAACGAACCAGAAACGAAGGGCATTTTGCAGAGGAATTCAGACGGGTATGACCAAGAGGACATTTCTATTGGTTGAAGAGTGCAAAAGCATGATTAATTTCTTGTTCTCGATGAAAACCTTACATTTCCAAGTGACCTGAAGTAGGACTTTCACAAAAACATGTGTTTGCGTGTCTGTGGTGAAAGGAGCTCTAAGTTGTGTATTCAGTGCTGGACAGTGACACACTCTAAATAGGTTACACAGCTTTTTAAGAGAACCAACATGCTTCAAACTGTAAGTGCTACAAGGTGTGTGTAGCATGCAGAAAGAAGGCTTGTTATTTCAAAGAAAGAAGAGGAAACCAAAATCCAGGTAGTGAAACGAGCACACCAGTATGGGAGATGTGCATGTGGACGGTTTCAAGCAGCCGCTCTTTCTGGACACATGGAAACAGCGCTGTGAAATATTTTCATATGAAGTGAAATTTGGCCAAAGTTGAAAGGCCTTCTATAACCAACCCTAAAGAGCTTAGCCAAACAATGAATGTTGCAATAAGCTCCTGCAGGAAAGGTGCTTCAATGACACAACTCCGAGCAGGTAGCTACATTCTGCACAGTACAAAATGCATTTGAATTCCTGGCTGAAAACTCACTCCAGAAGGAAGAAATGCGTGTGTTTCTCCCTGAAAGAACACTCAGCCACTAGCCTTTTGCTTGCTCCTTCAAAGTCTTTGCAGAAACGTGTGTTTTCACGGCTGGAATACGTTTTGGGATGCATTGTTTCAATCTCCTGCAAGCCTCATGTTGTTTCTTAGACAATGTGGAAAAACAAGGAGTATGTTTCCCAAATCACTTGTAGTCCAGAAAAACGCACACTGCATCACTCTTGCTCAAACATACCCAATCTCCTAATGCGTTGAGAACATTCAAACAACCAGAAAAGAAGGGCATTCTGCAGTGAAATTCAGACGGGTATGACCAAGAGGACATTTCTATTGGTTGCAGAGTGCAAAAGCATGATTGACTTCTTGGTCACGATGAAAACCTTACATTTCCAAATGACCTGAAGTAGGACTTTCACAAAACCATGTGTTTGCGTGTCTGTGGTGAAAGGAGCTCTACGTTGTGTATTCAGTGCCAGAGAGTGATACACTCTACATGGGTTACACAGCGTTTTGAGAAACCAACCTGCTTCAAACTGAAACAGCTACAGGGTGTGTGTAGCATGCAGAAAGAAGGCTTGTCATTTCAAAGAAAGAAGAGGAAACCAAAATCCAGGTAGTGAAACGAGCACACCAGTATGGGAGATGTGCATGTGGACAGTTTCAAGCAGCTCTCTCTGGACACTTGGAAACAGCGCTGTGAAAAAATTTCGTACGAAGGGGGATTTAGGCAAAGTTGAAAGACCTTCCAAAACCAACCCTAAGAAGTTAGCCAAACGATGAATGTTGCAATAACCTCCTGCATGAAAGGTGCTTCAATGACACAACTCCCGAGCAGGTAGCTACATTCTGCACACTACAAAATGCATATGAAATCCTGGCTGAAAACTCACTCCAGAAGGAAGAAATGCGTGTGTTTCTCCCTGAAAGAACACTCACCCACTAGCCTTTTGCTTGCTCCTTCAAAGTCTTTGTAGAAACGTATGTTTTCACGGCTGGAATACGTTTTCGGATGCATTGTTTCAATCTCCTGCAAGCCTCATGTTGTCTCTTAGACAATGTGGAAAAACAAGGAGTATGTTTCCCAAATCACTTGTAATCCAGAAAAACGGACACTGCATCACTCTTGCTCAAACACGGCCAATCTCCTAATGCGTTGGGAACATTCAAACACCTAGAAACGAAGGGCATTTTGCAGTGAAATTCAGACGGGTATGTTGAAAAGGACATTTCAGTCGGTTGCAGAGTGCAAAAGCATGATTGACTTCATGTTCTTGATGAAAACCTTACATTTCCAAGTGACCTGAAGTAGGACTTTCACAAAATCATGTGTTTGCGTGTCTGTGGTGAAAGGAGCTCTAAGTTGTGTATTCAGTGCTGGAGAGTGACACACTCTACATTGGTTACACAGCGTTTTGAGAGCACCTACATGGTTCAGACTGAAACTGCTACAAGGTGTGTGTAGCATGCAGAAAGAAGGCTTGTCATTTCGAAGAAAGAAGAGGAAACCAAAATCCAGGTAATGAAACGAGCACACCAGTATGGGAGATGTGCATGTGGACAGTTTCAAGCAGCAGCTCTCTCTGGACACTTGGAAACAGCGCTGTGAAAAATTTCGTACGAAGCCGGATTTGGCCAAACTTGAAAGACCTTCCAAAACCAATCCTAAAGAACTTAGCCAAACAATGAATGTAGCAAGGAGCTCCTGTAGATAGGGTGCTTCTATGGCACAACTCAGGAGCAGTTAGCTACATCCTGCACAGTACAAAATGCAAATGAATTCCAGGCTGAAAACTCACTCCAGAAGGAATAAATGCGTGTGTTTCTCTCTGAAAGAACACTCAGCCACTAGACTTTTGCTTGCTCCTTCAAAGTCTTGTAGAAACATGTGTTTTCACTGCTGGAATACGTTGTGGGATGCATTGTTTCAATCTCTTGCAAGACTCATGTCGTTTCTTACACAAATTGGAAAAATACGGAATATGTTTCCCAAATCACTTGAAATCCAGGAAAAGGCACACTGCATCACTCTTGCTCAAACACGCTCTTTCTTGAAATGCAGGAAAACGCACACTGCATCACTCTTGCTCAAACACGCTCTTTCTCCTAATGTGTTGACAACTTTCAACGAACCAGAAACGAAGGGCATTTTGCAGTGGAATTCAGACGGGTATGACCAAGAGGACATTTCTATTGGTTGAAGAGTGCAAAAGCATGATTAATTTCTTGTTCTCGATGAAAACCTTACATTTCCAAGTGACCTGAAGTAGGACTTTCACAAAAACATGTGTTTGCGTGTCTGTGGTGAAAGGAGCTCTAAGTTGTGTATTCAGTGCTGGAGAGTGACACACTCTAAATAGGTTACACAGCTTTTTAAGAGAACCAACATGCTTCAATCTGTAAGTGCTACAAGGTGTGTGTAGCATGCAGAAAGAAGGCTTGTTATTTCAAAGAAAGAAGAGGAAACCAAAATCCAGGTAGTGAAACGAGCACACCAGTATGGGAGATGTGCATGTGGACGGTTTCAAGCAGCCGCTCTTTCTGGACACATGGAAACAGCGCTGTGAAATATTTTCATATGAAGTGAAATTTGGCCAAAGTTGAAAGGCCTTCTATAACCAACCCTAAAGAGCTTAGCCAAACAATGAATGTTGCAATAAGCTCCTGCAGGAAAGGTGCTTCAATGACACAACTCCGAGCAGGTAGCTACATTCTGCACAGTACAAAATGCATTTGAATTCCTGGCTGAAAACTCACTCCAGAAGGAAGAAATGCGTGTGTTTCTCCCTGAAAGAACACTCAGCCACTAGCCTTTTGCTTGCTCCTTCAAAGTCTTTGCAGAAACGTGTGTTTTCACGGCTGGAATACGTTTTGGGATGCATTGTTTCAATCTCCTGCAAGCCTCATGTTGTTTCTTAGACAATGTGGAAAAACAAGGAGTATGTTTCCCAAATCACTTGTAGTCCAGAAAAACGCACACTGCATCACACTTGCTCAAACATAGCCAATCTCCTAATGCGTTGAGAACATTCAAACAACCAAAAAAGAAGGGCATTCTGCAGTGAAATTCAGTCGGGTATGACCAAGAGGACATTTCTATTGGTTGCAGAGTGCAAAAGCATGATTGACTTCTTGGTCACGATGAAAACCTTACATTTCCAAATGACCTGAAGTAGGACTTTCACAAAACCATGTGTTTGCGTGTCTGTGGTGAAAGGAGCTCTAAGTTGTGTATTCAGTGCCAGAGAGTGATACACTCTACATTGGTTACACAGCGTTTTGAGAAACCAACCTGCTTCAAACTGAAACAGCTACAGGGTGTGTGTAGCATGCAGAAAGAAGGCTTGTCATTTCAAAGAAAGAAGAGGAAACCAAAATCCAGGTAGTGAAACGAGCACACCAGTATGGGAGATGTGCATGTGGACAGTTTCAAGCAGCAGCTCTCTCTGGACACTTGGAAACAGCGCTGTGAAAAAATTTCGTACGAAGGGGGATTTAGGCAAAGTTGAAAGACCTTCCA
Organism: Miniopterus schreibersii; assembly: GCF_964146895.1. Lineage (NCBI taxonomy): Eukaryota > Metazoa > Chordata > Mammalia > Chiroptera > Miniopteridae > Miniopterus > Miniopterus schreibersii. The sequence continues at coordinate 84,228,963 of NC_138109.1, read as the reverse complement.
AAACCAACCCTAAGAAGTTAGCCAAACTTTGAATGTTGCAATAACCTCCTGCATGAAAGGTGCTTCAATGACACAACTCCCGAGCAGGTAGCTACATTCTGCACACTACAAAATGCATATGAAATCCTGGCTGAAAACTCACTCCAGAAGGAAGAAATGCGTGTGTTTCTCCCTGAAAGAACACTCACCCACTAGCCTTTTGCTTGCTCCTTCAAAGTCTTTGTAGAAACGTGTGTTTTCACGGCTGCAATACGTTTTGGGATGCATTGTTTCAATCTCCTGCAAGCCTCATGTTGTCTCTTAGACAATGTGGAAAAACAAGGAGTATGTTTCCCAAATCACTTGTAATCCAGAAAAACGGACACTGCATCACTCTTGCTCAAACACGGCCAATCTCCTAATGCGTTGGGAACATTCAAACACCTAGAAACGAAGGGCATTTTGCAGTGAAATTCAGACGGGTATGTTGAAAAGGACATTTCAGTCGGTTGCAGAGTGCAAAAGCGTGATTGACTTCATGTTCTTGATGAAAACCTTACATTTCCAAGTGACCTGAAGTAGGACTTTCACAAAATCATGTGTTTGCGTGTCTGTGGTGAAAGGAGCTCTAAATTGTGTATTCAGTGCTGGAGAGTGACACACTCTACATTGGTTACACAGCGTTTTGAGAGCACCTACATGGTTCAGACTGAAACTGCTACAAGGTGTGTGTAGCATGCAGAAAGAAGGCTTGTCATTTCGAAGAAAGAAGAGGAAACCGAAATCCAGGTAGTGAAACGAGCACACCAGTATGGGAGATGTGCATGTGGACAGTTTCAAGCAGCAGCTCTCTCTGGACACTTGGAAACAGCGCTGTGAAAAATTTCGTACGAAGCCGGATTTGGCCAAACTTGAAAGACCTTCCAAAACCAATCCTAAAGAACTTAGCCAAACAATGAATGTAGCAAGGAGCTCCTGTAGATAAGGTGCTTCTATGGCACAACTCAGGAGCAGTTAGCTACATCCTGCACAGTACAAAATGCAAATGAATTCCAGGCTGAAAACTCACTCCAGAAGGAATAAATGCGTGTGTTTCTCTCTGAAAGAACACTCAGCCACTAGACTTTTGCTTGCTCCTTCAAAGTCTTTGTAGAAACATGTGTTTTCACTGCTGGAATACGTTGTGGGATGCATTGTTTCAATCTCTTGCAAGCCTCATGTCGTTTCTTACACAAATTGGAAAAATACGGAATATGTTTCCCAAATCACTTGAAATCCAGGAAAAGGCACACTGCATCACTCTTGCTCAAACACGCTCTTTCTTGAAATGCAGGAAAACGCACACTGCATCACCCTTGCTCAAACACGCTCTTTCTCCTAATGTGTTGACAACTTTCAACGAACCAGAAACGAAGGGCATTTTGCAGTGGAATTCAGACGGGTATGACCAAGAGGACATTTCTATTGGTTGAAGAGTGCAAAAGCATGATTAATTTCTTGTTCTCGATGAAAACCTTACATTTCCAAGTGACCTGAAGTAGGACTTTCACAAAAACATGTGTTTGCGTGTCTGTGGTGAAAGGAGCTCTAAGTTGTGTATTCAGTGCTGGACAGTGACACACTCTAAATAGGTTACACAGCTTTTTAAGAGAACCAACATGCTTCAAACTGTAAGTGCTACAAGGTGTGTGTAGCATGCAGAAAGAAGGCTTGTTATTTCAAAGAAAGAAGAGGAAACCAAAATCCAGGTAGTGAAACGAGCACACCAGTATGGGAGATGTGCATGTGGACGGTTTCAAGCAGCCGCTCTTTCTGGACACATGGAAACAGCGCTGTGAAATATTTTCATATGAAGTGAAATTTGGCCAAAGTTGAAAGGCCTTCTATAACCAACCCTAAAGAGCTTAGCCAAACAATGAATGTTGCAATAAGCTCCTGCAGGAAAGGTGCTTCAATGACACAACTCCGAGCAGGTAGCTACATTCTGCACAGTACACAATGCATATGAATTCCTGGCTGAAAACTCACTCCAGAACGAAGAAATGCGTGTGTTATTCCCTGAAAGAACACTCAGCCACTAGCCTTTTGCTTGCTCCTTCAAAGTCTTTGCAGAAACGTGTGTTTTCGCGGCTGGAATACGTTTTGGGATGCATTGTTTCAATCTCCTGCAAGCCTCATGTTGTTTCTTAGACAATGTGGAAAAACAAGGAGTATGTTTCCCAAATCACTTGTAGTCCAGAAAAACGCACACTGCATCACTCTTGCTCAAACATAGCCAATCTCCTAATGTGTTGAGAACATTCAAACAACCAGAAAAGAAGGGCATTTTGCAGTGAAATTCAGACGGGTATGACCAAGAGGACATTTCTATTGGTTGCAGAGTGCAAAAGCATGATTGACTTCTTGGTCACGATGAAAACCTTACATTTCCAAATGACCTGAAGTAGGACTTTCACAAAACCATGTGTTTGCGTGTCTGTGGTGAAAGGAGCTCTAAGTTGTGTATTCAGTGCCAGAGAGTGATACACTCTACATTGGTTACACAGCGTTTTGAGAAACCAACCTGCTTCAAACTGAAACAGCTACAGGGTGTGTGTAGCATGCAGAAAGAAGGCTTGTCATTTCAAAGAAAGAAGAGGAAACCAAAATCCAGGTAGTGAAACGAGCACACCAGTATGGGAGATGTGCATGTGGACAGTTTCAAGCAGCAGCTCTCTCTGGACACTTGGAAACAGCGCTGTGAAAAAATTTCGTACGAAGGGGGATTTAGGCAAAGTTGAAAGACCTTCCAAAACCAACCCTAAGAAGTTAGCCAAACGATGAATGTTGCAATAACCTCCTGCATGAAAGGTGCTTCAATGACACAACTCCCGAGCAGGTAGCTACATTCTGCACACTACAAAATGCATATGAAATCCTGGCTGAAAACTCACTCCAGAAGGAAGAAATGCGTGTGTTTCTCCCTGAAAGAACACTCACCCACTAGCCTTTTGCTTGCTCCTTCAAAGTCTTTGTAGAAACGTATGTTTTCACGGCTGGAATACGTTTTCGGATGCATTGTTTCAATCTCCTGCAAGCCTCATGTTTTCTCTTAGACAATGTGGAAAAACAAGGAGTATGTTTCCCAAATCACTTGTAATCCAGAAAAACGGACACTGCATCACTCTTGCTCAAACACGGCCAATCTCCTAATGCGTTGGGAACATTCAAACACCTAGAAAAGAAGGGCATTTTGCAGTGAAATTCAGACGGGTATGTTGAAAAGGACATTTCAGTCGGTTGCAGAGTGCAAAAGCATGATTGACTTCATGTTCTTGATGAAAACCTTACATTTCCAAGTGACCTGAAGTAGGACTTTCACAAAATCATGTGTTTGCGTGTCTGTGGTGAAAGGAGCTCTAAATTGTGTATTCAGTGCTGGAGAGTGACACACTCTACATTGGTTACACAGCGTTTTGAGAGCACCTACATGGTTCAGACTGAAACTGCTACGAGGTGTGTGTAGCATGCAGAAAGAAGGCTTGTCATTTCGAAGAAAGAAGAGGAAACCAAAATCCAGGTAGTGAAACGAGCACACCAGTATGGGAGATGTGCATGTGGACAGTTTCAAGCAGCAGCTCTCTCTGGACACTTGGAAACAGCGCTGTGAAAAATTTCGTACGAAGCCGGATTTGGCCAAACTTGAAAGACCTTCCAAAACCAATCCTAAAGAACTTAGCCAAACAATGAATGTAGCAAGGAGCTCCTGTAGATAGGGTGCTTCTATGGCACAACTCAGGAGCAGTTAGCTACATCCTGCACAGTACAAAATGCAAATGAATTCCAGGCTGAAAACTCACTCCAGAAGGAATAAATGCGTGTGTTTCTCTCTGAAAGAACACTCAGCCACTAGACTTTTGCTTGCTCCTTCAAAGTCTTGTAGAAACATGTGTTTTCACTGCTGGAATACGTTGTGGGATGCATTGTTTCAATCTCCTGCAAGCCTCATGTTGTCTCTTAGACAATGTGGAAAAACAAGGAGTATGTTTCCCAAATCACTTGTAATCCAGAAAAACGGACACTGCATCACTCTTGCTCAAACACGGCCAATCTCCTAATGCGTTGGGAACATTCAAACACCTAGAAACGAAGGGCATTTTGCAGTGAAATTCAGACGGGTATGTTGAAAAGGACATTTCAGTCGGTTGCAGAGTGCAAAAGCGTGATTGACTTCATGTTCTTGATGAAAACCTTACATTTCCAAGTGACCTGAAGTAGGACTTTCACAAAATCATGTGTTTGCGTGTCTGTGGTGAAAGGAGCTCTAAATTGTGTATTCAGTGCTGGAGAGTGACACACTCTACATTGGTTACACAGCGTTTTGAGAGCACCTACATGGTTCAGACTGAAACTGCTACAAGGTGTGTGTAGCATGCAGAAAGAAGGCTTGTCATTTCGAAGAAAGAAGAGGAAACCAAAATCCAGGTAGTGAAACGAGCACACCAGTATGGGAGATGTGCATGTGGACAGTTTCAAGCAGCAGCTCTCTCTGGACACTTGGAAACAGCGCTGTGAAAAATTTCGTACGAAGCCGGATTTGGCCAAACTTGAAAGACCTTCCAAAACCAATCCTAAAGAACTTAGCCAAACAATGAATGTAGCAAGGAGCTCCTGTAGATAAGGTGCTTCTATGGCACAACTCAGGAGCAGTTAGCTACATCCTGCACAGTACAAAATGCAAATGAATTCCAGGCTGAAAACTCACTCCAGAAGGAATAAATGCGTGTGTTTCTCTCTGAAAGAACACTCAGCCACTAGACTTTTGCTTGCTCCTTCAAAGTCTTTGTAGAAACATGTGTTTTCACTGCTGGAATACGTTGTGGGATGCATTGTTTCAATCTCTTGCAAGCCTCATGTCGTTTCTTACACAAATTGGAAAAATACGGAATATGTTTCCCAAATCACTTGAAATCCAGGAAAAGGCACACTGCATCACTCTTGCTCAAACACGCTCTTTCTTGAAATGCAGGAAAACGCACACTGCATCACCCTTGCTCAAACACGCTCTTTCTCCTAATGTGTTGACAACTTTCAACGAACCAGAAACGAAGGGCATTTTGCAGTGGAATTCAGACGGGTATGACCAAGAGGACATTTCTATTGGTTGAAGAGTGCAAAAGCATGATTAATTTCTTGTTCTCGATGAAAACCTTACATTTCCAAGTGACCTGAAGTAGGACTTTCACAAAAACATGTGTTTGCGTGTCTGTGGTGAAAGGAGCTCTAAGTTGTGTATTCAGTGCTGGACAGTGACACACTCTAAATAGGTTACACAGCTTTTTAAGAGAACCAACATGCTTCAAACTGTAAGTGCTACAAGGTGTGTGTAGCATGCAGAAAGAAGGCTTGTTATTTCAAAGAAAGAAGAGGAAACCAAAATCCAGGTAGTGAAACGAGCACACCAGTATGGGAGATGTGCATGTGGACGGTTTCAAGCAGCCGCTCTTTCTGGACACATGGAAACAGCGCTGTGAAATATTTTCATATGAAGTGAAATTTGGCCAAAGTTGAAAGGCCTTCTATAACCAACCCTAAAGAGCTTAGCCAAACAATGAATGTTGCAATAAGCTCCTGCAGGAAAGGTGCTTCAATGACACAACTCCGAGCAGGTAGCTACATTCTGCACAGTACACAATGCATATGAATTCCTGGCTGAAAACTCACTCCAGAAGGAAGAAATGCGTGTGTTATTCCCTGAAAGAACACTCAGCCACTAGCCTTTTGCTTGCTCCTTCAAAGTCTTTGCAGAAACGTGTGTTTTCGCGGCTGGAATACGTTTTGGGATGCATTGTTTCAATCTCCTGCAAGCCTCATGTTGTTTCTTAGACAATGTGGAAAAACAAGGAGTATGTTTCCCAAATCACTTGTAGTCCAGAAAAACGCACACTGCATCACTCTTGCTCAAACATAGCCAATCTCCTAATGTGTTGAGAACATTCAAACAACCAGAAAAGAAGGGCATTTTGCAGTGAAATTCAGACGGGTATGACCAAGAGGACATTTCTATTGGTTGCAGAGTGCAAAAGCATGATTGACTTCTTGGTCACGATGAAAACCTTACATTTCCAAATGACCTGAAGTAGGACTTTCACAAAACCATGTGTTTGCGTGTCTGTGGTGAAAGGAGCTCTAAGTTGTGTATTCAGTGCCAGAGAGTGATACACTCTACATTGGTTACACAGCGTTTTGAGAAACCAACCTGCTTCAAACTGAAACAGCTACAGGGTGTGTGTAGCATGCAGAAAGAAGGCTTGTCATTTCAAAGAAAGAAGAGGAAACCAAAATCCAGGTAGTGAAACGAGCACACCAGTATGGGAGATGTGCATGTGGACAGTTTCAAGCAGCAGCTCTCTCTGGACACTTGGAAACAGCGCTGTGAAAAAATTTCGTACGAAGGGGGATTTAGGCAAAGTTGAAAGACCTTCCAAAACCAACCCTAAGAAGTTAGCCAAACGATGAATGTTGCAATAACCTCCTGCATGAAAGGTGCTTCAATGACACAACTCCCGAGCAGGTAGCTACATTCTGCACACTACAAAATGCATATGAAATCCTGGCTGAAAACTCACTCCAGAAGGAAGAAATGCGTGTGTTTCTCCCTGAAAGAACACTCACCCACTAGCCTTTTGCTTGCTCCTTCAAAGTCTTTGTAGAAACGTATGTTTTCACGGCTGGAATACGTTTTCGGATGCATTGTTTCAATCTCCTGCAAGCCTCATGTTGTCTCTTAGACAATGTGGAAAAACAAGGAGTATGTTTCCCAAATCACTTGTAATCCAGAAAAACGGACACTGCATCACTCTTGCTCAAACACGGCCAATCTCCTAATGCGTTGGGAACATTCAAACACCTAGAAAAGAAGGGCATTTTGCAGTGAAATTCAGACGGGTATGTTGAAAAGGACATTTCAGTCGGTTGCAGAGTGCAAAAGCATGATTGACTTCATGTTCTTGATGAAAACCTTACATTTCCAAGTGACCTGAAGTAGGACTTTCACAAAATCATGTGTTTGCGTGTCTGTGGTGAAAGGAGCTCTAAATTGTGTATTCAGTGCTGGAGAGTGACACACTCTACATTGGTTACACAGCGTTTTGAGAGCACCTACATGGTTCAGACTGAAACTGCTACAAGGTGTGTGTAGCATGCAGAAAGAAGGCTTGTCATTTCGAAGAAAGAAGAGGAAACCAAAATCCAGGTAGTGAAACGAGCACACCAGTATGGGAGATGTGCATGTGGACAGTTTCAAGCAGCAGCTCTCTCTGGACACTTGGAAACAGCGCTGTGAAAAAATTTCGTACGAAGGGGGATTTAGGCAAAGTTGAAAGACCTTCCAAAACCAACCCTAAGAAGTTAGCCAAACGATGAATGTTGCAATAACCTCCTGCATGAAAGGTGCTTCAATGACACAACTCCCGAGCAGGTAGCTACATTCTGCACACTACAAAATGCATATGAAATCCTGGCTGAATACTCACTCCAGAAGGAAGAAATGCGTGTGTTTCTCCCTGAAAGAACACTCACCCACTAGCCTTTTGCTTGCTCCTTCAAAGTCTTTGTAGAAACGTATGTTTTCACGGCTGGAATACGTTTTCGGATGCATTGTTTCAATCTCCTGCAAGCCTCATGTTGTCTCTTAGACAATGTGGAAAAACAAGGAGTATGTTTCCCAAATCACTTGTAATCCAGAAAAACGGACACTGCATCACTCTTGCTCAAACACGGCCAATCTCCTAATGCGTTGGGAACATTCAAACACCTAGAAAAGAAGGGCATTTTGCAGTGAAATTCAGACGGGTATGTTGAAAAGGACATTTCAGTCGGTTGCAGAGTGCAAAAGCATGATTGACTTCATGTTCTTGATGAAAACCTTACATTTCCAAGTGACCTGAAGTAGGACTTTCACAAAATCATGTGTTTGCGTGTCTGTGGTGAAAGGAGCTCTAAATTGTGTATTCAGTGCTGGAGAGTGACACACTCTACATTGGTTACACAGCGTTTTGAGAGCACCTACATGGTTCAGACTGAAACTGCTACGAGGTGTGTGTAGCATGCAGAAAGAAGGCTTGTCATTTCGAAGAAAGAAGAGGAAACCAAAATCCAGGTAGTGAAACGAGCACACCAGTATGGGAGATGTGCATGTGGACAGTTTCAAGCAGCAGCTCTCTCTGGACACTTGGAAACAGCGCTGTGAAAAATTTCGTACGAAGCCGGATTTGGCCAAACTTGAAAGACCTTCCAAAACCAATCCTAAAGAACTTAGCCAAACAATGAATGTAGCAAGGAGCTCCTGTAGATAGGGTGCTTCTATGGCACAACTCAGGAGCAGTTAGCTACATCCTGCACAGTACAAAATGCAAATGAATTCCAGGCTGAAAACTCACTCCAGAAGGAATAAATGCGTGTGTTTCTCTCTGAAAGAACACTCAGCCACTAGACTTTTGCTTGCTCCTTCAAAGTCTTGTAGAAACATGTGTTTTCACTGCTGGAATACGTTGTGGGATGCATTGTTTCAATCTCTTGCAAGCCTCATGTCGTTTCTTACACAAATTGGAAAAATACGGAATATGTTTCCCAAATCACTTGAAATCCAGGAAAAGGCACACTGCATCACTCTTGCTCAAACACGCTCTTTCTTGAAATGCAGGAAAACGCACACTGCATCACTCTTGCTCAAACACGCTCTTTCTCCTAATGTGTTGACAACTTTCAACGAACCAGAAACGAAGGGCATTTTGCAGTGGAATTCAGACGGGTGTGACCAAGAGGACATTTCTATTGGTTGAAGAGTGCAAAAGCATGATTAATTTCTTGTTCTCGATGAAAACCTTACATTTCCAAGTGACCTGAAGTAGGACTTTCACAAAAACATGTGTTTGCGTGTCTGTGGTGAAAGGAGCTCTAAGTTGTGTATTCAGTGCTGGACAGTGACACACTCTAAATAGGTTACACAGCTTTTTAAGAGAACCAACATGCTTCAATCTGTAAGTGCTACAAGGTGTGTGTAGCATGCAGAAAGAAGGCTTGTTATTTCAAAGAAAGAAGAGGAAACCAAAATCCAGGTAGTGAAACGAGCACACCAGTATGGGAGATGTGCATGTGGACGGTTTCAAGCAGCCGCTCTTTCTGGACACATGGAAACAGCGCTGTGAAATATTTTCATATGAAGTGAAATTTGGCCAAAGTTGAAAGGCCTTCTATAACCAACCCTAAAGAGCTTAGCCAAACAATGAATGTTGCAATAAGCTCCTGCAGGAAAGGTGCTTCAATGACACAACTCCGAGCAGGTAGCTACATTCTGCACAGTACAAAATGCATTTGAATTCCTGGCTGAAAACTCACTCCAGAAGGAAGAAATGCGTGTGTTTCTCCCTGAAAGAACACTCAGCCACTAGCCTTTTGCTTGCTCCTTCAAAGTCTTTGCAGAAACGTGTGTTTTCACGGCTGGAATACGTTTTGGGATGCATTGTTTCAATCTCCTGCAAGCCTCATGTTGTTTCTTAGACAATGTGGAAAAACAAGGAGTATGTTTCCCAAATCACTTGTAGTCCAGAAAAACGCACACTGCATCACACTTGCTCAAACATAGCCAATCTCCTAATGCGTTGAGAACATTCAAACAACCAGAAAAGAAGGGCATTCTGCAGTGAAATTCAGTCGGGTATGACCAAGAGGACATTTCTATTGGTTGCAGAGTGCAAAAGCATGATTGACTTCTTGGTCACGATGAAAACCTTACATTTCCAAATGACCTGAAGTAGGACTTTCACAAAACCATGTGTTTGCGTGTCTGTGGTGAAAGGAGCTCTAAGTTGTGTATTCAGTGCCAGAGAGTGATACACTCTACATTGGTTACACAGCGTTTTGAGAAACCAACCTGCTTCAAACTGAAACAGCTACAGGGTGTGTGTAGCATGCAGAAAGAAGGCTTGTCATTTCAAAGAAAGAAGAGGAAACCAAAATCCAGGTAGTGAAACGAGCACACCAGTATGGGAGATGTGCATGTGGACAGTTTCAAGCAGCAGCTCTCTCTGGACACTTGGAAACAGCGCTGTGAAAAAATTTCGTACGAAGGGGGATTTAGGCAAAGTTGAAAGACCTTCCAAAACCAACCCTAAGAAGTTAGCCAAACTTTGAATGTTGCAATAACCTCCTGCATGAAAGGTGCTTCAATGACACAACTCCCGAGCAGGTAGCTACATTCTGCACACTACAAAATGCATATGAAATCCTGGCTGAAAACTCACTCCAGAAGGAAGAAATGCGTGTGTTTCTCCCTGAAAGAACACTCACCCACTAGCCTTTTGCTTGCTCCTTCAAAGTCTTTGTAGAAACGTGTGTTTTCACGGCTGCAATACGTTTTGGGATGCATTGTTTCAATCTCCTGCAAGCCTCATGTTGTCTCTTAGACAATGTGGAAAAACAAGGAGTATGTTTCCCAAATCACTTGTAATCCAGAAAAACGGACACTGCATCACTCTTGCTCAAACACGGCCAATCTCCTAATGCGTTGGGAACATTCAAACACCTAGAAACGAAGGGCATTTTGCAGTGAAATTCAGACGGGTATGTTGAAAAGGACATTTCAGTCGGTTGCAGAGTGCAAAAGCGTGATTGACTTCATGTTCTTGATGAAAACCTTACATTTCCAAGTGACCTGAAGTAGTACTTTCACAAAATCATGTGTTTGCGTGTCTGTGGTGAAAGGAGCTCTAAATTGTGTATTCAGTGCTGGAGAGTGACACACTCTACATTGGTTACACAGCGTTTTGAGAGCACCTACATGGTTCAGACTGAAACTGCTACAAGGTGTGTGTAGCATGCAGAAAGAAGGCTTGTCATTTCGAAGAAAGAAGAGGAAACCGAAATCCAGGTAGTGAAACGAGCACACCAGTATGGGAGATGTGCATGTGGACAGTTTCAAGCAGCAGCTCTCTCTGGACACTTGGAAACAGCGCTGTGAAAAATTTCGTACGAAGCCGGATTTGGCCAAACTTGAAAGACCTTCCAAAACCAATCCTAAAGAACTTAGCCAAACAATGAATGTAGCAAGGAGCTCCTGTAGATAAGGTGCTTCTATGGCACAACTCAGGAGCAGTTAGCTACATCCTGCACAGTACAAAATGCAAATGAATTCCAGGCTGAAAACTCACTCCAGAAGGAATAAATGCGTGTGTTTCTCTCTGAAAGAACACTCAGCCACTAGACTTTTGCTTGCTCCTTCAAAGTCTTTGTAGAAACATGTGTTTTCACTGCTGGAATACGTTGTGGGATGCATTGTTTCAATCTCTTGCAAGCCTCATGTCGTTTCTTACACAAATTGGAAAAATACGGAATATGTTTCCCAAATCACTTGAAATCCAGGAAAAGGCACACTGCATCACTCTTGCTCAAACACGCTCTTTCTTGAAATGCAGGAAAACGCACACTGCATCACCCTTGCTCAAACACGCTCTTTCTCCTAATGTGTTGACAACTTTCAACGAACCAGAAACGAAGGGCATTTTGCAGTGGAATTCAGACGGGTATGACCAAGAGGACATTTCTATTGGTTGAAGAGTGCAAAAGCATGATTAATTTCTTGTTCTCGATGAAAACCTTACATTTCCAAGTGACCTGAAGTAGGACTTTCACAAAAACATGTGTTTGCGTGTCTGTGGTGAAAGGAGCTCTAAGTTGTGTAATCAGTGCTGGACAGTGACACACTCTAAATAGGTTACACAGCTTTTTAAGAGAACCAACATGCTTCAAACTGTAAGTGCTACAAGGTGTGTGTAGCATGCAGAAAGAAGGCTTGTCATTTCAAAGAAAGAAGAGGAAACCAAAATCCAGGTAGTGAAACGAGCACACCAGTATGGGAGATGTGCATGTGGACAGTTTCAAGCAGCAGCTCTTTCTGGACACATGGAAACAGCGCTGTGAAATATTTTCATAAGAAGTGAGATTTGGCGAAAGTTGAAAGGCCTTCTATAACCAACCCTAAAGAGCTTAGCCAAACAATGAATGTTGCAATAAGCTCCTGCAGGAAAGGTGCTTCAATGACACAACTCCCGAGCAGGTAGCTACATTCTGCACAGTACAAAATGCATTTGAATTCCTGGCTGAAAACTCACTCCAGAAGGAAGAAATGCGTGTGTTTCTCCCTGAAAGAACACTCAGCCACTAGCCTTTTGCTTGCTCCTTCAAAGTCTTTGCAGAAACGTGTGTTTTCACGGCTGGAATACGTTTTGGGATGCATTGTTTCAATCTCCTGCAAGCCTCATGTTGTTTCTTAGACAATGTGGAAAAACAAGGAGTATGTTTCCCAAATCACTTGTAGTCCAGAAAAACGCACACTGCATCACTCTTACTCAAACAAACCCAATCTCCTAATGCGTTGAGAACATTCAAACAACCAGAAAAGAAGGGCATTTTGCAATGAAATTCAGACGGGTATGACCAAGAGGACATTTCTATTGGTTGCAGAGTGCAAAAGCATGATTGACTTCTTGGTCACGATGAAAACCTTACATTTCCAAATGACCTGAAGTAGGACTTTCACAAAACCATGTGTCTGCGTGTCTGTCGTGAAAGGAGCTCTAAGTTGTGTATTCAGTGCCAGAGAGTGATACACTCTACATTGGTTACACAGCGTTTTGAGAAACCAACCTGCTTCAAACTGGAACAGCTACAGGGTGTGTGTAGCATGCAGAAAGAAGGCTTGTCATTTCAAAGAAAGAAGAGGAAACCAAAATCCAGGTAGTGAAACGAGCACACCAGTATGGGAGATGTGCATGTGGACAGTTTCAAGCAGCAGCTCTCTCTGGACACTTGGAAACAGCGCTGTGAAAAAATTTCGTACGACGGGGGATTTAGGCAAAGTTGAAAGACCTTCCAAAACCAACCCTAAGAAGTTAGCCAAACGATGAATGTTGCAATAACCTCCTGCATGAAAGGTGCTTCAATGACACAACTCCCGAGCAGGTAGCTACATTCTGCACACTACAAAATGCACATGAAATCCTGGCTGAAAACTCACTCCAGAAGGAAGAAATGCGTGTGTTTCTCACTGAAAGAACACTCACCCACTAGCCTTTTGCTTGCTCCTTCAAAGTCTTTGTAGAAACGTGTGTTTTCACGGCTGGAATACGTTTTGGGATGCATTGTTTCAATCTCCTGCAAGCCTCATGTTGTCTCTTAGACAATGTGGAAAAACAAGGAGTATGTTTCCCAAATCACTTGTAATCCAGAAAAACGGACACTGCATCACTCTTGCTCAAACACGGCCAATCTCCTAATGCGTTGGGAACATTCAAACACCTAGAAACGAAGGGCATTTTGCAGTGAAATTCAGACGGGTATGTTGAAAAGGACATTTCAGTCGGTTGCAGAGTGCAAAAGCATGATTGACTTCATGTTCTTGATGAAAACCTTACATTTCCAAGTGACCTGAAGTAGGACTTTCACAAAATCATGTGTTTGCGTGTCTGTGGTGAAAGGAGCTCTAAATTGTGTATTCAGTGCTGGAGAGTGACACACTCTACATTGGTTACACAGCGTTTTGAGAGCACCTACATGGTTCAGACTGAAACTGCTACAAGGTGTGTGTAGCATGCAGAAAGAAGGCTTGTCATTTCGAAGAAAGAAGAGGAAACCAAAATCCAGGTAGTGAAACGAGCACACCAGTATGGGAGATGTGCATGTGGACAGTTTCAAGCAGCAGCTCTCTCTGGACACTTGGAAACAGCGCTGTGAAAAATTTCGTACGAAGCCGGATTTGGCCAAACTTGAAAGACCTTCCAAAACCAATCCTAAAGAACTTAGCCAAACAATGAATGTAGCAAGGAGCTCCTGTAGATAGGGTGCTTCTATGGCACAACTCAGGAGCAGTTAGCTACATCCTGCACAGTACAAAATGCAAATGAATTCCAGGCTGAAAACTCACTCCAGAAGGAATAAATGCGTGTGTTTCTCTCTGAAAGAACACTCAGCCACTAGACTTTTGCTTGCTCCTTCAAAGTCTTTGTAGAAACATGTGTTTTCACTGCTGGAATACGTTGTGGGATGCATTGTTTCAATCTCTTGCAAGCCTCATGTCGTTTCTTACACAAATTGGAAAAATACGGAATATGTTTCCCAAATCACTTGAAATCCAGGAAAAGGCACACTGCATCACTCTTGCTCAAACACGCTCTTTCATGAAATGCAGGAAAACGCACACTGCATCACTCTTGCTCAAACACGCTCTTTCTCCTAATGTGTTGACAACTTTCAACGAACCAGAAACGAAGGGCATTTTGCAGTGGAATTCAGACGGGTATGACCAAGAGGACATTTCTATTGGTTGAAGAGTGCAAAAGCATGATTAATTTCTTGTTCTCGATGAAAACCTTACATTTCCAAATGACCTGAAGTAGGACTTTCACAAAAACATGTGTTTGCGTGTCTGTGGTGAAAGGAGCTCTAAGTTGTGTATTCAGTGCTGGACAGTGACACACTCTAAATAGGTTACACAGCTTTTTAAGAGAACCAACATGCTTCAAACTGTAAGTGCTACAAGGTGTGTGTAGCATGCAGAAAGAAGGCTTGTTATTTCAAAGAAAGAAGAGGAAACCAAAATCCAGGTAGTGAAACGAGCACACCAGTATGGGAGATGTGCATGTGGACGGTTTCAAGCAGCCGCTCTTTCTGGACACATGGAAACAGCGCTGTGAAATATTTTCATATGAAGTGAAATTTGGCCAAAGTTGAAAGGCCTTCTATAACCAACCCTAAAGAGCTTAGCCAAACAATGAATGTTGCAATAAGCTCCTGCAGGAAAGGTGCTTCAATGACACAACTCCGAGGAGGTAGCTACATTCTGCACAGTACAAAATGCATTTGAATTCCTGGCTGAAAACTCACTCCAGAAGGAAGAAATGCGTGTGTTTCTCCCTGAAAGAACACTCAGCCACTAGCCTTTTGCTTGCTCCTTCAAAGTCTTTGCAGAAACGTGTGTTTTCACGGCTGGAATACGTTTTGGGATGCATTGTTTCAATCTCCTGCAAGCCTCATGTTGTTTCTTAGACAATGTGGAAAAACAAGGAGTATGTTTCCCAAATCACTTGTAGTCCAGAAAAACGCACACTGCATCACTCTTGCTCAAACATAGCCAATCTCCTAATGCGTTGAGAACATTCAAACAACCAGAAAAGAAGGGCATTCTGCAGTGAAATTCAGACGGGTATGACCAAGAGGACATTTCTATTGGTTGCAGAGTGCAAAAGCATGATTGACTTCTTGGTCACGATGAAAACCTTACATTTCCAAATGACCTGAAGTAGGACTTTCACAAAACCATGTGTTTGCGTGTCTGTGGTGAAAGGAGCTCTAAGTTGTGTATTCAGTGCCAGAGAGTGATACACTCTACATTGGTTACACAGCGTTTTGAGAAACCAACCTGCTTCAAACTGAAACAGCTACAGGGTGTGTGTAGCATGCAGAAAGAAGGCTTGTCATTTCAAAGAAAGAAGAGGAAACCAAAATCCAGGTAGTGAAACGAGCACACCAGTATGGGAGATGTGCATGTGGACAGTTTCAAGCAGCAGCTCTCTCTGGACACTTGGAAACAGCGCTGTGAAAAAATTTCGTACGAAGGGGGATTTAGGCAAAGTTGAAAGACCTTCCAAAACCAACCCTAAGAAGTTAGCCAAACGATGAATGTTGCAATAACCTCCTGCATGAAAGGTGCTTCAATGACACAACTCCCGAGCAGGTAGCTACATTCTGCACACTACAAAATGCATATGAAATCCTGGCTGAAAACTCACTCCAGAAGGAAGAAATGCGTGTGTTTCTCCCTGAAAGAACACTCACCCACTAGCCTTTTGCTTGCTCCTTCAAAGTCTTTGTAGAAACGTATGTTTTCACGGCTGGAATACGTTTTCGGATGCATTGTTTCAATCTCCTGCAAGCCTCATGTTGTCTCTTAGACAATGTGGAAAAACAAGGAGTATGTTTCCCAAATCACTTGTAATCCAGAAAAACGGACACTGCATCACTCTTGCTCAAACACGGCCAATCTCCTAATGCGTTGGGAACATTCAAACACCTAGAAACGAAGGGCATTTTGCAGTGAAATTCAGACGGGTATGTTGAAAAGGACATTTCAGTCGGTTGCAGAGTGCAAAAGCATGATTGACTTCATGTTCTTGATGAAAACCTTACATTTCCAAGTGACCTGAAGTAGGACTTTCACAAAATCATGTGTTTGCGTGTCTGTGGTGAAAGGAGCTCTAAATTGTGTATTCAGTGCTGGAGAGTGACACACTCTACATTGGTTACACAGCGTTTTGAGAGCACCTACATGGTTCAGACTGAAACTGCTACAAGGTGTGTGTAGCATGCAGAAAGAAGGCTTGTCATTTCGAAGAAAGAAGAGGAAACCAAAATCCAGGTAGTGAAACGAGCACACCAGTATGGGAGATGTGCATGTGGACAGTTTCAAGCAGCAGCTCTCTCTGGACACTTGGAAACAGCGCTGTGAAAAATTTCGTACGAAGCCGGATTTGGCCAAACTTGAAAGACCTTCCAAAACCAATCCTAAAGAACTTAGCCAAACAATGAATGTAGCAAGGAGCTCCTGTAGATAAGGTGCTTCTATGGCACAACTCAGGAGCAGTTAGCTACATCCTGCACAGTACAAAATGCAAATGAATTCCAGGCTGAAAACTCACTCCAGAAGGAATAAATGCGTGTGTTTCTCTCTGAAAGAACACTCAGCCACTAGACTTTTGCTTGCTCCTTCAAAGTCTTTGTAGAAACATGTGTTTTCACTGCTGGAATACGTTGTGGGATGCATTGTTTCAATCTCTTGCAAGCCTCATGTCGTTTCTTACACAAATTGGAAAAATACGGAATATGATTCCCAAATCACTTTAAATCCAGGAAAAGGCACACTGCATCACTCTTGCTCAAACACGCTCTTTCTTGAAATGCAGGAAAACGCACACTGCATCACCCTTGCTCAAACACGCTGTTTCTCCTAATGTGTTGACAACTTTCAACGAACCAGAAACGAAGGGCATTTTGCAGTGGAATTCAGACGGGTATGACCAAGAGGACATTTCTATTGGTTGAAGAGTGCAAAAGCATGATTAATTTCTTGTTCTCGATGAAAACCTTACATTTCCAAGTGACCTGAAGTAGGACTTTCACAAAAACATGTGTTTGCGTGTCTGTGGTGAAAGGAGCTCTAAGTTGTGTATTCAGTGCTGGACAGTGACACACTCTAAATAGGTTACACAGCTTTTTAAGAGAACCAACATGCTTCAAACTGTAAGTGCTACAAGGTGTGTGTAGCATGCAGCAAGAAGGCTTGTCATTTCGAAGAAAGAAGAGGAAACCAAAATCCAGGTAGTGAAACGAGCACACCAGTATGGGAGATGTGCATGTGGACAGTTTCAAGCAGCAGCTCTCTCTGGACACTTGGAAACAGCGCTGTGAAAAATTTCGTACGAAGCCGGATTTGGCCAAACTTGAAAGACCTTCCAAAACCAATCCTAAAGAACTTAGCCAAACAATGAATGTAGCAAGGAGCTCCTGTAGATAGGGTGCTTCTATGGCACAACTCAGGAGCAGTTAGCTACATCCTGCACAGTACAAAATGCAAATGAATTCCAGGCTGAAAACTCACTCCAGAAGGAATAAATGCGTGTGTTTCTCTCTGAAAGAACACTCAGCCACTAGACTTTTGCTTGCTCCTTCAAAGTCTTTGTAGAAACATGTGTTTTCACTGCTGGAATACGTTGTGGGATGCATTGTTTCAATCTCTTGCAAGCCTCATGTCGTTTCTTACACAAATTGGAAAAATACGGAATATGATTCCCAAATCACTTGAAATCCAGGAAAAGGCACACTGCATCACTCTTGCTCAAACACGCTCTTTCATGAAATGCAGGAAAACGCACACTGCATCACTCTTGCTCAAACACGCTCTTTCTCCTAATGTGTTGACAACTTTCAACGAACCAGAAACGAAGGGCATTTTGCAGTGGAATTCAGACGGGTATGACCAAGAGGACATTTCTATTGGTTGAAGAGTGCAAAAGCATGATTAATTTCTTGTTCTCGATGAAAACCTTACATTTCCAAATGACCTGAAGTAGGACTTTCACAAAAACATGTGTTTGCGTGTCTGTGGTGAAAGGAGCTCTAAGTTGTGTATTCAGTGCTGGACAGTGACACACTCTAAATAGGTTACACAGCTTTTTAAGAGAACCAACATGCTTCAAACTGTAAGTGCTACAAGGTGTGTGTAGCATGCAGAAAGAAGGCTTGTTATTTCAAAGAAAGAAGAGGAAACCAAAATCCAGGTAGTGAAACGAGCACACCAGTATGGGAGATGTGCATGTGGACGGTTTCAAGCAGCCGCTCTTTCTGGACACATGGAAACAGCGCTGTGAAATATTTTCATATGAAGTGAAATTTGGCCAAAGTTGAAAGGCCTTCTATAACCAACCCTAAAGAGCTTAGCCAAACAATGAATGTTGCAATAAGCTCCTGCAGGAAAGGTGCTTCAATGACACAACTCCGAGGAGGTAGCTACATTCTGCACAGTACAAAATGCATTTGAATTCCTGGCTGAAAACTCACTCCAGAAGGAAGAAATGCGTGTGTTTCTCCCTGAAAGAACACTCAGCCACTAGCCTTTTGCTTGCTCCTTCAAAGTCTTTGCAGAAACGTGTGTTTTCACGGCTGGAATACGTTTTGGGATGCATTGTTTCAATCTCCTGCAAGCCTCATGTTGTTTCTTAGACAATGTGGAAAAACAAGGAGTATGTTTCCCAAATCACTTGTAGTCCAGAAAAACGCACACTGCATCACTCTTGCTCAAACATACCCAATCTCCTAATGCGTTGAGAACATTCAAACAACCAGAAAAGAAGGGCATTCTGCAGTGAAATTCAGACGGGTATGACCAAGAGGACATTTCTATTGGTTGCAGAGTGCAAAAGCATGATTGACTTCTTGGTCACGATGAAAACCTTACATTTCCAAATGACCTGAAGTAGGACTTTCACAAAACCATGTGTTTGCGTGTCTGTGGTGAAAGGAGCTCTAAGTTGTGTATTCAGTGCCAGAGAGTGATACACTCTACATTGGTTACACAGCGTTTTGAGAAACCAACCTGCTTCAAACTGAAACAGCTACAGGGTGTGTGTAGCATGCAGAAAGAAGGCTTGTCATTTCAAAGAAAGAAGAGGAAACCAAAATCCAGGTAGTGAAACGAGCACACCAGTATGGGAGATGTGCATGTGGACAGTTTCAAGCAGCAGCTCTCTCTGGACACTTGGAAACAGCGCTGTGAAAAAATTTCGTACGAAGGGGGATTTAGGCAAAGTTGAAAGACCTTCCAAAACCAACCCTAAGAAGTTAGCCAAACGATGAATGTTGCAATAACCTCCTGCATGAAAGGTGCTTCAATGACACAACTCCCGAGCAGGTAGCTACATTCTGCACACTACAAAATGCATATGAAATCCTGGCTGAAAACTCACTCCAGAAGGAAGAAATGCGTGTGTTTCTCCCTGAAAGAACACTCACCCACTAGCCTTTTGCTTGCTCCTTCAAAGTCTTTGTAGAAACGTATGTTTTCACGGCTGGAATACGTTTTCGGATGCATTGTTTCAATCTCCTGCAAGCCTCATGTTGTCTCTTAGACAATGTGGAAAAACAAGGAGTATGTTTCCCAAATCACTTGTAATCCAGAAAAACGGACACTGCATCACTCTTGCTCAAACACGGCCAATCTCCTAATGCGTTGGGAACATTCAAACACCTAGAAACGAAGGGCATTTTGCAGTGAAATTCAGACGGGTATGTTGAAAAGGACATTTCAGTCGGTTGCAGAGTGCAAAAGCATGATTGACTTCATGTTCTTGATGAAAACCTTACATTTCCAAGTGACCTGAAGTAGGACTTTCACAAAATCATGTGTTTGCGTGTCTGTGGTGAAAGGAGCTCTAAATTGTGTATTCAGTGCTGGAGAGTGACACACTCTACATTGGTTACACAGCGTTTTGAGAGCACCTACATGGTTCAGACTGAAACTGCTACAAGGTGTGTGTAGCATGCAGAAAGAAGGCTTGTCATTTCGAAGAAAGAAGAGGAAACCAAAATCCAGGTAGTGAAACGAGCACACCAGTATGGGAGATGTGCATGTGGACAGTTTCAAGCAGCAGCTCTCTCTGGACACTTGGAAACAGCGCTGTGAAAAATTTCGTACGAAGCCGGATTTGGCCAAACTTGAAAGACCTTCCAAAACCAATCCTAAAGAACTTAGCCAAACAATGAATGTAGCAAGGAGCTCCTGTAGATAAGGTGCTTCTATGGCACAACTCAGGAGCAGTTAGCTACATCCTGCACAGTACAAAATGCAAATGAATTCCAGGCTGAAAACTCACTCCAGAAGGAATAAATGCGTGTGTTTCTCTCTGAAAGAACACTCAGCCACTAGACTTTTGCTTGCTCCTTCAAAGTCTTTGTAGAAACATGTGTTTTCACTGCTGGAATACGTTGTGGGATGCATTGTTTCAATCTCTTGCAAGCCTCATGTCGTTTCTTACACAAATTGGAAAAATACGGAATATGATTCCCAAATCACTTGAAATCCAGGAAAAGGCACACTGCATCACTCTTGCTCAAACACGCTCTTTCTTGAAATGCAGGAAAACGCACACTGCATCACCCTTGCTCAAACACGCTCTTTCTCCTAATGTGTTGACAACTTTCAACGAACCAGAAACGAAGGGCATTTTGCAGTGGAATTCAGACGGGTATGACCAAGAGGACATTTCTATTGGTTGAAGAGTGCAAAAGCATGATTAATTTCTTGTTCTCGATGAAAACCTTACATTTCCAAGTGACCTGAAGTAGGACTTTCACAAAAACATGTGTTTGCGTGTCTGTGGTGAAAGGAGCTCTAAGTTGTGTATTCAGTGCTGGACAGTGACACACTCTAAATAGGTTACACAGCTTTTTAAGAGAACCAACATGCTTCAAACTGTAAGTGCTACAAGGTGTGTGTAGCATGCAGCAAGAAGGCTTGTCATTTCAAAGAAAGAAGAGGAAACCAAAATCCAGGTAGTGAAACGAGCACACCAGTATGGGAGATGTGCATGTGGACAGTTTCAAGCAGCAGCTCTTTCTGGACACATGGAAACAGCGCTGTGAAATATTTTCATATGAAGTGAGATTTGGCCAAAGTTGAAAGGCCTTCTATAAGCAACCCTAAAGAGCTTAGCCAAACAATGAATGTTGCAATAAGCTCCTGCAGGAAAGGTGCTTCAATGACACAACTCCCGAGCAGGTAGCTACATTCTGCACAGTACAAAATGCATATGAATTCCTGGCTGAAAACTCACTCCAGAAGGAAGAAATGCGTGTGTTTCTCCCTGAAAGAACACTCAGCCACTAGCCTTTTGCTTGCTCCTTCAAAGTCTTTGCAGAAACGTGTATTTTCACGGCTGGAATACGTTTTGGGATGCATTGTTTCAATCTCCTGCAAGCCTCATGTTGTTTCTTAGACAATGTGGAAAAACAAGGAGTATGTTTCCCAAATCACTTGTAGTCCAGAAAAACGCACACTGCATCACTCTTGCTCAAACATAGCCAATCTCCTAATGCGTTGAGAACATTCAAACAACCAGAAAAGAAGGGCATTTTGCAGTGAAATTCAGACGGGTATGACCAAGAGGACATTTCTATTGGTTGCAGAGTGCAAAAGCATGATTGACATATTGGTCACGATGAAAACCTTACATTTCCAAATGACCTGAAGTAGGACTTTCACAAAACCATGTGTTTGCGTGTCTGTGGTGAAAGGAGCTCTAAGTTGTGTATTCAGTGCCAGAGAGTGATACACTCTACATTGGTTACACAGCGTTTTGAGAAACCAACCTGCTTCAAACTGAAACTGCTACAAGGTGTGTGTAGCATGCAGAAAGAAGGCTTGTCATTTCAAAGAAAGAAGAGGAAACCAAAATCCAGGTAGTGAAACGAGCACACCAGTATGGGAGATGTGCATGTGGACAGTTTCAAGCAGCAGCTCTCTCTGGACACTTGGAAACAGCGCTGTGAAAAAATTTCGTACGAAGGGGGATTTAGGCAAAGTTGAAAGACCTTCCAAAACCAACCCTAAGAAGTTAGCCAAACGATGAATGTTGCAATAACCTCCTGCATGAAAGGTGCTTCAATGACACAACTCCCGAGCAGGTAGCTACATTCTGCACACTACAAAATGCATATGAAATCCTGGCTGAAAACTCACTCCAGAAGGAAGAAATGCGTGTGTTTCTCCCTGAAAGAACACTCACCCACTAGCCTTTTGCTTGCTCCTTCAAAGTCTTTGTAGAAACGTATGTTTTCACGGCTGGAATACGTTTTCGGATGCATTGTTTCAATCTCCTGCAAGCCTCATGTTGTCTCTTAGACAATGTGGAAAAACAAGGAGTATGTTTCCCAAATCACTTGTAATCCAGAAAAACGGACACTGCATCACTCTTGCTCAAACACGGCCAATCTCCTAATGCGTTGGGAACATTCAAACACCTAGAAACGAAGGGCATTTTGCAGTGAAATTCAGACGGGTATGTTGAAAAGGACATTTCAGTCGGTTGCAGAGTGCAAAAGCATGATTGACTTCATGTTCTTGATGAAAACCTTACATTTCCAAGTGACCTGAAGTAGGACTTTCACAAAATCATGTGTTTGCGTGTCTGTGGTGAAAGGAGCTCTAAATTGTGTATTCAGTGCTGGAGAGTGACACACTCTACATTGGTTACACAGCGTTTTGAGAGCACCTACATGGTTCAGACTGAAACTGCTACAAGGTGTGTGTAGCATGCAGAAAGAAGGCTTGTCATTTCGAAGAAAGAAGAGGAAACCAAAATCCAGGTAGTGAAACGAGCACACCAGTATGGGAGATGTGCATGTGGACAGTTTCAAGCAGCAGCTCTCTCTGGACACTTGGAAACAGCGCTGTGAAAAATTTCGTACGAAGCCGGATTTGGCCAAACTTGAAAGACCTTCCAAAACCAATCCTAAAGAACTTAGCCAAACAATGAATGTAGCAAGGAGCTCCTGTAGATAAGGTGCTTCTATGGCACAACTCAGGAGCAGTTAGCTACATCCTGCACAGTACAAAATGCAAATGAATTCCAGGCTGAAAACTCACTCCAGAAGGAATAAATGCGTGTGTTTCTCTCTGAAAGAACACTCAGCCACTAGACTTTTGCTTGCTCCTTCAAAGTCTTTGTAGAAACATGTGTTTTCACTGCTGGAATACGTTGTGGGATGCATTGTTTCAATCTCTTGCAAGCCTCATGTCGTTTCTTACACAAATTGGAAAAATACGGAATATGATTCCCAAATCACTTGAAATCCAGGAAAAGGCACACTGCATCACTCTTGCTCAAACACGCTCTTTCTTGAAATGCAGGAAAACGCACACTGCATCACCCTTGCTCAAACACGCTCTTTCTCCTAATGTGTTGACAACTTTCAACGAACCAGAAACGAAGGGCATTTTGCAGTGGAATTCAGACGGGTATGACCAAGAGGACATTTCTATTGGTTGAAGAGTGCAAAAGCATGATTAATTTCTTGTTCTCGATGAAAACCTTACATTTCCAAGTGACCTGAAGTAGGACTTTCACAAAAACATGTGTTTGCGTGTCTGTGGTGAAAGGAGCTCTAAGTTGTGTATTCAGTGCTGGACAGTGACACACTCTAAATAGGTTACACAGCTTTTTAAGAGAACCAACATGCTTCAAACTGTAAGTGCTACAAGGTGTGTGTAGCATGCAGCAAGAAGGCTTGTCATTTCAAAGAAAGAAGAGGAAACCAAAATCCAGGTAGTGAAACGAGCACACCAGTATGGGAGATGTGCATGTGGACAGTTTCAAGCAGCAGCTCTTTCTGGACACATGGAAACAGCGCTGTGAAATATTTTCATATGAAGTGAGATTTGGCCAAAGTTGAAAGGCCTTCTATAAGCAACCCTAAAGAGCTTAGCCAAACAATGAATGTTGCAATAAGCTCCTGCAGGAAAGGTGCTTCAATGACACAACTCCCGAGCAGGTAGCTACATTCTGCACAGTACAAAATGCATATGAATTCCTGGCTGAAAACTCACTCCAGAAGGAAGAAATGCGTGTGTTTCTCCCTGAAAGAACACTCAGCCACTAGCCTTTTGCTTGCTCCTTCAAAGTCTTTGCAGAAACGTGTATTTTCACGGCTGGAATACGTTTTGGGATGCATTGTTTCAATCTCCTGCAAGCCTCATGTTGTTTCTTAGACAATGTGGAAAAACAAGGAGTATGTTTCCCAAATCACTTGTAGTCCAGAAAAACGCACACTGCATCACTCTTGCTCAAACATAGCCAATCTCCTAATGCGTTGAGAACATTCAAACAACCAGAAAAGAAGGGCATTTTGCAGTGAAATTCAGACGGGTATGACCAAGAGGACATTTCTATTGGTTGCAGAGTGCAAAAGCATGATTGACATATTGGTCACGATGAAAACCTTACATTTCCAAATGACCTGAAGTAGGACTTTCACAAAACCATGTGTTTGCGTGTCTGTGGTGAAAGGAGCTCTAAGTTGTGTATTCAGTGCCAGAGAGTGATACACTCTACATTGGTTACACAGCGTTTTGAGAAACCAACCTGCTTCAAACTGAAACAGCTACAGGGTGTGTGTAGCATGCAGAAAGAAGGCTTGTCATTTCAAAGAAAGAAGAGGAAACCAAAATCCAGGTAGTGAAACGAGCACACCAGTATGGGAGATGTGCATGTGGACAGTTTCAAGCAGCAGCTCTCTCTGGACACTTGGAAACAGCGCTGTGAAAAAATTTCGTATGAAGGGGGATTTAGGCAAAGTTGAAAGACCTTCCAAAACCAACCCTAAGAAGTTAGCCAAACTTTGAATGTTGCAATAACCTCCTGCATGAAAGGTGCTTCAATGACACAACTCCCGAGCAGGTAGCTACATTCTGCACACTACAAAATGCATATGAAATCCTGGCTGAAAACTCACTCCAGAAGGAAGAAATGCGTGTGTTTCTCCCTGAAAGAACACTCACCCACTAGCCTTTTGCTTGCTCCTTCAAAGTCTTTGTAGAAACGTGTGTTTTCACGGCTGCAATACGTTTTGGGATGCATTGTTTCAATCTCCTGCAAGCCTCATGTTGTCTCTTAGACAATGTGGAAAAACAAGGAGTATGTTTCCCAAATCACTTGTAATCCAGAAAAACGGACACTGCATCACTCTTGCTCAAACACGGCCAATCTCCTAATGCGTTGGGAACATTCAAACACCTAGAAACGAAGGGCATTTTGCAGTGAAATTCAGACGGGTATGTTGAAAAGGACATTTCAGTCGGTTGCAGAGTGCAAAAGCGTGATTGACTTCATGTTCTTGATGAAAACCTTACATTTCCAAGTGACCTGAAGTAGGACTTTCACAAAATCATGTGTTTGCGTGTCTGTGGTGAAAGGAGCTCTAAGTTGTGTATTCAGTGCTGGAGAGTGACACACTCTACATTGGTTACACAGCGTTTTGAGAGCACCTACATGGTTCAGACTGAAACTGCTACGAGGTGTGTGTAGCATGCAGAAAGAAGGCTTGTCATTTCGAAGAAAGAAGAGGAAACCAAAATCCAGGTAGTGAAACTAGCACACCAGTATGGGAGATGTGCATGTGGACAGTTTCAAGCAGCAGCTCTCTCTGGACACTTGGAAACAGCGCTGTGAAAAATTTCGTACGAAGCCGGATTTGGCCAAACTTGAAAGACCTTCCAAAACCAATCCTAAAGAACTTAGCCAAACAATGAATGTAGCAAGGAGCTCCTGTAGATAAGGTGCTTCTATGGCACAACTCAGGAGCAGTTAGCTACATCCTGCACAGTACAAAATGCAAATGAATTCCAGGCTGAAAACTCACTCCAGAAGGAATAAATGCGTGTGTTTCTCTCTGAAAGAACACTCAGCCACTAGACTTTTGCTTGCTCCTTCAAAGTCTTTGTAGAAACATGTGTTTTCACTGCTGGAATACGTTGTGGGATGCATTGTTTCAATCTCTTGCAAGCCTCATGTCGTTTATTACACAAATTGGAAAAATACGGAATATGTTTCCCAAATCACTTGAAATCCAGGAAAAGGCACACTGCATCACTCTTGCTCAAACACGCTCTTTCTTGAAATGCAGGAAAACGCACACTGCATCACCCTTGCTCAAACACGCTCTTTCTCCTAATGTGTTGACAACTTTCAACGAACCAGAAACGAAGGGCATTTTGCAGTGGAATTCAGACGGGTATGACCAAGAGGACATTTCTATTGGTTGAAGAGTGCAAAAGCATGATTAATTTCTTGTTCTCGATGAAAACCTTACATTTCCAAGTGACCTGAAGTAGGACTTTCACAAAAACATGTGTTTGCGTGTCTGTGGTGAAAGGAGCTCTAAGTTGTGTATTCAGTGCTGGACAGTGACACACTCTAAATAGGTTACACAGCTTTTTAAGAGAACCAACATGCTTCAAACTGTAAGTGCTACAAGGTGTGTGTAGCATGCAGCAAGAAGGCTTGTCATTTCAAAGAAAGAAGAGGAAACCAAAATCCAGGTAGTGAAACGAGCACACCAGTATGGGAGATGCGCATGTGGACAGTTTCAAGCAGCAGCTCTTTCTGGACACATGGAAACAGCGCTGTGAAATATTTTCATATGAAGTGAGATTTGGCCAAAGTTGAAAGGCCTTCTATAACCAACCCTAAAGAGCTTAGCCAAACAATGAATGTTGCAATAAGCTCCTGCAGGAAAGGTGCTTCAATGACACAACTCCCGAGCAGGTAGCTACATTCTGCACAGTACAAAATGCATATGAATTCCTGGCTGAAAACTCACTCCAGAAGGAAGAAATGCGTGTGTTTCTCCCTGAAAGAACACTCAGCCACTAGCCTTTTGCTTGCTCCTTCAAAGTCTTTGCAGAAACGTGTATTTTCACGGCTGGAATACGTTTTGGGATGCATTGTTTCAATCTCCTGCAAGCCTCATGTTGTTTCTTAGACAATGTGGAAAAACAAGGAGTATGTTTCCCAAATCACTTGTAGTCCAGAAAAACGCACACTGCATCACTCTTGCTCAAACATAGCCAATCTCCTAATGCGTTGAGAACATTCAAACAACCAGAAAAGAAGGGCATTTTGCAGTGAAATTCAGACGGGTATGACCAAGAGGACATTTCTATTGGTTGCAGAGTGCAAAAGCATGATTGACATATTGGTCACGATGAAAACCTTACATTACCAAATGACCTGAAGTAGGACTTTCACAAAACCATGTGTTTGCGTGTCTGTGGTGAAAGGAGCTCTAAGTTGTGTATTCAGTGCCAGACAGTGATACACTCTACATTGGTTACACAGCGTTTTGAGAAACCAACCTGCTTCAAACTGAAACAGCTACAGGGTGTGTGTAGCATGCAGAAAGAAGGCTTGTCATTTCAAAGAAAGAAGAGGAAACCAAAATCCAGGTAGTGAAACGAGCACACCAGTATGGGAGATGTGCATGTGGACAGTTTCAAGCAGCAGCTCTCTCTGGACACTTGGAAACAGCGCTGTGAAAAATTTCGTACGAAGCCGGATTTGGCCAAACTTGAAAGACCTTCCAAAACCAATCCTAAAGAACTTAGCCAAACAATGAATGTAGCAAGGAGCTCCTGTAGATAAGGTGCTTCTATGGCACAACTCAGGAGCCGTTAGCTACATCCTGCACAGTACAAAATGCAAATGAATTCCAGGCTGAAAACTCACTCCAGAAGGAATAAATGCGTGTGTTTCTCTCTGAAAGAACACTCAGCCACTAGACTTTTGCTTGCTCCTTCAAAGTCTTTGTAGAAACATGTGTTTTCACTGCTGGAATACGTTGTGGGATGCATTGTTTCAATCTCTTGCAAGCCTCATGTCGTTTCTTACACAAATTGGAAAAATACGGAATATGTTTCCCAAATCACTTGAAATCCAGGAAAAGGCACACTGCATCACTCTTGCTCAAACACGCTCTTTCTTGAAATGCAGGAAAACGCACACTGCATCACCCTTGCTCAAACACGCTCTTTCTCCTAATGTGTTGACAACTTTCAACGAACCAGAAACGAAGGGCATTTTGCAGTGGAATTCAGACGGGTATGACCAAGAGGACATTTCTATTGGTTGAAGAGTGCAAAAGCATGATTAATTTCTTGTTCTCGATGAAAACCTTACATTTCCAAGTGACCTGAAGTAGGACTTTCACAAAAACATGTGTTTGCGTGTCTGTGGTGAAAGGAGCTCTAAGTTGTGTATTCAGTGCTGGACAGTGACACACTCTAAATAGGTTACACAGCTTTTTAAGAGAACCAACATGCTTCAAACTGTAAGTGCTACAAGGTGTGTGTAGCATGCAGCAAGAAGGCTTGTCATTTCAAAGAAAGAAGAGGAAACCAAAATCCAGGTAGTGAAACGAGCACACCAGTATGGGAGATGTGCATGTGGACAGTTTCAAGCAGCAGCTCTTTCTGGACACATGGAAACAGCGCTGTGAAATATTTTCATATGAAGTGAGATTTGGCCAAAGTTGAAAGGCCTTCTATAAGCAACCCTAAAGAGCTTAGCCCAACAATGAATGTTGCAATAAGCTCCTGCAGGAAAGGTGCTTCAATGACACAACTCCCGAGCAGGTAGCTACATTCTGCACAGTACAAAATGCATATGAATTCCTGGCTGAAAACTCACTCCAGAAGGAAGAAATGCGTGTGTTTCTCCCTGAAAGAACACTCAGCCACTAGCCTTTTGCTTGCTCCTTCAAAGTCTTTGCAGAAACGTATATTTTCACGGCTGGAATACGTTTTGGGATGCATTGTTTCAATCTCCTGCAAGCCTCATGTTGTTTCTTAGACAATGTGGAAAAACAAGGAGTATGTTTCCCAAATCACTTGTAGTCCAGAAAAACGCACACTGCATCACTCTTGCTCAAACATAGCCAATCTCCTAATGCGTTGAGAACATTCAAACAACCAGAAAAGAAGGGCATTTTGCAGTGAAATTCAGACGGGTATGACCAAGAGGACATTTCTATTGGTTGCAGAGTGCAAAAGCATGATTGACATATTGGTCACGATGAAAACCTTACATTTCCAAATGACCTGAAGTAGGACTTTCACAAAACCATGTGTTTGCGTGTCTGTGGTGAAAGGAGCTCTAAGTTGTGTATTCAGTGCCAGAGAGTGATACACTCTACATTGGTTACACAGCGTTTTGAGAAACCAACCTGCTTCAAACTGAAACAGCTACAGGGTGTGTGTAGCATGCAGAAAGAAGGCTTGTCATTTCAAAGAAAGAAGAGGAAACCAAAATCCAGGTAGTGAAACGAGCACACCAGTATGGGAGATGTGCATGTGGACAGTTTCAAGCAGCAGCTCTCTCTGGACACTTGGAAACAGCGCTGTGAAAAAATTTCGTATGAAGGGGGATTTAGGCAAAGTTGAAAGACCTTCCAAAACCAACCCTAAGAAGTTAGCCAAACTTTGAATGTTGCAATAACCTCCTGCATGAAAGGTGCTTCAATGACACAACTCCCGAGCAGGTAGCTACATTCTGCACACTACAAAATGCATATGAAATCCTGGCTGAAAACTCACTCCAGAAGGAAGAAATGCGTGTGTTTCTCCCTGAAAGAACACTCACCCACTAGCCTTTTGCTTGCTCCTTCAAAGTCTTTGTAGAAACGTGTGTTTTCACGGCTGCAATACGTTTTGGGATGCATTGTTTCAATCTCCTGCAAGCCTCATGTTGTCTCTTAGACAATGTGGAAAAACAAGGAGTATGTTTCCCAAATCACTTGTAATCCAGAAAAACGGACACTGCATCACTCTTGCTCAAACACGGCCAATCTCCTAATGCGTTGGGAACATTCAAACACCTAGAAACGAAGGGCATTTTGCAGTGAAATTCAGACGGGTATGTTGAAAAGGACATTTCAGTCGGTTGCAGAGTGCAAAAGCGTGATTGACTTCATGATCTTGATGAAAACCTTACATTTCCAAGTGACCTGAAGTAGGACTTTCACAAAATCATGTGTTTGCGTGTCTGTGGTGAAAGGAGCTCTAAGTTGTGTATTCAGTGCTGGAGAGTGACACACTCTACATTGGTTACACAGCGTTTTGAGAGCACCTACATGGTTCAGACTGAAACTGCTACGAGGTGTGTGTAGCATGCAGAAAGAAGGCTTGTCATTTCGAAGAAAGAAGAGGAAACCAAAATCCAGGTAGTGAAACTAGCACACCAGTATGGGAGATGTGCATGTGGACAGTTTCAAGCAGCAGCTCTCTCTGGACACTTGGAAACAGCGCTGTGAAAAATTTCGTACGAAGCCGGATTTGGCCAAACTTGAAAGACCTTCCAAAACCAATCCTAAAGAACTTAGCCAAACAATGAATGTAGCAAGGAGCTCCTGTAGATAAGGTGCTTCTATGGCACAACTCAGGAGCAGTTAGCTACATCCTGCACAGTACAAAATGCAAATGAATTCCAGGCTGAAAACTCACTCCAGAAGGAATAAATGCGTGTGTTTCTCTCTGAAAGAACACTCAGCCACTAGACTTTTGCTTGCTCCTTCAAAGTCTTTGTAGAATCATGTGTTTTCACTGCTGGAATACGTTGTGGGATGCATTGTTTCAATCTCTTGCAAGCCTCATGTCGTTTATTACACAAATTGGAAAAATACGGAATATGTTTCCCAAATCACTTGAAATCCAGGAAAAGGCACACTGCATCACTCTTGCTCAAACACGCTCTTTCTTGAAATGCAGGAAAACGCACACTGCATCACCCTTGCTCAAACACGCTCTTTCTCCTAATGTGTTGACAACTTTCAACGAACCAGAAACGAAGGGCATTTTGCAGTGGAATTCAGACGGGTATGACCAAGAGGACATTTCTATTGTTTGAAGAGTGCAAAAGCATGATTAATTTCTTGTTCTCGATGAAAACCTTACATTTCCAAGTGACCTGAAGTAGGACTTTCACAAAAACATGTGTTTGCGTGTCTGTGGTGAAAGGAGCTCTAAGTTGTGTATTCAGTGCTGGACAGTGACACACTCTAAATAGGTTACACAGCTTTTTAAGAGAACCAACATGCTTCAAACTGTAAGTGCTACAAGGTGTGTGTAGCATGCAGCAAGAAGGCTTGTCATTTCAAAGAAAGAAGAGGAAACCAAAATCCAGGTAGTGAAACGAGCACACCAGTATGGGAGATGTGCATGTGGACAGTTTCAAGCAGCAGCTCTTTCTGGACACATGGAAACAGCGCTGTGAAATATTTTCATATGAAGTGAGATTTGGCCAAAGTTGAAAGGCCTTCTATAACCAACCCTAAAGAGCTTAGCCAAACAATGAATGTTGCAATAAGCTCCTGCAGGAAAGGTGCTTCAATGACACAACTCCCGAGCAGGTAGCTACATTCTGCACACTACAAAATGCATATGAATTCCTGGCTGAAAACTCACTCCAGAAGGAAGAAATGCGTGTGTTTCTCCCTGAAAGAACACTCAGCCACTAGCCTTTTGCTTGCTCCTTCAAAGTCTTTGCAGAAACGTGTATTTTCACGGCTGGAATACGTTTTGGGATGCATTGTTTCAATCTCCTGCAAGCCTCATGTTGTTTCTTAGACAATGTGGAAAAACAAGGAGTATGTTTCCCAAATCACTTGTAGTCCAGAAAAACGCACACTGCATCACTCTTGCTCAAACATAGCCAATCTCCTAATGCGTTGAGAACATTCAAACAACCAGAAAAGAAGGGCATTTTGCAGTGAAATTCAGACGGGTATGACCAAGAGGACATTTCTATTGGTTGCAGAGTGCAAAAGCATGATTGACATATTGGTCACGATGAAAACCTTACATTTCCAAATGACCTGAAGTAGGACTTTCACAAAACCATGTGTTTGCGTGTCTGTGGTGAAAGGAGCTCTAAGTTGTGTATTCAGTGCCAGAGAGTGATACACTCTACATTGGTTACACAGCGTTTTGAGAAACCAACCTGCTTCAAACTGAAACAGCTACAGGGTGTGTGTAGCATGCAGAAAGAAGGCTTGTCATTTCAAAGAAAGAAGAGGAAACCAAAATCCAGGTAGTGAAACGAGCACACCAGTATGGGAGATGTGCATGTGGACAGTTTCAAGCAGCAGCTCTCTCTGGACACTTGGAAACAGCGCTGTGAAAAAATTTCGTATGAAGGGGGATTTAGGCAAAGTTGAAAGACCTTCCAAAACCAACCCTAAGAAGTTAGCCAAACTTTGAATGTTGCAATAACCTCCTGCATGAAAGGTGCTTCAATGACACAACTCCCGAGCAGGTAGCTACATTCTGCACACTACAAAATGCATATGAAATCCTGGCTGAAAACTCACTCCAGAAGGAAGAAATGCGTGTGTTTCTCCCTGAAAGAACACTCACCCACTAGCCTTTTGCTTGCTCCTTCAAAGTCTTTGTAGAAACGTGTGTTTTCACGGCTGCAATACGTTTTGGGATGCATTGTTTCAATCTCCTGCAAGCCTCATGTTGTCTCTTAGACAATGTGGAAAAACAAGGAGTATGTTTCCCAAATCACTTGTAATCCAGAAAAACGGACACTGCATCACTCTTGCTCAAACACGGCCAATCTCCTAATGCGTTGGGAACATTCAAACACCTAGAAACGAAGGGCATTTTGCAGTGAAATTCAGACGGGTATGTTGAAAAGGACATTTCAGTCGGTTGCAGAGTGCAAAAGCGTGATTGACTTCATGTTCTTGTTGAAAACCTTACATTTCCAAGTGACCTGAAGTAGGACTTTCACAAAATCATGTGTTTGCGTGTCTGTGGTGAAAGGAGCTCTAAGTTGTGTATTCAGTGCTGGAGAGTGACACACTCTACATTGGTTACACAGCGTTTTGAGAGCACCTACATGGTTCAGACTGAAACTGCTACGAGGTGTGTGTAGCATGCAGAAAGAAGGCTTGTCATTTCGAAGAAAGAAGAGGAAACCAAAATCCAGGTAGTGAAACGAGCACACCAGTATGGGAGATGTGCATGTGGACAGTTTCAAGCAGCAGCTCTCTCTGGACACTTGGAAACAGCGCTGTGAAAAATTTCGTACGAAGCCGGATTTGGCCAAACTTGAAAGACCTTCCAAAACCAATCCTAAAGAACTTAGCCAAACAATGAATGTAGCAAGGAGCTCCTGTAGATAAGGTGCTTCTATGGCACAACTCAGGAGCAGTTAGCTACATCCTGCACAGTACAAAATGCAAATGAATTCCAGGCTGAAAACTCACTCCAGAAGGAATAAATGCGTGTGTTTCTCTCTGAAAGAACACTCAGCCACTAGACTTTTGCTTGCTCCTTCAAAGTCTTTGTAGAAACATGTGTTTTCACTGCTGGAATACGTTGTGGGATGCATTGTTTCAATCTCTTGCAAGCCTCATGTCGTTTATTACACAAATTGGAAAAATACGGAATATGTTTCCCAAATCACTTGAAATCCAGGAAAAGGCACACTGCATCACTCTAGCTCAAACACGCTCTTTCTTGAAATGCAGGAAAACGCACACTGCATCACCCTTGCTCAAACACGCTCTTTCTCCTAATGTGTTGACAACTTTCAACGAACCAGAAACGAAGGGCATTTTGCAGTGGAATTCAGACGGGTATGACCAAGAGGACATTTCTATTGGTTGAAGAGTGCAAAAGCATGATTAATTTCTTGTTCTCGATGAAAACCTTACATTTCCAAGTGACCTGAAGTAGGACTTTCACAAAAACATGTGTTTGCGTGTCTGTGGTGAAAGGAGCTCTAAGTTGTGTATTCAGTGCTGGACAGTGACACACTCTAAATAGGTTACAGAGCTTTTTAAGAGAACCAACATGCTTCAAACTGTAAGTGCTACAAGGTGTGTGTAGCATGCAGCAAGAAGGCTTGTCATTTCAAAGAAAGAAGAGGAAACCAAAATCCAGGTAGTGAAACGAGCACACCAGTATGGGAGATGTGCATGTGGACAGTTTCAAGCAGCAGCTCTTTCTGGACACATGGAAACAGCGCTGTGAAATATTTTCATATGAAGTGAGATTTGGCCAAAGTTGAAAGGCCTTCTATAAGCAACCCTAAAGAGCTTAGCCAAACAATGAATGTTGCAATAAGCTCCTGCAGGTAAGGTGCTTCAATGACACAACTCCCGAGCAGGTAGCTACATTCTGCACAGTACAAAATGCATATGAATTCCTGGCTGAAAACTCACTCCAGAAGGAAGAAATGCGTGTGTTTCTCCCTGAAAGAACACTCAGCCACTAGCCTTTTGCTTGCTCCTTCAAAGTCTTTGCAGAAACGTGTATTTTCACGGCTGGAATACGTTTTGGGATGCATTGTTTCAATCTCCTGCAAGCCTCATGTTGTTTCTTAGACAATGTGGAAAAACAAGGAGTATGTTTCCCAAATCACTTGTAGTCCAGAAAAACGCACACTGCATCACTCTTGCTCAAACATAGCCAATCTCCTAATGCGTTGAGAACATTCAAACAACCAGAAAAGAAGGGCATTTTGCAGTGAAATTCAGACGGGTATGACCAAGAGGACATTTCTATTGGTTGCAGAGTGCAAAAGCATGATTGACATATTGGTCACGATGAAAACCTTACATTTCCAAATGACCTGAAGTAGGACTTTCACAAAACCATGTGTTTGCGTGTCTGTGGTGAAAGGAGCTCTAAGTTGTGTATTCAGTGCCAGAGAGTGATACACTCTACATTGGTTACACAGCGTTTTGAGAAACCAACCTGCTTCAAACTGAAACAGCTACAGGGTGTGTGTAGCATGCAGAAAGAAGGCTTGTCATTTCAAAGAAAGAAGAGGAAACCAAAATCCAGGTAGTGAAACGAGCACACCAGTATGGGAGATGTGCATGTGGACAGTTTCAAGCAGCAGCTCTCTCTGGACACTTGGAAACAGCGCTGTGAAAAAATTTCGTATGAAGGGGGATTTAGGCAAAGTTGAAAGACCTTCCAAAACCAACCCTAAGAAGTTAGCCAAACTTTGAATGTTGCAATAACCTCCTGCATGAAAGGTGCTTCAATGACACAACTCCCGAGCAGGTAGCTACATTCTGCACACTACAAAATGCATATGAAATCCTGGCTGAAAACTCACTCCAGAAGGAAGAAATGCGTGTGTTTCTCCCTGAAAGAACACTCACCCACTAGCCTTTTGCTTGCTCCTTCAAAGTCTTTGTAGAAACGTGTGTTTTCACGGCTGCAATACGTTTTGGGATGCATTGTTTCAATCTCCTGCAAGCCTCATGTTGTCTCTTAGACAATGTGGAAAAACAAGGAGTATGTTTCCCAAATCACTTGTAATCCAGAAAAACGGACACTGCATCACTCTTGCTCAAACACGGCCAATCTCCTAATGCGTTGGGAACATTCAAACACCTAGAAACGAAGGGCATTTTGCAGTGAAATTCAGACGGGTATGTTGAAAAGGACATTTCAGTCGGTTGCAGAGTGCAAAAGCGTGATTGACTTCATGATCTTGATGAAAACCTTACATTTCCAAGTGACCTGAAGTAGGACTTTCACAAAATCATGTGTTTGCGTGTCTGTGGTGAAAGGAGCTCTAAGTTGTGTATTCAGTGCTGGAGAGTGACACACTCTACATTGGTTACACAGCGTTTTGAGAGCACCTACATGGTTCAGACTGAAACTGCTACGAGGTGTGTGTAGCATGCAGAAAGAAGGCTTGTCATTTCGAAGAAAGAAGAGGAAACCAAAATCCAGGTAGTGAAACTAGCACACCAGTATGGGAGATGTGCATGTGGACAGTTTCAAGCAGCAGCTCTCTCTGGACACTTGGAAACAGCGCTGTGAAAAATTTCGTACGAAGCCGGATTTGGCCAAACTTGAAAGACCTTCCAAAACCAATCCTAAAGAACTTAGCCAAACAATGAATGTAGCAAGGAGCTCCTGTAGATAAGGTGCTTCTATGGCACAACTCAGGAGCAGTTAGCTACATCCTGCAGAGTACAAAATGCAAATGAATTCCAGGCTGAAAACTCACTCCAGAAGGAATAAATGCGTGTGTTTCTCTCTGAAAGAACACTCAGCCACTAGACTTTTGCTTGCTCCTTCAAAGTCTTTGTAGAATCATGTGTTTTCACTGCTGGAATACGTTGTGGGATGCATTGTTTCAATCTCTTGCAAGCCTCATGTCGTTTATTACACAAATTGGAAAAATACGGAATATGTTTCCCAAATCACTTGAAATCCAGGAAAAGGCACACTGCATCACTCTTGCTCAAACACGCTCTTTCTTGAAATGCAGGAAAACGCACACTGCATCACCCTTGCTCAAACACGCTCTTTCTCCTAATGTGTTGACAACTTTCAACGAACCAGAAACGAAGGGCATTTTGCAGTGGAATTCAGACGGGTATGACCAAGAGGACATTTCTATTGTTTGAAGAGTGCAAAAGCATGATTAATTTCTTGTTCTCGATGAAAACCTTACATTTCCAAGTGACCTGAAGTAGGACTTTCACAAAAACATGTGTTTGCGTGTCTGTGGTGAAAGGAGCTCTAAGTTGTGTATTCAGTGCTGGACAGTGACACACTCTAAATAGGTTACACAGCTTTTTAAGAGAACCAACATGCTTCAAACTGTAAGTGCTACAAGGTGTGTGTAGCATGCAGCAAGAAGGCTTGTCATTTCAAAGAAAGAAGAGGAAACCAAAATCCAGGTAGTGAAACGAGCACACCAGTATGGGAGATGTGCATGTGGACAGTTTCAAGCAGCAGCTCTTTCTGGACACATGGAAACAGCGCTGTGAAATATTTTCATATGAAGTGAGATTTGGCCAAAGTTGAAAGGCCTTCTATAACCAACCCTAAAGAGCTTAGCCAAACAATGAATGTTGCAATAAGCTCCTGCAGGAAAGGTGCTTCAATGACACAACTCCCGAGCAGGTAGCTACATTCTGCACAGTACAAAATGCATATGAATTCCTGGCTGAAAACTCACTCCAGAAGGAAGAAATGCGTGTGTTTCTCCCTGAAAGAACACTCAGCCACTAGCCTTTTGCTTGCTCCTTCAAAGTCTTTGCAGAAACGTGTATTTTCACGGCTGGAATACGTTTTGGGATGCATTGTTTCAATCTCCTGCAAGCCTCATGTTGTTTCTTAGACAATGTGGAAAAACAAGGAGTATGTTTCCCAAATCACTTGTAGTCCAGAAAAACGCACACTGCATCACTCTTGCTCAAACATAGCCAATCTCCTAATGCGTTGAGAACATTCAAACAACCAGAAAAGAAGGGCATTTTGCAGTGAAATTCAGACGGGTATGACCAAGAGGACATTTCTATTGGTTGCAGAGTGCAAAAGCATGATTGACATATTGGTCACGATGAAAACCTTACATTTCCAAATGACCTGAAGTAGGACTTTCACAAAACCATGTGTTTGCGTGTCTGTGGTGAAAGGAGCTCTAAGTTGTGTATTCAGTGCCAGAGAGTGATACACTCTACATTGGTTACACAGCGTTTTGAGAAACCAACCTGCTTCAAACTGAAACAGCTACAGGGTGTGTGTAGCATGCAGAAAGAAGGCTTGTCATTTCAAAGAAAGAAGAGGAAACCAAAATCCAGGTAGTGAAACGAGCACACCAGTATGGGAGATGTGCATGTGGACAGTTTCAAGCAGCAGCTCTCTCTGGACACTTGGAAACAGCGCTGTGAAAAAATTTCGTATGAAGGGGGATTTAGGCAAAGTTGAAAGACCTTCCAAAACCAACCCTAAGAAGTTAGCCAAACTTTGAATGTTGCAATAACCTCCTGCATGAAAGGTGCTTCAATGACACAACTCCCGAGCAGGTAGCTACATTCTGCACACTACAAAATGCATATGAAATCCTGGCTGAAAACTCACTCCAGAAGGAAGAAATGCGTGTGTTTCTCCCTGAAAGAACACTCACCCACTAGCCTTTTGCTTGCTCCTTCAAAGTCTTTGTAGAAACGTGTGTTTTCACGGCTGCAATACGTTTTGGGATGCATTGTTTCAATCTCCTGCAAGCCTCATGTTGTCTCTTAGACAATGTGGAAAAACAAGGAGTATGTTTCCCAAATCACTTGTAATCCAGAAAAACGGACACTGCATCACTCTTGCTCAAACACGGCCAATCTCCTAATGCGTTGGGAACATTCAAACACCTAGAAACGAAGGGCATTTTGCAGTGAAATTCAGACGGGTATGTTGAAAAGGACATTTCAGTCGGTTGCAGAGTGCAAAAGCGTGATTGACTTCATGTTCTTGTTGAAAACCTTACATTTCCAAGTGACCTGAAGTAGGACTTTCACAAAATCATGTGTTTGCGTGTCTGTGGTGAAAGGAGCTCTAAGTTGTGTATTCAGTGCTGGAGAGTGACACACTCTACATTGGTTACACAGCGTTTTGAGAGCACCTACATGGTTCAGACTGAAACTGCTACGAGGTGTGTGTAGCATGCAGAAAGAAGGCTTGTCATTTCGAAGAAAGAAGAGGAAACCAAAATCCAGGTAGTGAAACGAGCACACCAGTATGGGAGATGTGCATGTGGACAGTTTCAAGCAGCAGCTCTCTCTGGACACTTGGAAACAGCGCTGTGAAAAATTTCGTACGAAGCCGGATTTGGCCAAACTTGAAAGACCTTCCAAAACCAATCCTAAAGAACTTAGCCAAACAATGAATGTAGCAAGGAGCTCCTGTAGATAAGGTGCTTCTATGGCACAACTCAGGAGCAGTTAGCTACATCCTGCACAGTACAAAATGCAAATGAATTCCAGGCTGAAAACTCACTCCAGAAGGAATAAATGCGTGTGTTTCTCTCTGAAAGAACACTCAGCCACTAGACTTTTGCTTGCTCCTTCAAAGTCTTTGTAGAAACATGTGTTTTCACTGCTGGAATACGTTGTGGGATGCATTGTTTCAATCTCTTGCAAGCCTCATGTCGTTTATTACACAAATTGGAAAAATACGGAATATGTTTCCCAAATCACTTGAAATCCAGGAAAAGGCACACTGCATCACTCTAGCTCAAACACGCTCTTTCTTGAAATGCAGGAAAACGCACACTGCATCACCCTTGCTCAAACACGCTCTTTCTCCTAATGTGTTGACAACTTTCAACGAACCAGAAACGAAGGGCATTTTGCAGTGGAATTCAGACGGGTATGACCAAGAGGACATTTCTATTGGTTGAAGAGTGCAAAAGCATGATTAATTTCTTGTTCTCGATGAAAACCTTACATTTCCAAGTGACCTGAAGTAGGACTTTCACAAAAACATGTGTTTGCGTGTCTGTGGTGAAAGGAGCTCTAAGTTGTGTATTCAGTGCTGGACAGTGACACACTCTAAATAGGTTACAGAGCTTTTTAAGAGAACCAACATGCTTCAAACTGTAAGTGCTACAAGGTGTGTGTAGCATGCAGCAAGAAGGCTTGTCATTTCAAAGAAAGAAGAGGAAACCAAAATCCAGGTAGTGAAACGAGCACACCAGTATGGGAGATGTGCATGTGGACAGTTTCAAGCAGCAGCTCTTTCTGGACACATGGAAACAGCGCTGTGAAATATTTTCATATGAAGTGAGATTTGGCCAAAGTTGAAAGGCCTTCTATAAGCAACCCTAAAGAGCTTAGCCAAACAATGAATGTTGCAATAAGCTCCTGCAGGTAAGGTGCTTCAATGACACAACTCCCGAGCAGGTAGCTACATTCTGCACAGTACAAAATGCATATGAATTCCTGGCTGAAAACTCACTCCAGAAGGAAGAAATGCGTGTGTTTCTCCCTGAAAGAACACTCAGCCACTAGCCTTTTGCTTGCTCCTTCAAAGTCTTTGCAGAAACGTGTATTTTCACGGCTGGAATACGTTTTGGGATGCATTGTTTCAATCTCCTGCAAGCCTCATGTTGTTTCTTAGACAATGTGGAAAAACAAGGAGTATGTTTCCCAAATCACTTGTAGTCCAGAAAAACGCACACTGCATCACTCTTGCTCAAACATAGCCAATCTCCTAATGCGTTGAGAACATTCAAACAACCAGAAAAGAAGGGCATTTTGCAGTGAAATTCAGACGGGTATGACCAAGAGGACATTTCTATTGGTTGCAGAGTGCAAAAGCATGATTGACATATTGGTCACGATGAAAACCTTACATTTCCAAATGACCTGAAGTAGGACTTTCACAAAACCATGTGTTTGCGTGTCTGTGGTGAAAGGAGCTCTAAGTTGTGTATTCAGTGCCAGAGAGTGATACACTCTACATTGGTTACACAGCGTTTTGAGAAACCAACCTGCTTCAAACTGAAACAGCTACAGGGTGTGTGTAGCATGCAGAAAGAAGGCTTGTCATTTCAAAGAAAGAAGAGGAAACCAAAATCCAGGTAGTGAAACGAGCACACCAGTATGGGAGATGTGCATGTGGACAGTTTCAAGCAGCAGCTCTCTCTGGACACTTGGAAACAGCGCTGTGAAAAAATTTCGTACGAAGGGGGATTTAGGCAAAGTTGAAAGACCTTCCAAAACCAACCCTAAGAAGTTAGCCAAACGATGAATGTTGCAATAACCTCCTGCATGAAAGGTGCTTCAATGACACAACTCCCGAGCAGGTAGCTACATTCTGCACACTACAAAATGCACATGAAATCCTGGCTGAAAACTCACTCCAGAAGGAAGAAATGCGTGTGTTTCTCACTGAAAGAACACTCACCCACTAGCCTTTTGCTTGCTCCTTCAAAGTCTTTGTAGAAACGTGTGTTTTCACGGCTGGAATATGTTTTGGGATGCATTGTTTCAATCTCCTGCAAGCCTCATGTTGTCTCTTAGACAATGTGGAAAAACAAGGAGTATGTTTCCCAAATCACTTGTAATCCAGAAAAACGGACACTGCATCACTCTTGCTCAAACACGGCCAATCTCCTAATGCGTTGGGAACATTCAAACACCTAGAAACGAAGGGCATTTTGCAGTGAAATTCAGACGGGTATGTTGAAAAGGACATTTCAGTCGGTTGCAGAGTGCAAAAGCATGACTGACTTCATGTTCTTGATGAAAACCTTACATTTCCAAGTGACCTGAAGTAGGACTTTCACAAAATCATGTGTTTGCGTGTCTGTGGTGAAAGGAGCTCTAAGTTGTGTATTCAGTGCTGGAGAGTGACACACTCTACATTGGTTACACAGCGTTTTGAGAGCACCTACATGGTTCAGACTGAAACTGCTACAAGGTGTGTGTAGCATGCAGAAAGAAGGCTTGTCATTTCGAAGAAAGAAGAGGAAACCAAAATCCAGGTAGTGAAACGAGC
Source organism: Miniopterus schreibersii (assembly GCF_964146895.1). Classification (NCBI taxonomy): domain Eukaryota; kingdom Metazoa; phylum Chordata; class Mammalia; order Chiroptera; family Miniopteridae; genus Miniopterus; species Miniopterus schreibersii. Next base: position 84,187,529 of record NC_138109.1, on the reverse strand, counting down.
ACACCAGTATGGGAGATGTGCATGTGGACAGTTTCAAGCAGCAGCTCTCTCTGGACACTTGGAAACAGCGCTGTGAAAAATTTCGTACGAAGCCTGATTTGGCCAAAGTTGAAAGACCTTCCAAAACCAATCCTAAAGAACTTAGCCAAACAATGAATGTAGCAAGGAGCTCCTGTAGATAAGGTGCTTCTATGGCACAACTCAGGAGGAGTTAGCTACATCCTGCACAGTACAAAATGCAAATGAATTCCAGGCTGAAAACTCACTCCAGAAGGTGTAAATGCGTGTGTTTCTCTCTGAAAGAACACTCAACCACTAGACTTTTGCTTGCTCCTTCAAAGTCTTTGTAGAAACATGTGTTTTCACTGCTGGAATACGTTGTGGGATGCATTGTTTCAATCTCTTGCAGGCCTCATGTAGTTTCTTACACAAATTGGAAAAATACGGAATATGTTTCCCAAATCACTTGAAATCCAGGAAAACGCACACTGCATCACTCTTGCTCAAGCACGCTCTTTCTTGAAATGCAGGAAAACGCACACTGCATCACTCTTGCTCAAGCACGCTCTTTCTTGAAATGCAGGAAAACGCACACTGCATCACTCTTGCTCAAACACGCTCTTTCTCCTAATGTGTTGACAACTTTCAACGAACCAGAAACGAAGGGCATTTTGCAGTGGAATTCAGACGGGTATGACCAAGAGGACATTTCTATTGGTTGAAGAGTGCAAAAGCATGATTAATTTCTTGTTCTCGATGAAAACCTTACATTTCCAAGTGACCTGAAGTAGGACTTTCACAAAAACATGTGTTTGCGTGTCTGTGGTGAAAGGAGCTCTAAGTTGTGTATTCAGTGCTGGACAGTGACACACTCTAAATAGGTTACACAGCTTTTTAAGAGAACCAACATGCTTCAAACTGTAAATGCTACAAGATGTGTGTAGCATGCAGAAAGAAGGCTTTTCATTTCAAAGAAAGAAGAGGAAACCAAAATCCAGGTAGTGAAACGAGCACACCAGTATGGGAGATGTGCATGTGGACAGTTTCAAGCAGCAGCTCTTTCTGGACACATGGAAACAGCGCTGTGAAATATTTTCATATGAAGTGAGATTTGGCCAAAGTTGAAAGGCCTTCTATAACCAACCCTAAAGAGCTTAGCCAAACAATGAATGTTGTAATAAGCTCCTGCAGGAAAGGTGCTTCAATGACACAACTCCGAGCAGGTAGCTACGTTCTGCACAGTACAAAATGCATATGAATTCCAGGCTGAAAACGCACTCCAGAAGGAAGAAATGCGTGTGTTTCTCCCTGAAAGAACACTCAGCCACTAGCCTTTTGCTTGCTCTTTCAAAGTCTTTGCAGAAACGTGTGTTTTCACGGCTGGAATACGTTTTGGGATGCATTGTTTCAATCTCCTGCAAGCCTCATGTTGTTTCTTAGACAATGTGGAAAAACAAGGAGTATGTTTCCCAAATCACTTGTAGTCCAGAAAAACGCACACTGCATCACTCTTGCTCAAACATAGCAAATCTCCTAATGCGTTGAGAACATTCAAACAACCAGAAAAGAAGGGCATTTTGCAGTGAAATTCAGACGGGTATGACCAAGAGGACATTTCTATTGGTTGCAGAGTGCAAAAGCATGATTGACTTCTTGGTCACGATGAAAACCTTACATTTCCAAATGACCTGAAGTAGGACTTTCACAAAACTATGTGTTTGCGTGTCTGTGGTGAAAGGAGCTCTAAGTTGTGTATTCAGTGCCAGAGAGTGATACACTCTACATTGGTTACACAGCGTTTTGAGAAACCAACTTGCTTCAAACTGAAACAGCTACAGGGTGTGTGTAGCATGCAGAAAGAAGGCTTGTCATTTCAAAGAAAGAAGAGGAAACCAAAATCCAGGTAGTGAAACGAGCACACCAGTATGGGAGATGTGCATGTGGACAGTTTCAAGCAGCAGCTCTCTCTGGACACTTGGAAACAGCGCTGTGAAAAAATTTCGTAAGAAGGGGTATTTAGGCAAAGTTGAAAGACCTTCCAAAACCAACCCTAAGAAGTTAGCCAAACGATGAATGTTGCAATAACCTCCTGCATGAAAGGTGCTTCAATGACACAACTCCCGAGCAGGTAGCTACATTCTGCACACTACAAAATGCATATGAAATCCTGGCTGAAAACTCACTCCAGAAGGAAGAAATGCGTGTGTTTCTCCCTGAAAGAACACTCACCCACTAGCCTTTTGCTTGCTCCTTCAAAGTCTTTGCAGAAACGTGTGTTTTCACGGCTGGAATACGTTTTGGGATGCATTGTTTCAATCTCCTGCAAGCCTCATGTTGTCTCTTAGGCAATGTGGAAAAACAAGGAGTATGTTTCCCAAATCACTTGTAATCCAGAAAAACGGACACTGCATCACTCTTGCTCAAACACGGCCAATCTCCTAATGCGTTGGGAACATTCAAACACCTAGAAACGAAGGGCATTTTGCAGTGAAATTCAGACGGGTATGTTGAAAAGGACATTTCAGTCGGTTGCAGAGTGCAAAAGCATGATTGACTTCATGTTCTTGATGAAAACCTTACATTTCCAAGTGACCTGAAGTAGGACTTTCACAAAATCATGTGTTTGCGTGTCTGTGGTGAGAGGAGCTCTAAGTTGTGTATTCAGTGCTGGAGAGTGACACACTCTACATTGGTTACACAGCGTTTTGAGAGCACCTACATGGTTCAGACTGAAACTGCTACAAGGTGTGTGTAGCATGCAGAAAGAAGGCTTGTCATTTCGAAGAAAGAAGAGGAAACCAAAATCCAGGTAGTGAAACGAGCACACCAGTATGGGAGATGTGCATGTGGACAGTTTCAAGCAGCAGCTCTCTCTGGACACTTGGAAACAGCGCTGTGAAAAATTTCGTACGAAGGGGGATTTAGGCAAAGTTGAAAGACCTTCCAAAACCAACCCTAAGAAGTTAGCCAAACGATGAATGTTGCAATAACCTCCTGCATGAAAGGTGCTTCAATGACACAACTCCCGAGCAGGTAGCTACATTCTGCACACTACAAAATGCATATGAAATCCTGGCTGAAAGCTCACTCCAGAAGGAAGAAATGCGTGTGTTTCTCCCTGAAAGAACACTCACCCACTAGCCTTTTGCTTGCTCCTTCAAAGTCTTTGTAGAAACGTGTGTTTTCACGGCTGCAATACGTTTTGGGATGCATTGTTTCAATCTCCTGCAAGCCTCATGTTGTCTCTTAGACAATGTGGAAAAACAAGGAGTATGTTTCCCAAATCACTTGTAATCCAGAAAAACGGACACTGCATCACTCTTGCTCAAACACGGCCAATCTCCTAATGCGTTGGGAACATTCAAACACCTAGAAACGAAGGGCATTTTGCAGTGAAATTCAGACGGGTATGTTGAAAAGGACATTTCAGTCGGTTGCAGAGTGCAAAAGCATGATTGACTTCATGTTCTTGATGAAAACCTTACATTTCCAAGTGACCTGAAGTAGGACTTTCACAAAATCATGTGTTTGCGTGTCTGTGGTGAGAGGAGCTCTAAGTTGTGTATTCAGTGCTGGAGAGTGACACACTCTACATTGGTTACACAGCGTTTTGAGAGCACCTACATGGTTCAGACTGAAACTGCTACGAGGTGTGTGTAGCATGCAGAAAGAAGGCTTGTCATTTCGAAGAAAGAAGAGGAAACCAAAATCCAGGTAGTGAAACGAGCACACCAGTATGGGAGATGTGCATGTGGACAGTTTCAAGCAGCAGCTCTCTCTGGACACTTGGAAACAGCGCTGTGAAAAATTTCGTACGAAGCCGGATTTGGCCAAACTTGAAAGACCTTCCAAAACCAATCCTAAAGAACTGAGCCAAACAATGAATGTAGCAAGGAGCTCCTGTAGATAAGGTGCTTCTATGGCACAACTCAGGAGCAGTTAGCTACATCCTGCACAGTACAAAATGCAAATGAATTCCAGGCTGAAAACTCACTCCAGAAGGAATAAATGCGTGTGTTTCTCTCTGAAAGAACACTCAGCCACTAGACTTTTGCTTGCTCCTTCAAAGTCTTTGTAGAAACATGTGTTTTCACTGCTGGAATACGTTGTGGGATGCATTGTTTCAATCTCTTGCAAGCCTCATGTAGTTTCTTACACAAGTTGGAAAAATACGGAATATGTTTCCCAAATCACTTGAAATCCAGGAAAAGGCACACTGCATCACTCTTGCTCAAACACGCTCTTTCTTGAAATGCAGGAAAACGCACACTGCATCACTCTTGCTCAAACACGCTCTTTCTCCTAATGTGTTGACAACTTTCAACGAACCAGAAACGAAGGGCATTTTGCAGTGGAATTCAGACGGGTATGACCAAGAGGACATTTCTATTGGTTGAAGAGTGCAAAAGCATGATTAATTTCTTGTTCTCGATGAAAACCTTACATTTCCAAGTGACCTGAAGTAGGACTCTCACAAAAACATGTGTTTGCGTGTCTGTGGTGAAAGGAGCTCTAAGTTGTGTATTCAGTGCTGGACAGTGACACACTCTAAATAGGTTACACAGCTTTTTAAGAGAACCAACATGCTTCAAACTGTAAGTGCTACAAGGTGTGTGTAGCATGCAGAAAGAAGGCTTGTTATTTCAAAGAAAGAAGAGGAAACCAAAATCCAGATAGTGAAACGAGCACACCAGTATTGGAGATGTGCATGTGGACGGTTTCAAGCAGCCGCTCTTTCTGGACACATGGAAACAGCGCTGTGAAATATTTTCATATGAAGTGAAATTTGGCCAAAGTTGAAAGGCCTTCTATAACCAACCCTAAAGAGCTTAGCCAAACAATGAATGTTGCAATAAGCTCCTGCAGGAAAGGTGCTTCAATGACACAACTCCGAGCAGGTAGCTACATTCTGCACAGTACAAAATGCATTTGAATTCCTGGCTGAAAACTCACTCCAGAAGGAAGAAATGCGTGTGTTTCTCCCTGAAAGAACACTCAGCCACTAGCCTTTTGCTTGCTCCTTCAAAGTCTTTGCAGAAACGTGTGTTTTCACGGCTGGAATACGTTTTGGGATGCATTGTTTCAATCTCCTGCAAGCCTCATGTTGTTTCTTAGACAATGTGGAAAAACAAGGAGTATGTTTCCCAAATCACTTGTAGTCCAGAAAAACGCACACTGCATCACTCTTGCTCAAACATACCCAATCTCCTAATGCGTTGAGAACATTCAAACAACCAGAAAAGAAGGGCATTCTGCAGTGAAATTCAGACGGGTATGACCAAGAGGACATTTCTATTGGTTGCAGAGTGCAAAAGCATGATTGACTTCTTGGTCACGATGAAAACCTTACATTTCCAAATGACCTGAAGTAGGACTTTCACAAAACCATGTGTTTGCGTGTCTGTGGTGAAAGGAGCTCTAAGTTGTGTATTCAGTGCCAGAGAGTGATACACTCTACATGGGTTACACAGCGTTTTGAGAAACCAACCTGCTTCAAACTGAAACAGCTACAGGGTGTGTGTAGCATGCAGAAAGAAGGCTTGTCATTTCAAAGAAAGAAGAGGAAACCAAAATCCAGGTAGTGAAACGAGCACACCAGTATGGGAGATGTGCATGTGGACAGTTTCCAGCAGCTCTCTCTGGACACTTGGAAACAGCGCTGTGAAAAAATTTCGTACGAAGGGGGATTTAGGCAAAGTTGAAAGACCTTCCAAAACCAACCCTAAGAAGTTAGCCAAACGATGAATGTTGCAATAACCTCCTGCATGAAAGGTGCTTCAATGACACAACTCCCGAGCAGGTAGCTACATTCTGCACACTACAAAATGCATATGAAATCCTGGCTGAAAACTCACTCCAGAAGGAAGAAATGCGTGTGTTTCTCCCTGAAAGAACACTCACCCACTAGCCTTTTGCTTGCTCCTTCAAAGTCTTTGTAGAAACGTATGTTTTCACGGCTGGAATACGTTTTCGGATGCATTGTTTCAATCTCCTGCAAGCCTCATGTTGTCTCTTAGACAATGTGGAAAAACAAGGAGTATGTTTCCCAAATCACTTGTAATCCAGAAAAACGGACACTGCATCACTCTTGCTCAAACACGGCCAATCTCCTAATGCGTTGGGAACATTCAAACACCTAGAAACGAAGGGCATTTTGCAGTGAAATTCAGACGGGTATGTTGAAAAGGACATTTCAGTCGGTTGCAGAGTGCAAAAGCATGATTGACTTCATGTTCTTGATGAAAACCTTACATTTCCAAGTGACCTGAAGTAGGACTTTCACAAAATCATGTGTTTGCGTGTCTGTGGTGAAAGGAGCTCTAAATTGTGTATTCAGTGCTGGAGAGTGACACACTCTACATTGGTTACACAGCGTTTTGAGAGCACCTACATGGTTCAGACTGAAACTGCTACAAGGTGTGTGTAGCATGCAGAAAGAAGGCTTGTCATTTCGAAGAAAGAAGAGGAAACCAAAATCCAGGTAGTGAAACGAGCACACCAGTATGGGAGATGTGCATGTGGACAGTTTCAAGCAGCAGCTCTCTCTGGACACTTGGAAACAGCGCTGTGAAAAATTTCGTACGAAGCCGGATTTGGCCAAACTTGAAAGACCTTCCAAAACCAATCCTAAAGAACTTAGCCAAACAATGAATGTAGCAAGGAGCTCCTGTAGATAAGGTGCTTCTATGGCACAACTCAGGAGCAGTTAGCTACATCCTGCACAGTACAAAATGCAAATGAATTCCAGGCTGAAAACTCACTCCAGAAGGAATAAATGCGTGTGTTTCTCTCTGAAAGAACACTCAGCCACTAGACTTTTGCTTGCTCCTTCAAAGTCTTTGTAGAAACATGTGTTTTCACTGCTGGAATACGTTGTGGGATGCATTGTTTCAATCTCTTGCAAGCCTCATGTCGTTTCTTACACAAATTGGAAAAATACGGAATATGTTTCCCAAATCACTTGAAATCCAGGAAAAGGCACACTGCATCACTCTTGCTCAAACACGCTCTTTCTTGAAATGCAGGAAAACGCACACTGCATCACCCTTGCTCAAACACGCTCTTTCTCCTAATGTGTTGACAACTTTCAACGAACCAGAAACGAAGGGCATTTTGCAGTGGAATTCAGACGGGTATGACCAAGAGGACATTTCTATTGGTTGAAGAGTGCAAAAGCATGATTAATTTCTTGTTCTCGATGAAAACCTTACATTTCCAAGTGACCTGAAGTAGGACTTTCACAAAAACATGTGTTTGCGTGTCTGTGGTGAAAGGAGCTCTAAGTTGTGTATTCAGTGCTGGACAGTGACACACTCTAAATAGGTTACACAGCTTTTTAAGAGAACCAACATGCTTCAAACTGTAAGTGCTACAAGGTGTGTGTAGCATGCAGAAAGAAGGCTTGTCATTTCAAAGAAAGAAGAGGAAACCAAAATCCAGGTAGTGAAACGAGCACACCAGTATGGGAGATGTGCATGTGGACAGTTTCAAGCAGCAGCTCTTTCTGGACACATGGAAACAGCGCTGTGAAATATTTTCATATGAAGTGAGATTTGGCCAAAGTTGAAAGGCCTTCTATAACCAACCCTAAAGAGCTTAGCCAAACAATGAATGTTACAACAAGCTCCTGCAGGAAAGGTGCTTCAATGACACAACTCCGAGCAGGTAGCTACATTCTGCACAGTACAAAATGCATATGAATTCCTGGCTGAAAACTCACTCCAGAAGGAAGAAATGCGTGTGTTTCTCCCTGAAAGAACACTCAGCCACTAGCCTTTTGCTTGCTCCTTCAAAGTCTTTGCAGAAACGTGTATTTTCACGGCTGGAATACGTTTTGGGATGCATTGTTTCAATCTCCTGCAAGCCTCATGTTGTTTCTTAGACAATGTGGAAAAACAAGGAGTATGTTTCCCAAATCACTTGTAGTCCAGAAAAACGCACACTGCATCACTCTTGCTCAAACATAGCCAATCTCCTAATGCGTTGAGAACATTCAAACAACCAGAAAAGAAGGGCATTTTGCAGTGAAATTCAGACGGGTATGACCAAGAGGACATTTCTATTGGTTGCAGAGTGCAAAAGCATGATTGACATATTGGTCACGATGAAAACCTTACATTTCCAAATGACCTGAAGTAGGACTTCACAAAACCATGTGTTTGCGTGTCTGTGGTGAAAGGAGCTCTAAGTTGTGTATTCAGTGCCAGAGAGTGATACACTCTACATTGGTTACACAGCGTTTTGAGAAACCAACCTGCTTCAAACTGAAACAGCTACAGGGTGTGTGTAGCATGCAGAAAGAAGGCTTGTCATTTCAAAGAAAGAAGAGGAAACCAAAATCCAGGTAGTGAAACGAGCACACCAGTATGGGAGATGTGCATGTGGACAGTTTCAAGCAGCAGCTCTCTCTGGACACTTGGAAACAGCGCTGTGAAAAAATTTCGTACGAAGGGGGATTTAGGCAAAGTTGAAAGACCTTCCAAAACCAACCCTAAGAAGTTAGCCAAACTTTGAATGTTGCAATAACCTCCTGCATGAAAGGTGCTTCCATGACACAACTCCCGAGCAGGTAGCTACATTCTGCACACTACAAAATGCATATGAAATCCTGGCTGAAAACTCACTCCAGAAGGAAGAAATGCGTGTGTTTCTCCCTGAAAGAACACTCACCCACTAGCCTTTTGCTTGCTCCTTCAAAGTCTTTGTAGAAACGTGTGTTTTCACGGCTGCAATACGTTTTGGGATGCATTGTTTCAATCTCCTGCAAGCCTCATGTTGTCTCTTAGACAATGTGGAAAAACAAGGAGTATGTTTCCCAAATCACTTGTAATCCAGAAAAACGGACACTGCATCACTCTTGCTCAAACACGGCCAATCTCCTAATGCGTTGGGAACATTCAAACACCTAGAAACGAAGGGCATTTTGCAGTGAAATTCAGACGGGTATGTTGAAAAGGACATTTCAGTCGGTTGCAGAGTGCAAAAGCATGATTGACTTCATGTTCTTGATGAAAACCTTACATTTCCAAGTGACCTGAAGTAGGACTTTCACAAAATCATGTGTTTGCGTGTCTGTGGTGAAAGGAGCTCTAAGTTGTGTATTCAGTGCTGGAGAGTGACACACTCTACATTGGTTACACAGCGTTTTGAGAGCACCTACATGGTTCAGACTGAAACTGCTACGAGGTGTGTGTAGCATGCAGAAAGAAGGCTTGTCATTTCGAAGAAAGAAGAGGAAACCAAAATCCAGGTAGTGAAACGAGCACACCAGTATGGGAGATGTGCATGTGGACAGTTTCAAGCAGCAGCTCTCTCTGGACACTTGGAAACAGCGCTGTGAAAAATTTCGTACGAAGCCGGTTTTTGCCAAACTTGAAAGACCTTCCAAAACCAATCCTAAAGAACTGAGCCAAACAATGAATGTAGCAAGGAGCTCCTGTAGATAAGGTGCTTCTATGGCACAACTCAGGAGCAGTTAGCTACATCCTGCACAGTACAAAATGCAAATGAATTCCAGGCTGAAAACTCACTCCAGAAGGAATAAATGCGTGTGTTTCTCTCTGAAAGAACACTCAGCCACTAGACTTTTGCTTGCTCCTTCAAAGTCTTTGTAGAAACATGTGTTTTCACTGCTGGAATACGTTGTGGGATGCATTGTTTCAATCTCTTGCAAGCCTCATGTAGTTTCTTACACAAGTTGGAAAAATACGGAATATGTTTCCCAAATCACTTGAAATCCAGGAAAAGGCACACTGCATCACTCTTGCTCAAACACGCTCTTTCTTGAAATGCAGGAAAACGCACACTGCATCACTCTTGCTCAAACACGCTCTTTCTCCTAATGTGTTGACAACTTTCAACGAACCAGAAACGAAGGGCATTTTGCAGTGGAATTCAGACGGGTATGACAAGAGGACATTTCTATTGGTTGAAGAGTGCAAAAGCATGATTAATTTCTTGTTCTCGATGAAAACCTTACATTTCCAAGTGACCTGAAGTAGGACTCTCACAAAAACATGTGTTTGCGTGTCTGTGGTGAAAGGAGCTCTAAGTTGTGTATTCAGTGCTGGACAGTGACACACTCTAAATAGGTTACACAGCTTTTTAAGAGAACCAACATGCTTCAAACTGTAAGTGCTACAAGGTGTGTGTAGCATGCAGAAAGAAGGCTTGTTATTTCAAAGAAAGAAGAGGAAACCAAAATCCAGGTAGTGAAACGAGCACACCAGTATGGGAGATGTGCATGTGGACGGTTTCAAGCAGCCGCTCTTTCTGGACACATGGAAACAGCGCTGTGAAATATTTTCATATGAAGTGAAATTTGGCCAAAGTTGAAAGGCCTTCTATAACCAACCCTAAAGAGCTTAGCCAAACAATGAATGTTGCAATAAGCTCCTGCAGGAAAGGTGCTTCAATGACACAACTCCGAGCAGGTAGCTACATTCTGCACAGTACAAAATGCATTTGAATTCCTGGCTGAAAACTCACTCCAGAAGGAAGAAATGCGTGTGTTTCTCCCTGAAAGAACACTCAGCCACTAGCCTTTTGCTTGCTCCTTCAAAGTCTTTGCAGAAACGTGTGTTTTCACGGCTGGAATACGTTTTGGGATGCATTGTTTCAATCTCCTGCAAGCCTCATGTTGTTTCTTAGACAATGTGGAAAAACAAGGAGTATGTTTCCCAAATCACTTGTAGTCCAGAAAAACGCACACTGCATCACTCTTGCTCAAACATAGCCAATCTCCTAATGCGTTGAGAACATTCAAACAACCAGAAAAGAAGGGCATTCTGCAGTGAAATTCAGACGGGTATGACCAAGAGGACATTTCTATTGGTTGCAGAGTGCAAAAGCATGATTGACTTCTTGGTCACGATGAAAACCTTACATTTCCAAATGACCTGAAGTAGGACTTTCACAAAACCATGTGTTTGCGTGTCTGTGGTGAAAGGAGCTCTAAGTTGTGTATTCAGTGCCAGAGAGTGATACACTCTACATTGGTTACACAGCGTTTTGAGAAACCAACCTGCTTCAAACTGAAACAGCTACAGGGTGTGTGTAGCATGCAGAAAGAAGGCTTGTCATTTCAAAGAAAGAAGAGGAAACCAAAATCCAGGTAGTGAAACGAGCACACCAGTATGGGAGATGTGCATGTGGACAGTTTCAAGCAGCAGCTCTCTCTGGACACTTGGAAACAGCGCTGTGAAAAAATTTCGTACGAAGGGGGATTTAGGCAAAGTTGAAAGACCTTCCAAAACCAACCCTAAGAAGTTAGCCAAACGATGAATGTTGCAATAACCTCCTGCATGAAAGGTGCTTCAATGACACAACTCCCGAGCAGGTAGCTACATTCTGCACACTACAAAATGCATATGAAATCCTGGCTGAAAACTCACTCCAGAAGGAAGAAATGCGTGTGTTTCTCCCTGAAAGAACACTCACCCACTAGCCTTTTGCTTGCTCCTTCAAAGTCTTTGTAGAAACGTATGTTTTCACGGCTGGAATACGTTTTCGGATGCATTGTTTCAATCTCCTGCAAGCCTCATGTTGTCTCTTAGACAATGTGGAAAAACAAGGAGTATGTTTCCCAAATCACTTGTAATCCAGAAAAACGGACACTGCATCACTCTTGCTCAAACACGGCCAATCTCCTAATGCGTTGGGAACATTCAAACACCTAGAAACGAAGGGCATTTTGCAGTGAAATTCAGACGGGTATGTTGAAAAGGACATTTCAGTCGGTTGCAGAGTGCAAAAGCATGATTGACTTCATGTTCTTGATGAAAACCTTACATTTCCAAGTGACCTGAAGTAGGACTTTCACAAAACCATGTGTTTGCGTGTCTGTGGTGAAAGGAGCTCTAAATTGTGTATTCAGTGCTGGAGAGTGACACACTCTACATTGGTTACACAGCGTTTTGAGAGCACCTACATGGTTCAGACTGAAACTGCTACAAGGTGTGTGTAGCATGCAGAAAGAAGGCTTGTCATTTCGAAGAAAGAAGAGGAAACCAAAATCCAGGTAGTGAAACGAGCACACCAGTATGGGAGATGTGCATGTGGACAGTTTCAAGCAGCAGCTCTCTCTGGACACTTGGAAACAGCGCTGTGAAAAATTTCGTACGAAGCCGGATTTGGCCAAACTTGAAAGACCTTCCAAAACCAATCCTAAAGAACTTAGCCAAACAATGAATGTAGCAAGGAGCTCCTGTAGATAAGGTGCTTCTATGGCACAACTCAGGAGCAGTTAGCTACATCCTGCACAGTACAAAATGCAAATGAATTCCAGGCTGAAAACTCACTCCAGAAGGAATAAATGCGTGTGTTTCTCTCTGAAAGAACACTCAGCCACTAGACTTTTGCTTGCTCCTTCAAAGTCTTTGTAGAAACGTATGTTTTCACGGCTGGAATACGTTTTCGGATGCATTGTTTCAATCTCCTGCAAGCCTCATGTTGTCTCTTAGACAATGTGGAAAAACAAGGAGTATGTTTCCCAAATCACTTGTAATCCAGAAAAACGGACACTGCATCACTCTTGCTCAAACACGGCCAATCTCCTAATGCGTTGGGAACATTCAAACACCTAGAAACGAAGGGCATTTTGCAGTGAAATTCAGACGGGTATGTTGAAAAGGACATTTCAGTCGGTTGCAGAGTGCAAAAGCATGATTGACTTCATGTTCTTGATGAAAACCTTACATTTCCAAGTGACCTGAAGTAGGACTTTCACAAAATCATGTGTTTGCGTGTCTGTGGTGAAAGGAGCTCTAAATTGTGTATTCAGTGCTGGAGAGTGACACACTCTACATTGGTTACACAGCGTTTTGAGAGCACCTACATGGTTCAGACTGAAACTGCTACAAGGTGTGTGTAGCATGCAGAAAGAAGGCTTGTCATTTCGAAGAAAGAAGAGGAAACCAAAATCCAGGTAGTGAAACGAGCACACCAGTATGGGAGATGTGCATGTGGACAGTTTCAAGCAGCAGCTCTCTCTGGACACTTGGAAACAGCGCTGTGAAAAATTTCGTACGAAGCCGGATTTGGCCAAACTTGAAAGACCTTCCAAAACCAATCCTAAAGAACTTAGCCAAACAATGAATGTAGCAAGGAGCTCCTGTAGATAAGGTGCTTCTATGGCACAACTCAGGAGCAGTTAGCTACATCCTGCACAGTACAAAATGCAAATGAATTCCAGGCTGAAAACTCACTCCAGAAGGAATAAATGCGTGTGTTTCTCTCTGAAAGAACACTCAGCCACTAGACTTTTGCTTGCTCCTTCAAAGTCTTTGTAGAAACATGTGTTTTCACTGCTGGAATACGTTGTGGGATGCATTGTTTCAATCTCTTGCAAGCCTCATGTCGTTTCTTACACAAACTGGAAAAATACGGAATATGTTTCCCAAATCACTTGAAATCCAGGAAAAGGCACACTGCATCACTCTTGCTCAAACACGCTCTTTCTTGAACTGCAGGAAAACGCACACTGCATCACCCTTGCTCAAACACGCTCTTTCTCCTAATGTGTTGACAACTTTCAACGAACCAGAAACGAAGGGCATTTTGCAGTGGAATTCAGACGGGTATGACCAAGAGGACATTTCTATTGGTTGAAGAGTGCAAAAGCATGATTAATTTCTTGTTCTCGATGAAAACCTTACATTTCCAAGTGACCTGAAGTAGGACTTTCACAAAAACATGTGTTTGCGTGTCTGTGGTGAAAGGAGCTCTAAGTTGTGTATTCAGTGCTGGACAGTGACACACTCTAAATAGGTTACACAGCTTTTTAAGAGAACCAACATGCTTCAAACTGTAAGTGCTACAAGGTGTGTGTAGCATGCAGAAAGAAGTCTTGTCATTTCAAAGAAAGAAGAGGAAACCAAAATCCAGGTAGTGAAACGAGCACACCAGTATGGGAGATGTGCATGTGGACAGTTTCAAGCAGCAGCTCTTTCTGGACACATGGAAACAGCGCTGTGAAATATTTTCATATGAAGTGAGATTTGGCCAAAGTTGAAAGGCCTTCTATAACCAACCCTAAAGAGCTTAGCCAAACAATGAATGTTACAATAAGCTCCTGCAGGAAAGGTGCTTCAATGACACAACTCCGAGCAGGTAGCTACATTCTGCACAGTACAAAATGCATATGAATTCCTGGCTGAAAACTCACTCCAGAAGGAAGAAATGCGTGTGTTTCTCCCTGAAAGAACACTCAGCCACTAGCCTTTTGCTTGCTCCTTCAAAGTCTTTGCAGAAACGTGTATTTTCACGGCTGGAATACGTTTTGGGATGCATTGTTTCAATCTCCTGCAAGCCTCATGTTGTTTCTTAGACAATGTGGAAAAACAAGGAGTATGTTTCCCAAATCACTTGTAGTCCAGAAAAACGCACACTGCATCACTCTTGCTCAAACATAGCCAATCTCCTAATGCGTTGAGAACATTCAAACAACCAGAAAAGAAGGGCATTTTGCAGTGAAATTCAGACGGGTATGACCAAGAGGACATTTCTATTGGTTGCAGAGTGCAAAAGCATGATTGACATATTGGTCACGATGAAAACCTTACATTTCCAAATGACCTGAAGTAGGACTTCACAAAACCATGTGTTTGCGTGTCTGTGGTGAAAGGAGCTCTAAGTTGTGTATTCAGTGCCAGAGAGTGATACACTCTACATTGGTTACACAGCGTTTTGAGAAACGAACCTGCTTCAAACTGAAACAGCTACAGGGTGTGTGTAGCATGCAGAAAGAAGGCTTGTCATTTCAAAGAAAGAAGAGGAAACCAAAATCCAGGTAGTGAAACGAGCACACCAGTATGGGAGATGTGCATGTGGACAGTTTCAAGCAGCAGCTCTCTCTGGACACTTGGAAACAGCGCTGTGAAAAAATTTCGTACGAAGGGGGATTTAGGCAAAGTTGAAAGACCTTCCAAAACCAACCCTAAGAAGTTAGCCAAACTTTGAATGTTGCAATAACCTCCTGCATGAAAGGTGCTTCAATGACACAACTCCCGAGCAGGTAGCTACATTCTGCACACTACAAAATGCATATGAAATCCTGGCTGAAAACTCACTCCAGAAGGAAGAAATGCGTGTGTTTCTCCCTGAAAGAACACTCACCCACTAGCCTTTTGCTTGCTCCTTCAAAGTCTTTGTAGAAACGTGTGTTTTCACGGCTGCAATACGTTTTGGGATGCATTGTTTCAATCTCCTGCAAGCCTCATGTTGTCTCTTAGACAATGTGGAAAAACAAGGAGTATGTTTCCCAAATCACTTGTAATCCAGAAAAACGGACACTGCATCACTCTTGCTCAAACACGGCCAATCTCCTAATGCGTTGGGAACATTCAAACACCTAGAAACGAAGGGCATTTTGCAGTGAAATTCAGACGGGTATGTTGAAAAGGACATTTCAGTCGGTTGCAGAGTGCAAAAGCGTGATTGACTTCATGTTCTTGATGAAAACCTTACATTTCCAAGTGACCTGAAGTAGGACTTTCACAAAATCATGTGTTTGCGTGTCTGTGGTGAAAGGAGCTCTAAGTTGTGTATTCAGTGCTGGAGAGTGACACACTCTACATTGGTTACACAGCGTTTTGAGAGCACCTACATGGTTCAGACTGAAACTGCTACAAGGTGTGTGTAGCATGCAGAAAGAAGGCTTGTCATTTCGAAGAAAGAAGAGGAAACCAAAATCCAGGTAGTGAAACTAGCACACCAGTATGGGAGATGTGCATGTGGACAGTTTCAAGCAGCAGCTCTCTCTGGACACTTGGAAACAGCGCTGTGAAAAATTTCTTACGAAAAAGGATTTGGCCAAACTTGAAAGACCTTCCAAAACCAATCCTAAAGAACTTAGCCAAACAATGAATGTAGCAAGGAGCTCCTGTAGATAAGGTGCTTCTATGGCACAACTCAGGAGCAGTTAGCTACATCCTGCACAGTACAAAATGCAAATGAATTCCAGGCTGAAAACTCACTCCAGAAGGAATAAATGCGTGTGTTTCTCTCTGAAAGAACACTCAGCCACTAGACTTTTGCTTGCTCCTTCAAAGTCTTTGTAGAAACATGTGTTTTCACTGCTGGAATACGTTGTGGGATGCATTGTTTCAATCTCTTGCAAGCCTCATGTCGTTTCTTACACAAATTGGAAAAATACGGAATATGTTTCCCAAATCACTTGAAATCCAGGAAAAGGCACACTGCATCACTCTTGCTCAAACACGCTCTTTCTTGAAATGCAGGAAAACGCACACTGCATCACCCTTGCTCAAACACGCTCTTTCTCCTAATGTGTTGACAACTTTCAACGAACCAGAAACGAAGGGCATTTTGCAGTGGAATTCAGACGGGTATGACCAAGAGGACGTTTCTATTGGTTGAAGAGTGCAAAAGCATGATTAATTTCTTGTTCTCGATGAAAACCTTACATTTCCAAGTGACCTGAAGTAGGACTTTCACAAAAACATGTGTTTGCGTGTCTGTGGTGAAAGGAGCTCTAAGTTGTGTATTCAGTGCTGGACAGTGACACACTCTAAATAGGTTACACAGCTTTTTAAGAGAACCAACATGCTTCAAACTGTAAGTGCTACAAGGTGTGTGTAGCATGCAGAAAGAAGGCTTGTCATTTCAAAGAAAGAAGAGGAAACCAAAATCCAGGTAGTGAAACGAGCACACCAGTATGGGAGATGTGCATGTGGACAGTTTCAAGCAGCAGCTCTTTCTGGACACATGGAAACAGCGCTGTGAAATATTTTCATAAGAAGTGAGATTTGGCGAAAGTTGAAAGGCCTTCTATAACCAACCCTAAAGAGCTTAGCCAAACAATGAATGTTGCAATAAGCTCCTGCAGGAAAGGTGCTTCAATGACACAACTCCCGAGCAGGTAGCTACATTCTGCACAGTACAAAATGCATTTGAATTCCTGGCTGAAAACTCACTCCAGAAGGAAGAAATGCGTGTGTTTCTCCCTGAAAGAACACTCAGCCACTAGCCTTTTGCTTGCTCCTTCAAAGTCTTTGCAGAAACGTGTGTTTTCACGGCTGGAATACGTTTTGGGATGCATTGTTTCAATCTCCTGCAAGCCTCATGTTGTTTCTTAGACAATGTGGAAAAACAAGGAGTATGTTTCCCAAATCACTTGTAGTCCAGAAAAACGCACACTGCATCACTCTTGCTCAAACATAGCCAATCTCCTAATGCGTTGAGAACATTCAAACAACCAGAAAAGAAGGGCATTCTGCAGTGAAATTCAGACGGGTATGACCAAGAGGACATTTCTATAGGTTGCAGAGTGCAAAAGCATGATTGACTTCTTGGTCACGATGAAAACCTTACATTTCCAAATGACCTGAAGTAGGACTTTCACAAAACCATGTGTTTGCGTGTCTGTGGTGAAAGGAGCTCTAAGTTGTGTATTCAGTGCCAGAGAGTGATACACTCTACATTGGTTACACAGCGTTTTGAGAAACCAACCTGCTTCAAACTGAAACAGCTACAGGGTGTGTGTAGCATGCAGAAAGAAGGCTTGTCATTTCAAAGAAAGAAGAGGAAACCAAAATCCAGGTAGTGAAACGAGCACACCAGTATGGGAGATGTGCATGTGGACAGTTTCAAGCAGCAGCTCTCTCTGGACACTTGGAAACAGCGCTGTGAAAAAATTTCGTACGAAGGGGGATTTAGGCAAAGTTGAAAGACCTTCCAAAACCAACCCTAAGAAGTTAGCCAAACGATGAATGTTGCAATAACCTCCTGCATGAAAGGTGCTTCAATGACACAACTCCCGAGCAGGTAGCTACATTCTGCACACTACAAAATGCATATGAAATCCTGGCTGAAAACTCACTCCAGAAGGAAGAAATGCGTGTGTTTCTCCCTGAAAGAACACTCACCCACTAGCCTTTTGCTTGCTCCTTCAAAGTCTTTGTAGAAACGTATGTTTTCACGGCTGGAATACGTTTTCGGATGCATTGTTTCAATCTCCTGCAAGCCTCATGTTGTCTCTTAGACAATGTGGAAAAACAAGGAGTATGTTTCCCAAATCACTTGTAATCCAGAAAAACGGACACTGCATCACTCTTGCTCAAACACGGCCAATCTCCTAATGCGTTGGGAACATTCAAACACCTAGAAACGAAGGGCATTTTGCAGTGAAATTCAGACGGGTATGTTGAAAAGGACATTTCAGTCGGTTGCAGAGTGCAAAAGCATGATTGACTTCATGTTCTTGATGAAAACCTTACATTTCCAAGTGACCTGAAGTAGGACTTTCACAAAATCATGTGTTTGCGTGTCTGTGGTGAAAGGAGCTCTAAATTGTGTATTCAGTGCTGGAGAGTGACACACTCTACATTGGTTACACAGCGTTTTGAGAGCACCTACATGGTTCAGACTGAAACTGCTACAAGGTGTGTGTAGCATGCAGAAAGAAGGCTTGTCATTTCGAAGAAAGAAGAGGAAACCAAAATCCAGGTAGTGAAACGAGCACACCAGTATGGGAGATGTGCATGTGGACAGTTTCAAGCAGCAGCTCTCTCTGGACACTTGGAAACAGCGCTGTGAAAAATTTCGTACGAAGCCGGATTTGGCCAAACTTGAAAGACCTTCCAAAACCAATCCTAAAGAACTTAGCCAAACAATGAATGTAGCAAGGAGCTCCTGTAGATAAGGTGCTTCTATGGCACAACTCAGGAGCAGTTAGCTACATCCTGCACAGTACAAAATGCAAATGAATTCCAGGCTGAAAACTCACTCCAGAAGGAATAAATGCGTGTGTTTCTCTCTGAAAGAACACTCAGCCACTAGACTTTTGCTTGCTCCTTCAAAGTCTTTGTAGAAACATGTGTTTTCACTGCTGGAATACGTTGTGGGATGCATTGTTTCAATCTCTTGCAAGCCTCATGTCGTTTCTTACACAAACTGGAAAAATACGGAATATGTTTCCCAAATCACTTGAAATCCAGGAAAAGGCACACTGCATCACTCTTGCTCAAACACGCTCTTTCTTGAACTGCAGGAAAACGCACACTGCATCACCCTTGCTCAAACACGCTCTTTCTCCTAATGTGTTGACAACTTTCAACGAACCAGAAACGAAGGGCATTTTGCAGTGAAATTCAGACGGGTATGTTGAAAAGGACATTTCAGTCGGTTGCAGAGTGCAAAAGCGTGATTGACTTCATGTTCTTGATGAAAACCTTACATTTCCAAGTGACCTGAAGTAGGACTTTCACAAAATCATGTGTTTGCGTGTCTGTGGTGAAAGGAGCTCTAAATTGTGTATTCAGTGCTGGAGAGTGACAAACTCTACATTGGTTACACAGCGTTTTGAGAGCACCTACATGGTTCAGACTGAAACTGCTACAAGGTGTGTGTAGCATGCAGAAAGAAGGCTTGTCATTTCGAAGAAAGAAGAGGAAACCAAAATCCAGGTAGTGAAACGAGCACACCAGTATGGGAGATGTGCATGTGGACAGTTTCAAGCAGCAGCTCTCTCTGGACACTTGGAAACAGCGCTGTGAAAAATTTCGTACGAAGCCGGATTTGGCCAAACTTGAAAGACCTTCCAAAACCAATCCTAAAGAACTTAGCCAAACAATGAATGTAGCAAGGAGCTCCTGTAGATAGGGTGCTTCTATGGCACAACTCAGGAGCAGTTAGCTACATCCTGCACAGTACAAAATGCAAATGAATTCCAGGCTGAAAACTCACTCCAGAAGGAATAAATGCGTGTGTTTCTCTCTGAAAGAACACTCAGCCACTAGACTTTTGCTTGCTCCTTCAAAGTCTTTGTAGAAACATGTGTTTTCACTGCTGGAATACGTTGTGGGATGCATTGTTTCAATCTCTTGCAAGCCTCATGTCGTTTCTTACACAAATTGGAAAAATACGGAATATGTTTCCCAAATCACTTGAAATCCAGGAAAAGGCACACTGCATCACTCTTGCTCAAACACGCTCTTTCTTGAAATGCAGGAAAACGCACACTGCATCACCCTTGCTCAAACACGCTCTTTCTCCTAATGTGTTGACAACTTTCAACGAACCAGAAACGAAGGGCATTTTGCAGTGGAATTCAGACGGGTATGACCAAGAGGACATTTCTATTGGTTGAAGAGTGCAAAAGCATGATTAATTTCTTGTTCTCGATGAAAACCTTACATTTCCACGTGACCTGAAGTAGGACTTTCACAAAAACATGTGTTTGCGTGTCTGTGGTGAAAGGAGCTCTAAGTTGTGTATTCAGTGCTGGACAGTGACACACTCTAAATAGGTTACACAGCTTTTTAAGAGAACCAACATGCTTCAAACTGTAAGTGCTACAAGGTGTGTGTAGCATGCCGAAAGAAGGCTTGTCATTTCAAAGAAAGAAGAGGAAACCAAAATCCAGGTAGTGAAACGAGCACACCAGTATGGGAGATGTGCATGTGGACAGTTTCAAGCAGCAGCTCTTTCTGGACACATGGAAACAGCGCTGTGAAATATTTTCATATGAAGGGAGATTTGGCCAAAGTTGAAAGGCCTTCTATAACCAACCCTAAAGAGCTTAGCCAAACAATGAATGTTACAATAAGCTCCTGCAGGAAAGGTGCTTCAATGACACAACTCCGAGCAGGTAGCTACATTCTGCACAGTACAAAATGCATATGAATTCCTGGCTGAAAACTCACTCCAGAAGGAAGAAATGCGTGTGTTTCTCTCTGAAAGAACACTCAGCCACTAGCCTTTTGCTTGCTCCTTCAAAGTCTTTGCAGAAACGTGTATTTTCACGGCTGGAATACGTTTTGGGATGCATTGTTTCAATCTCCTGCAAGCCTCATGTTGTTTCTTAGACAATGTGGAAAAACAAGGAGTATGTTTCCCAAATCACTTGTAGTCCAGAAAAACGCACACTGCATCACTCTTGCTCAAACATAGCCAATCTCCTAATGCGTTGAGAACATTCAAACAACCAGAAAAGAAGGGCATTTTGCAGTGAAATTCAGACGGGTATGACCAAGAGGACATTTCTATTGGTTGCAGAGTGCAAAAGCATGATTGACATATTGGTCACGATGAAAACCTTACATTTCCAAATGACCTGAAGTAGGACTTCACAAAACCATGTGTTTGCGTGTCTGTGGTGAAAGGAGCTCTAAGTTGTGTATTCAGTGCCAGAGAGTGATACACTCTACATTGGTTACACAGCGTTTTGAGAAACCAACCTGCTTCAAACTGAAACAGCTACAGGGTGTGTGTAGCATGCAGAAAGAAGGCTTGTCATTTCAAAGAAAGAAGAGGAAACCAAAATCCAGGTAGTGAAACGAGCACACCAGTATGGGAGATGTGCATGTGGACAGTTTCAAGCAGCAGCTCTCTCTGGACACTTGGAAACAGCGCTGTGAAAAAATTTCGTACGAAGGGGGATTTAGGCAAAGTTGAAAGACCTTCCAAAACCAACCCTAAGAAGTTAGCCAAACTTTGAATGTTGCAATAACCTCCTGCATGAAAGGTGCTTCAATGACACAACTCCCGAGCAGGTAGCTACATTCTGCACACTACAAAATGCATATGAAATCCTGGCTGAAAACTCACTCCAGAAGGAAGAAATGCGTGTGTTTCTCCCTGAAAGAACACTCACCCACTAGCCTTTTGCTTGCTCCTTCAAAGTCTTTGTAGAAACGTGTGTTTTCACGGCTGCAATACGTTTTGGGATGCATTGTTTCAATCTCCTGCAAGCCTCATGTTGTCTCTTAGACAATGTGGAAAAACAAGGAGTATGTTTCCCAAATCACTTGTAATCCAGAAAAACGGACACTGCATCACTCTTGCTCAAACACGGCCAATCTCCTAATGCGTTGGGAACATTCAAACACCTAGAAACGAAGGGCATTTTGCAGTGAAATTCAGACGGGTATGTTGAAAAGGACATTTCAGTCGGTTGCAGAGTGCAAAAGCGTGATTGACTTCATGTTCTTGATGAAAACCTTACATTTCCAAGTGACCTGAAGTAGGACTTTCACAAAATCATGTGTTTGCGTGTCTGTGGTGAAAGGAGCTCTAAATTGTGTATTCAGTGCTGGAGAGTGACACACTCTACATTGGTTACACAGCGTTTTGAGAGCACCTACATGGTTCAGACTGAAACTGCTACAAGGTGTGTGTAGCATGCAGAAAGAAGGCTTGTCATTTCGAAGAAAGAAGAGGAAACCAAAATCCAGGTAGTGAAACGAGCACACCAGTATGGGAGAT
The DNA here is from genome assembly GCF_964146895.1 of Miniopterus schreibersii. Classification (NCBI taxonomy): domain Eukaryota; kingdom Metazoa; phylum Chordata; class Mammalia; order Chiroptera; family Miniopteridae; genus Miniopterus; species Miniopterus schreibersii. Next base: position 84,165,305 of record NC_138109.1, on the reverse strand, counting down.
GTGCATGTGGACAGTTTCAAGCAGCAGCTCTCTCTGGACACTTGGAAACAGCGCTGTGAAAAATTTCGTACGAAGCCGGATTTGGCCAAACTTGAAAGACCTTCCAAAACCAATCCTAAAGAACTTAGCCAAACAATGAATGTAGCAAGGAGCTCCTGTAGATAAGGTGCTTCTATGGCACAACTCAGGAGCAGTTAGCTACATCCTGCACAGTACAAAATGCAAATGAATTCCAGGCTGAAAACTCACTCCAGAAGGAATAAATGCGTGTGTTTCTCTCTGAAAGAACACTCAGCCACTAGACTTTTGCTTGCTCCTTCAAAGTCTTTGTAGAAACATGTGTTTTCACTGCTGGAATACGTTGTGGGATGCATTGTTTCAATCTCTTGCAAGCCTCATGTCGTTTCTTACACAAATTGGAAAAATACGGAATATGTTTCCCAAATCACTTGAAATCCAGGAAAAGGCACACTGCATCACTCTTGCTCAAACACGCTCTTTCTTGAAATGCAGGAAAACGCACACTGCATCACCCTTGCTCAAACACGCTCTTTCTCCTAATGTGTTGACAACTTTCAACGAACCAGAAACGAAGGGCATTTTGCAGTGGAATTCAGACGGGTATGACCAAGAGGACATTTCTATTGGTTGAAGAGTGCAAAAGCATGATTAATTTCTTGTTCTCGATGAAAACCTTACATTTCCAAGTGACCTGAAGTAGGACTTTCACAAAAACATGTGTTTGCGTGTCTGTGGTGAAAGGAGCTCTAAGTTGTGTATTCAGTGCTGGACAGTGACACACTCTAAATAGGTTACACAGCTTTTTAAGAGAACCAACATGCTTCAAACTGTAAGTGCTACAAGGTGTGTGTAGCATGCAGAAAGAAGGCTTGTCATTTCAAAGAAAGAAGAGGAAACCAAAATCCAGGTAGTGAAACGAGCACACCAGTATGGGAGATGTGCATGTGGACAGTTTCAAGCAGCAGCTCTTTCTGGACACATGGAAACAGCGCTGTGAAATATTTTCATATGAAGGGAGATTTGGCCAAAGTTGAAAGGCCTTCTATAACCAACCCTAAAGAGCTTAGCCAAACAATGAATGTTACAATAAGCTCCTGCAGGAAAGGTGCTTCAATGACACAACTCCGAGAAGGTAGCTACATTCTGCACAGTACAAAATGCATATGAATTCCTGGCTGAAAACTCTCTCCAGAAGGAAGAAATGCGTGTGTTTCTCTCTGAAAGAACACTCAGCCACTAGCCTTTTGCTTGCTCCTTCAAAGTCTTTGCAGAAACGTGTATTTTCACGGCTGGAATACGTTTTGGGATGCATTGTTTCAATCTCCTGCAAGCCTCATGTTGTTTCTTAGACAATGTGGAAAAACAAGGAGTATGTTTCCCAAATCACTTGTAGTCCAGAAAAACGCACACTGCATCACTCTTGCTCAAACATAGCCAATCTCCTAATGCGTTGAGAACATTCAAACAACCAGAAAAGAAGGGCATTTTGCAGTGAAATTCAGACGGGTATGACCAAGAGGACATTTCTATTGGTTGCAGAGTGCAAAAGCATGATTGACATATTGGTCACGATGAAAACCTTACATTTCCAAATGACCTGAAGTAGGACTTCACAAAACCATGTGTTTGCGTGTCTGTGGTGAAAGGAGCTCTAAGTTGTGTATTCAGTGCCAGAGAGTGATACACTCTACATTGGTTACACAGCGTTTTGAGAAACCAACCTGCTTCAAACTGAAACAGCTACAGGGTGTGTGTAGCATGCAGAAAGAAGGCTTGTCATTTCAAAGAAAGAAGAGGAAACCAAAATCCAGGTAGTGAAACGAGCACACCAGTATGGGAGATGTGCATGTGGACAGTTTCAAGCAGCAGCTCTCTCTGGACACTTGGAAACAGCGCTGTGAAAAAATTTCGTACGAAGGGGGATTTAGGCAAAGTTGAAAGACCTTCCAAAACCAACCCTAAGAAGTTAGCCAAACGATGAATGTTGCAATAACCTCCTGCATGAAAGGTGCTTCAATGACACAACTCCCGAGCAGGTAGCTACATTCTGCACACTACAAAATGCATATGAAATCCTGGCTGAAAACTCACTCCAGAAGGAAGAAATGCGTGTGTTTCTCCCTGAAAGAACACTCACCCACTAGCCTTTTGCTTGCTCCTTCAAAGTCTTTGTAGAAACGTGTGTTTTCACGGCTGCAATACGTTTTGGGATGCATTGTTTCAATCTCCTGCAAGCCTCATGTTGTCTCTTAGACAATGTGGAAAAACAAGGAGTATGTTTCCCAAATCACTTGTAATCCAGAAAAACGGACACTGCATCACTCTTGCTCAAACACGGCCAATCTCCTAATGCGTTGGGAACATTCAAACACCTAGAAACGAAGGGCATTTTGCAGTGAAATTCAGACGGGTATGTTGAAAAGGACATTTCAGTCGGTTGCAGAGTGCAAAAGCGTGATTGACTTCATGTTCTTGATGAAAACCTTACATTTCCAAGTGACCTGAAGTAGGACTTTCACAAAATCATGTGTTTGCGTGTCTGTGGTGAAAGGAGCTCTAAGTTGTGTATTCAGTGCTGGAGAGTGACACACTCTACATTGGTTACACAGCGTTTTGAGAGCACCTACATGGTTCAGACTGAAACTGCTACAAGGTGTGTGTAGCATGCAGAAAGAAGGCTTGTCATTTCGAAGAAAGAAGAGGAAACCAAAATCCAGGTAGTGAAACTAGCACACCAGTATGGGAGATGTGCATGTGGACAGTTTCAAGCAGCAGCTCTCTCTGGACACTTGGAAACAGCGCTGTGAAAAATTTCGTACGAAGCCGGATTTGGCCAAACTTGAAAGACCTTCCAAAACCAATCCTAAAGAACTTAGCCAAACAATGAATGTAGCAAGGAGCTCCTGTAGATAAGGTGCTTCTATGGCACAACTCAGGAGCAGTTAGCTACATCCTGCACAGTACAAAATGCAAATGAATTCCAGGCTGAAAACTCACTCCAGAAGGAATAAATGCGTGTGTTTCTCTCTGAAAGAACACTCAGCCACTAGACTTTTGCTTGCTCCTTCAAAGTCTTTGTAGAAACATGTGTTTTCACTGCTGGAATACGTTGTGGGATGCATTGTTTCAATCTCTTGCAAGCCTCATGTCGTTTCTTACACAAATTAGAAAAATACGGAATATGTTTCCCAAATCACTTGAAATCCAGGAAAAGGCACACTGCATCACTCTTGCTCAAACACGCTCTTTCTTGAAATGCAGGAAAACGCACACTGCATCACCCTTGCTCAAACACGCTCTTTCTCCTAATGTGTTGACAACTTTCAACGAACCAGAAACGAAGGGCATTTTGCAGTGGAATTCAGACGGGTATGACCAAGAGGACGTTTCTATTGGTTGAAGAGTGCAAAAGCATGATTAATTTCTTGTTCTCGATGAAAACCTTACATTTCCAAGTGACCTGAAGTAGGACTTTCACAAAAACATGTGTTTGCGTGTCTGTGGTGAAAGGAGCTCTAAGTTGTGTATTCAGTGCTGGACAGTGACACACTCTAAATAGGTTACACAGCTTTTTAAGAGAACCAACATGCTTCAAACTGTAAGTGCTACAAGGTGTGTGTAGCATGCAGAAAGAAGGCTTGTCATTTCAAAGAAAGAAGAGGAAACCAAAATCCAGGTAGTGAAACGAGCACACCAGTATGGGAGATGTGCATGTGGACAGTTTCAAGCAGCAGCTCTTTCTGGACACATGGAAACAGCGCTGTGAAATATTTTCATAAGAAGTGAGATTTGGCGAAAGTTGAAAGGCCTTCTATAACCAACCCTAAAGAGCTTAGCCAAACAATGAATGTTACAATAAGCTCCTGCAGGAAAGGTGCTTCAATGACACAACTCCGAGCAGGTAGCTACATTCTGCACAGTACAAAATGCATATGAATTCCTGCCTGAAAACTCACTCCAGAAGGAAGAAATGCGTGTGTTTCTCCCTGAAAGAACACTCAGCCACTAGCCTTTTGCTTGCTCCTTCAAAGTCTTTGCAGAAACGTGTATTTTCACGGCTGGAATACGTTTTGGGATGCATTGTTTCAATCTCCTGCAAGCCTCATGTTGTTTCTTAGACAATGTGGAAAAACAAGGAGTATGTTTCCCAAATCACTTGTAGTCCAGAAAAACGCACACTGCATCACTCTTGCTCAAACATAGCCAATCTCCTAATGCGTTGAGAACATTCAAACAACCAGAAAAGAAGGGCATTTTGCAGTGAAATTCAGACGGGTATGACCAAGAGGACATTTCTATTGGTTGCAGAGTGCAAAAGCATGATTGACATATTGGTCACGATGAAAACCTTACATTTCCAAATGACCTGAAGTAGGACTTCACAAAACCATGTGTTTGCGTGTCTGTGGTGAAAGGAGCTCTAAGTTGTGTATTCAGTGCCAGAGAGTGATACACTCTACATTGGTTACACAGCGTTTTGAGAAACCAACCTGCTTCAAACTGAAACAGCTACAGGGTGTGTGTAGCATGCAGAAAGAAGGCTTGTCATTTCAAAGAAAGAAGAGGAAACCAAAATCCAGGTAGTGAAACGAGCACACCAGTATGGGAGATGTGCATGTGGACAGTTTCAAGCAGCAGCTCTCTCTGGACACTTGGAAACAGCGCTGTGAAAAAATTTCGTACGAAGGGGGATTTAGGCAAAGTTGAAAGACCTTCCAAAACCAACCCTAAGAAGTTAGCCAAACGATGAATGTTGCAATAACCTCCTGCATGAAAGGTGCTTCAATGACACAACTCCCGAGCAGGTAGCTACATTCTGCACACTACAAAATGCATATGAAATCCTGGCTGAAAACTCACTCCAGAAGGAAGAAATGCGTGTGTTTCTCCCTGAAAGAACACTCACCCACTAGCCTTTTGCTTGCTCCTTCAAAGTCTTTGTAGAAACGTGTGTTTTCACGGCTGCAATACGTTTTGGGATGCATTGTTTCAATCTCCTGCAAGCCTCATGTTGTCTCTTAGACAATGTGGAAAAACAAGGAGTATGTTTCCCAAATCACTTGTAATCCAGAAAAACGGACACTGCATCACTCTTGCTCAAACACGGCCAATCTCCTAATGCGTTGGGAACATTCAAACACCTAGAAACGAAGGGCATTTTGCAGTGAAATTCAGACGGGTATGTTGAAAAGGACATTTCAGTCGGTTGCAGAGTGCAAAAGCGTGATTGACTTCATGTTCTTGATGAAAACCTTACATTTCCAAGTGACCTGAAGTAGGACTTTCACAAAATCATGTGTTTGCGTGTCTGTGGTGAAAGGAGCTCTAAGTTGTGTATTCAGTGCTGGAGAGTGACACACTCTACATTGGTTACACAGCGTTTTGAGAGCACCTACATGGTTCAGACTGAAACTGCTACAAGGTGTGTGTAGCATGCAGAAAGAAGGCTTGTCATTTCGAAGAAAGAAGAGGAAACCAAAATCCAGGTAGTGAAACGAGCACACCAGTATGGGAGATGTGCATGTGGACAGTTTCAAGCAGCAGCTCTCTCTGGACACTTGGAAACAGCGCTGTGAAAAATTTCGTACGAAGCCGGATTTGGCCAAACTTGAAAGACCTTCCAAAACCAATCCTAAAGAACTTAGCCAAACAATGAATGTAGCAAGGAGCTCCTGTAGATAGGGTGCTTCTATGGCACAACTCAGGAGCAGTTAGCTACATCCTGCACAGTACAAAATGCAAATGAATTCCAGGCTGAAAACTCACTCCAGAAGGAATATATGCGTGTGTTTCTCTCTGAAAGAACACTCAGCCACTAGACTTTTGCTTGCTCCTTCAAAGTCTTGTAGAAACATGTGTTTTCACTGCTGGAATACGTTGTGGGATGCATTGTTTCAATCTCTTGCAAGCCACATGTCGCTTCTTACACAAATTGGAAAAATACGGAATATGTTTCCCAAATCACTTGAAATCCAGGAAAAGGCACACTGCATCACTCTTGCTCAAACACGCTCTTTCTTGAAATGCAGGAAAACGCACACTGCATCACTCTTGCTCAAACACGCTCTTTCTCCTAATGAGTTGACAACTTTCAACGAACCAGAAACGAAGGGCATTTTGCAGTGGAATTCAGACGGGTATGACCAAGAGGACATTTCTATTGGTTGAAGAGTGCAAAAGCATGATTAATTTCTTGTTCTCGATGAAAACCTTACATTTCCAAGTGACCTGAAGTAGGACTTTCACAAAAACATGTGTTTGCGTGTCTGTGGTGAAAGGAGCTCTTAGTTGTGTATTCAGTGCTGGACAGTGACACACTCTAAATAGGTTACACAGCTTTTTAAGAGAACCAACATGCTTCAATCTGTAAGTGCTACAAGGTGTGTGTAGCATGCAGAAAGAAGGCTTGTTATTTCAAAGAAAGAAGAGGAAACCAAAATCCAGGTAGTGAAACGAGCACACCAGTATGGGAGATGTGCATGTGGACGGTTTCAAGCAGCCGCTCTTTCTGGACACATGGAAACAGCGCTGTGAAATATATTCATATGAAGTGAAATTTGGCCAAAGTTGAAAGGCCTTCTATAACCAACCCTAAAGAGCTTAGCCAAACAATGAATGTTGCAATAAGCTCCTGCAGGAAAGGTGCTTCAATGACACAACTCCGAGCAGGTAGCTACATTCTGCACAGTACAAAATGCATTTGAATTCCTGGCTGAAAACTCACTCCAGAAGGAAGAAATGCGTGTGTTTCTCCCTGAAAGAACACTCAGCCACTAGCCTTTTGCTTGCTCCTTCAAAGTCTTTGCAGAAACGTGTGTTTTCACGGCTGGAATACGTTTTGGGATGCATTGTTTCAATCTCCTGCAAGCCTCATGTTGTTTCTTAGACAATGTGGAAAAACAAGGAGTATGTTTCCCAAATCACTTGTAGTCCAGAAAAACGCACACTGCATCACACTTGCTCAAACATAGCCAATCTCCTAATGCGTTGAGAACATTCAAACAACCAGAAAAGAAGGGCATTCTGCAGTGAAATTCAGTCGGGTATGACCAAGAGGACATTTCTATTGGTTGAAGAGTGCAAAAGCATGATTGACTTCTTGGTCATGATGAAAACCTTACATTTCCAAATGACCTGAAGTAGGACTTTCACAAAACCATGTGTTTGCGTGTCTGTGGTGAAAGGAGCTCTAAGTTGTGTATTCAGTGCCAGAGAGTGATACACTCTACATTGGTTACACAGCGTTTTGAGAAACCAACCTGCTTCAAACTGAAACAGCTACAGGGTGTGTGTAGCATGCAGAAAGAAGGCTTGTCATTTCAAAGAAAGAAGAGGAAACCAAAATCCAGGTAGTGAAACGAGCACACCAGTATGGGAGATGTGCATGTGGACAGTTTCAAGCAGCAGCTCTCTCTGGACACTTGGAAACAGCGCTGTGAAAAAATTTCGTACGAAGGGGGATTTAGGCAAAGTTGAAAGACCTTCCAAAACCAACCCTAAGAAGTTAGCCAAACTTTGAATGTTGCAATAACCTCCTGCATGAAAGGTGCTTCAATGACACAACTCCCGAGCAGGTAGCTACATTCTGCACACTACAAAATGCATATGAAATCCTGGCTGAAAACTCACTCCAGAAGGAAGAAATGCGTGTGTTTCTCCCTGAAAGAACACTCACCCACTAGCCTTTTGCTTGCTCCTTCAAAGTTTTTGTAGAAACGTGTGTTTTCACGGCTGCAATACGTTTTGGGATGCATTGTTTCAATCTCCTGCAAGCCTCATGTTGTCTCTTAGACAATGTGGAAAAACAAGGAGTATGTTTCCCAAATCACTTGTAATCCAGAAAAACGGACACTGCATCACTCTTGCTCAAACACGGCCAATCTCCTAATGCGTTGGGAACATTCAAACACCTAGAAACGAAGGGCATTTTGCAGTGAAATTCAGACGGGTATGTTGAAAAGGACATTTCAGTCGGTTGCAGAGTGCAAAAGCGTGATTGACTTCATGTTCTTGATGAAAACCTTACATTTCCAAGTGACCTGAAGTAGGACTTTCACAAAATCATGTGTTTGCGTGTCTGTGGTGAAAGGAGCTCTAAATTGTGTATTCAGTGCTGGAGAGTGACACACTCTACATTGGTTACACAGCGTTTTGAGAGCACCTACATGGTTCAGACTGAAACTGCTACAAGGTGTGTGTAGCATGCAGAAAGAAGGCTTGTCATTTCGAAGAAAGAAGAGGAAACCAAAATCCAGGTAGTGAAACGAGCACACCAGTATGGGAGATGTGCATGTGGACAGTTTCAAGCAGCAGCTCTCTCTGGACACTTGGAAACAGCGCTGTGAAAAATTTCGTACGAAGCCGGATTTGGCCAAACTTGAAAGACCTTCCAAAACCAATCCTAAAGAACTTAGCCAAACAATGAATGTAGCAAGGAGCTCCTGTAGATAAGGTGCTTCTATGGCACAACTCAGGAGCAGTTAGCTACATCCTGCACAGTACAAAATGCAAATGAATTCCAGGCTGAAAACTCACTCCAGAAGGAATAAATGCGTGTGTTTCTCTCTGAAAGAACACTCAGCCACTAGACTTTTGCTTGCTCCTTCAAAGTCTTTGTAGAAACATGTGTTTTCACTGCTGGAATACGTTGTGGGATGCATTGTTTCAATCTCTTGCAAGCCTCATGTCGTTTCTTACACAAATTGGAAAAATACGGAATATGTTTCCCAAATCACTTGAAATCCAGGAAAAGGCACACTGCATCACTCTTGCTCAAACACGCTCTTTCTTGAAATGCAGGAAAACGCACACTGCATCACCCTTGCTCAAACACGCTCTTTCTCCTAATGTGTTGACAACTTTCAACGAACCAGAAACGAAGGGCATTTTGCAGTGGAATTCAGACGGGTATGACCAAGAGGACATTTCTATTGGTTGAAGAGTGCAAAAGCATGATTAATTTCTTGTTCTCGATGAAAACCTTACATTTCCAAGTGACCTGAAGTAGGACTTTCACAAAAACATGTGTTTGCGTGTCTGTGGTGAAAGGAGCTCTAAGTTGTGTATTCAGTGCTGGACAGTGACACACTCTAAATAGGTTACACAGCTTTTTAAGAGAACCAACATGCTTCAAACTGTAAGTGCTACAAGGTGTGTGTAGCATGCAGAAAGAAGGCTTGTTATTTCAAAGAAAGAAGAGGAAACCAAAATCCAGGTAGTGAAACGAGCACACCAGTATGGGAGATGTGCATGTGGACGGTTTCAAGCAGCCGCTCTTTCTGGACACATGGAAACAGCGCTGTGAAATATTTTCATATGAAGTGAAATTTGGCCAAAGTTGAAAGGCCTTCTATAACCAACCCTAAAGAGCTTAGCCAAACAATGAATGTTGCAATAAGCTCCTGCAGGAAAGGTGATTCAATGACACAACTCCGAGCAGGTAGCTACATTCTGCACAGTACACAATGCATATGAATTCCTGGCTGAAAACTCACTCCAGAAGGAAGAAATGCGTGTGTTATTCCCTGAAAGAACACTCAGCCACTAGCCTTTTGCTTGCTCCTTCAAAGTCTTTGCAGAAACGTGTGTTTTCGCGGCTGGAATACGTTTTGGGATGCATTGTTTCAATCTCCTGCAAGCCTCATGTTGTTTCTTAGACAATGTGGAAAAACAAGGAGTATGTTTCCCAAATCACTTGTAGTCCAGAAAAACGCACACTGCATCACTCTTGCTCAAACATAGCCAATCTCCTAATGTGTTGAGAACATTCAAACAACCAGAAAAGAAGGGCATTCTGCAGTGAAATTCAGTCGGGTATGACCAAGAGGACATTTCTATTGGTTGCAGAGTGCAAAAGCATGATTGACTTCTTGGTCATGATGAAAACCTTACATTTCCAAATGACCTGAAGTAGGACTTTCACAAAACCATGTGTTTGCGTGTCTGTGGTGAAAGGAGCTCTACGTTGTGTATTCAGTGCCAGAGAGTGATACACTCTACATGGGTTACACAGCGTTTTGAGAAACCAACCTGCTTCAAACTGAAACAGCTACAGGGTGTGTGTAGCATGCAGAAAGAAGGCTTGTCATTTCAAAGAAAGAAGAGGAAACCAAAATCCAGGTAGTGAAACGAGCACACCAGTATGGGAGATGTGCATGTGGACAGTTTCAAGCAGCTCTCTCTGGACACTTGGAAACAGCGCTGTGAAAAAATTTCGTACGAAGGGGGATTTAGGCAAAGTTGAAAGACCTTCCAAAACCAACCCTAAGAAGTTAGCCAAACGATGAATGTTGCAATAACCTCCTGCATGAAAGGTGCTTCAATGACACAACTCCCGAGCAGGTAGCTACATTCTGCACACTACAAAATGCATATGAAATCCTGGCTGAAAACTCACTCCAGAAGGAAGAAATGCGTGTGTTTCTCCCTGAAAGAACACTCACCCACTAGCCTTTTGCTTGCTCCTTCAAAGTCTTTGTAGAAACGTATGTTTTCACGGCTGGAATACGTTTTCGGATGCATTGTTTCAATCTCCTGCAAGCCTCATGTTGTCTCTTAGACAATGTGGAAAAACAAGGAGTATGTTTCCCAAATCACTTGTAATCCAGAAAAACGGACACTGCATCACTCTTGCTCAAACACGGCCAATCTCCTAATGCGTTGGGAACATTCAAACACCTAGAAACGAAGGGCATTTTGCAGTGAAATTCAGACGGGTATGTTGAAAAGGACATTTCAGTCGGTTGCAGAGTGCAAAAGCGTGATTGACTTCATGTTCTTGATGAAAACCTTACATTTCCAAGTGACCTGAAGTAGGACTTTCACAAAATCATGTGTTTGCGTGTCTGTGGTGAAAGGAGCTCTAAGTTGTGTATTCAGTGCTGGAGAGTGACACACTCTACATTGGTTACACAGCGTTTTGAGAGCACCTACATGGTTCAGACTGAAACTGCTACAAGGTGTGTGTAGCATGCAGAAAGAAGGCTTGTCATTTCGAAGAAAGAAGAGGAAACCAAAATCCAGGTAGTGAAACTAGCACACCAGTATGGGAGATGTGCATGTGGACAGTTTCAAGCAGCAGCTCTCTCTGGACACTTGGAAACAGCGCTGTGAAAAATTTCTTACGAAAAAGGATTTGGCCAAACTTGAAAGACCTTCCAAAACCAATCCTAAAGAACTTAGCCAAACAATGAATGTAGCAAGGAGCTCCTGTAGATAAGGTGCTTCTATGGCACAACTCAGGAGCAGTTAGCTACATCCTGCACAGTACAAAATGCAAATGAATTCCAGGCTGAAAACTCACTCCAGAAGGAATAAATGCGTGTGTTTCTCTCTGAAAGAACACTCAGCCACTAGACTTTTGCTTGCTCCTTCAAAGTCTTTGTAGAAACATGTGTTTTCACTGCTGGAATACGTTGTGGGATGCATTGTTTCAATCTCTTGCAAGCCTCATGTCGTTTCTTACACAAATTGGAAAAATACGGAATATGTTTCCCAAATCACTTGAAATCCAGGAAAAGGCACACTGCATCACTCTTGCTCAAACACGCTCTTTCTTGAAATGCAGGAAAACGCACACTGCATCACCCTTGCTCAAACACGCTCTTTCTCCTAATGTGTTGACAACTTTCAACGAACCAGAAACGAAGGGCATTTTGCAGTGGAATTCAGACGGGTATGACCAAGAGGACGTTTCTATTGGTTGAAGAGTGCAAAAGCATGATTAATTTCTTGTTCTCGATGAAAACCTTACATTTCCAAGTGACCTGAAGTAGGACTTTCACAAAAACATGTGTTTGCGTGTCTGTGGTGAAAGGAGCTCTAAGTTGTGTATTCAGTGCTGGACAGTGACACACTCTAAATAGGTTACACAGCTTTTTAAGAGAACCAACATGCTTCAAACTGTAAGTGCTACAAGGTGTGTGTAGCATGCAGAAAGAAGGCTTGTCATTTCAAAGAAAGAAGAGGAAACCAAAATCCAGGTAGTGAAACGAGCACACCAGTATGGGAGATGTGCATGTGGACAGTTTCAAGCAGCAGCTCTTTCTGGACACATGGAAACAGCGCTGTGAAATATTTTCATAAGAAGTGAGATTTGGCGAAAGTTGAAAGGCCTTCTATAACCAACCCTAAAGAGCTTAGCCAAACAATGAATGTTGCAATAAGCTCCTGCAGGAAAGGTGCTTCAATGACACAACTCCCGAGCAGGTAGCTACATTCTGCACAGTACAAAATGCATTTGAATTCCTGGCTGAAAACTCACTCCAGAAGGAAGAAATGCGTGTGTTTCTCCCTGAAAGAACACTCAGCCACTAGCCTTTTGCTTGCTCCTTCAAAGTCTTTGCAGAAACGTGTGTTTTCACGGCTGGAATACGTTTTGGGATGCATTGTTTCAATCTCCTGCAAGCCTCATGTTGTTTCTTAGACAATGTGGAAAAACAAGGAGTATGTTTCCCAAATCACTTGTAGTCCAGAAAAACGCACACTGCATCACTCTTGCTCAAACATAGCCAATCTCCTAATGCGTTGAGAACATTCAAACAACCAGAAAAGAAGGGCATTCTGCAGTGAAATTCAGACGGGTATGACCAAGAGGACATTTCTATAGGTTGCAGAGTGCAAAAGCATGATTGACTTCTTGGTCACGATGAAAACCTTACATTTCCAAATGACCTGAAGTAGGACTTTCACAAAACCATGTGTTTGCGTGTCTGTGGTGAAAGGAGCTCTAAGTTGTGTATTCAGTGCCAGAGAGTGATACACTCTACATTGGTTACACAGCGTTTTGAGAAACCAACCTGCTTCAAACTGAAACAGCTACAGGGTGTGTGTAGCATGCAGAAAGAAGGCTTGTCATTTCAAAGAAAGAAGAGGAAACCAAAATCCAGGTAGTGAAACGAGCACACCAGTATGGGAGATGTGCATGTGGACAGTTTCAAGCAGCAGCTCTCTCTGGACACTTGGAAACAGCGCTGTGAAAAAATTTCGTACGAAGGGGGATTTAGGCAAAGTTGAAAGACCTTCCAAAACCAACCCTAAGAAGTTAGCCAAACGATGAATGTTGCAATAACCTCCTGCATGAAAGGTGCTTCAATGACACAACTCCCGAGCAGGTAGCTACATTCTGCACACTACAAAATGCATATGAAATCCTGGCTGAAAACTCACTCCAGAAGGAAGAAATGCGTGTGTTTCTCCCTGAAAGAACACTCACCCACTAGCCTTTTGCTTGCTCCTTCAAAGTCTTTGTAGAAACGTGTGTTTTCACGGCTGCAATACGTTTTGGGATGCATTGTTTCAATCTCCTGCAAGCCTCATGTTGTCTCTTAGACAATGTGGAAAAACAAGGAGTATGTTTCCCAAATCACTTGTAATCCAGAAAAACGGACACTGCATCACTCTTGCTCAAACACGGCCAATCTCCTAATGCGTTGGGAACATTCAAACACCTAGAAACGAAGGGCATTTTGCAGTGAAATTCAGACGGGTATGTTGAAAAGGACATTTCAGTCGGTTGCAGAGTGCAAAAGCGTGATTGACTTCATGTTCTTGATGAAAACCTTACATTTCCAAGTGACCTGAAGTAGGACTTTCACAAAATCATGTGTTTGCGTGTCTGTGGTGAAAGGAGCTCTAAGTTGTGTATTCAGTGCTGGAGAGTGACACACTCTACATTGGTTACACAGCGTTTTGAGAGCACCTACATGGTTCAGACTGAAACTGCTACAAGGTGTGTGTAGCATGCAGAAAGAAGGCTTGTCATTTCGAAGAAAGAAGAGGAAACCAAAATCCAGGTAGTGAAACTAGCACACCAGTATGGGAGATGTGCATGTGGACAGTTTCAAGCAGCAGCTCTCTCTGGACACTTGGAAACAGCGCTGTGAAAAATTTCGTACGAAGCCGGATTTGGCCAAACTTGAAAGACCTTCCAAAACCAATCCTAAAGAACTTAGCCAAACAATGAATGTAGCAAGGAGCTCCTGTAGATAAGGTGCTTCTATGGCACAACTCAGGAGCAGTTAGCTACATCCTGCACAGTACAAAATGCAAATGAATTCCAGGCTGAAAACTCACTCCAGAAGGAATAAATGCGTGTGTTTCTCTCTGAAAGAACACTCAGCCACTAGACTTTTGCTTGCTCCTTCAAAGTCTTTGTAGAAACATGTGTTTTCACTGCTGGAATACGTTGTGGGATGCATTGTTTCAATCTCTTGCAAGCCTCATGTCGTTTCTTACACAAATTAGAAAAATACGGAATATGTTTCCCAAATCACTTGAAATCCAGGAAAAGGCACACTGCATCACTCTTGCTCAAACACGCTCTTTCTTGAAATGCAGGAAAACGCACACTGCATCACCCTTGCTCAAACACGCTCTTTCTCCTAATGTGTTGACAACTTTCAACGAACCAGAAACGAAGGGCATTTTGCAGTGGAATTCAGACGGGTATGACCAAGAGGACGTTTCTATTGGTTGAAGAGTGCAAAAGCATGATTAATTTCTTGTTCTCGATGAAAACCTTACATTTCCAAGTGACCTGAAGTAGGACTTTCACAAAAACATGTGTTTGCGTGTCTGTGGTGAAAGGAGCTCTAAGTTGTGTATTCAGTGCTGGACAGTGACACACTCTAAATAGGTTACACAGCTTTTTAAGAGAACCAACATGCTTCAAACTGTAAGTGCTACAAGGTGTGTGTAGCATGCAGAAAGAAGGCTTGTCATTTCAAAGAAAGAAGAGGAAACCAAAATCCAGGTAGTGAAACGAGCACACCAGTATGGGAGATGTGCATGTGGACAGTTTCAAGCAGCAGCTCTTTCTGGACACATGGAAACAGCGCTGTGAAATATTTTCATAAGAAGTGAGATTTGGCGAAAGTTGAAAGGCCTTCTATAACCAACCCTAAAGAGCTTAGCCAAACAATGAATGTTACAATAAGCTCCTGCAGGAAAGGTGCTTCAATGACACAACTCCGAGCAGGTAGCTACATTCTGCACAGTACAAAATGCATATGAATTCCTGCCTGAAAACTCACTCCAGAAGGAAGAAATGCGTGTGTTTCTCCCTGAAAGAACACTCAGCCACTAGCCTTTTGCTTGCTCCTTCAAAGTCTTTGCAGAAACGTGTATTTTCACGGCTGGAATACGTTTTGGGATGCATTGTTTCAATCTCCTGCAAGCCTCATGTTGTTTCTTAGACAATGTGGAAAAACAAGGAGTATGTTTCCCAAATCACTTGTAGTCCAGAAAAACGCACACTGCATCACTCTTGCTCAAACATAGCCAATCTCCTAATGCGTTGAGAACATTCAAACAACCAGAAAAGAAGGGCATTTTGCAGTGAAATTCAGACGGGTATGACCAAGAGGACATTTCTATTGGTTGCAGAGTGCAAAAGCATGATTGACATATTGGTCACGATGAAAACCTTACATTTCCAAATGACCTGAAGTAGGACTTCACAAAACCATGTGTTTGCGTGTCTGTGGTGAAAGGAGCTCTAAGTTGTGTATTCAGTGCCAGAGAGTGATACACTCTACATTGGTTACACAGCGTTTTGAGAAACCAACCTGCTTCAAACTGAAACAGCTACAGGGTGTGTGTAGCATGCAGAAAGAAGGCTTGTCATTTCAAAGAAAGAAGAGGAAACCAAAATCCAGGTAGTGAAACGAGCACACCAGTATGGGAGATGTGCATGTGGACAGTTTCAAGCAGCAGCTCTCTCTGGACACTTGGAAACAGCGCTGTGAAAAAATTTCGTACGAAGGGGGATTTAGGCAAAGTTGAAAGACCTTCCAAAACCAACCCTAAGAAGTTAGCCAAACGATGAATGTTGCAATAACCTCCTGCATGAAAGGTGCTTCAATGACACAACTCCCGAGCAGGTAGCTACATTCTGCACACTACAAAATGCATATGAAATCCTGGCTGAAAACTCACTCCAGAAGGAAGAAATGCGTGTGTTTCTCCCTGAAAGAACACTCACCCACTAGCCTTTTGCTTGCTCCTTCAAAGTCTTTGTAGAAACGTGTGTTTTCACGGCTGCAATACGTTTTGGGATGCATTGTTTCAATCTCCTGCAAGCCTCATGTTGTCTCTTAGACAATGTGGAAAAACAAGGAGTATGTTTCCCAAATCACTTGTAATCCAGAAAAACGGACACTGCATCACTCTTGCTCAAACACGGCCAATCTCCTAATGCGTTGGGAACATTCAAACACCTAGAAACGAAGGGCATTTTGCAGTGAAATTCAGACGGGTATGTTGAAAAGGACATTTCAGTCGGTTGCAGAGTGCAAAAGCGTGATTGACTTCATGTTCTTGATGAAAACCTTACATTTCCAAGTGACCTGAAGTAGGACTTTCACAAAATCATGTGTTTGCGTGTCTGTGGTGAAAGGAGCTCTAAGTTGTGTATTCAGTGCTGGAGAGTGACACACTCTACATTGGTTACACAGCGTTTTGAGAGCACCTACATGGTTCAGACTGAAACTGCTACAAGGTGTGTGTAGCATGCAGAAAGAAGGCTTGTCATTTCGAAGAAAGAAGAGGAAACCAAAATCCAGGTAGTGAAACGAGCACACCAGTATGGGAGATGTGCATGTGGACAGTTTCAAGCAGCAGCTCTCTCTGGACACTTGGAAACAGCGCTGTGAAAAATTTCGTACGAAGCCGGATTTGGCCAAACTTGAAAGACCTTCCAAAACCAATCCTAAAGAACTTAGCCAAACAATGAATGTAGCAAGGAGCTCCTGTAGATAGGGTGCTTCTATGGCACAACTCAGGAGCAGTTAGCTACATCCTGCACAGTACAAAATGCAAATGAATTCCAGGCTGAAAACTCACTCCAGAAGGAATATATGCGTGTGTTTCTCTCTGAAAGAACACTCAGCCACTAGACTTTTGCTTGCTCCTTCAAAGTCTTGTAGAAACATGTGTTTTCACTGCTGGAATACGTTGTGGGATGCATTGTTTCAATCTCTTGCAAGCCACATGTCGCTTCTTACACAAATTGGAAAAATACGGAATATGTTTCCCAAATCACTTGAAATCCAGGAAAAGGCACACTGCATCACTCTTGCTCAAACACGCTCTTTCTTGAAATGCAGGAAAACGCACACTGCATCACTCTTGCTCAAACACGCTCTTTCTCCTAATGAGTTGACAACTTTCAACGAACCAGAAACGAAGGGCATTTTGCAGTGGAATTCAGACGGGTATGACCAAGAGGACATTTCTATTGGTTGAAGAGTGCAAAAGCATGATTAATTTCTTGTTCTCGATGAAAACCTTACATTTCCAAGTGACCTGAAGTAGGACTTTCACAAAAACATGTGTTTGCGTGTCTGTGGTGAAAGGAGCTCTTAGTTGTGTATTCAGTGCTGGACAGTGACACACTCTAAATAGGTTACACAGCTTTTTAAGAGAACCAACATGCTTCAATCTGTAAGTGCTACAAGGTGTGTGTAGCATGCAGAAAGAAGGCTTGTTATTTCAAAGAAAGAAGAGGAAACCAAAATCCAGGTAGTGAAACGAGCACACCAGTATGGGAGATGTGCATGTGGACGGTTTCAAGCAGCCGCTCTTTCTGGACACATGGAAACAGCGCTGTGAAATATATTCATATGAAGTGAAATTTGGCCAAAGTTGAAAGGCCTTCTATAACCAACCCTAAAGAGCTTAGCCAAACAATGAATGTTGCAATAAGCTCCTGCAGGAAAGGTGCTTCAATGACACAACTCCGAGCAGGTAGCTACATTCTGCACAGTACAAAATGCATTTGAATTCCTGGCTGAAAACTCACTCCAGAAGGAAGAAATGCGTGTGTTTCTCCCTGAAAGAACACTCAGCCACTAGCCTTTTGCTTGCTCCTTCAAAGTCTTTGCAGAAACGTGTGTTTTCACGGCTGGAATACGTTTTGGGATGCATTGTTTCAATCTCCTGCAAGCCTCATGTTGTTTCTTAGACAATGTGGAAAAACAAGGAGTATGTTTCCCAAATCACTTGTAGTCCAGAAAAACGCACACTGCATCACACTTGCTCAAACATAGCCAATCTCCTAATGCGTTGAGAACATTCAAACAACCAGAAAAGAAGGGCATTCTGCAGTGAAATTCAGTCGGGTATGACCAAGAGGACATTTCTATTGGTTGAAGAGTGCAAAAGCATGATTGACTTCTTGGTCATGATGAAAACCTTACATTTCCAAATGACCTGAAGTAGGACTTTCACAAAACCATGTGTTTGCGTGTCTGTGGTGAAAGGAGCTCTAAGTTGTGTATTCAGTGCCAGAGAGTGATACACTCTACATTGGTTACACAGCGTTTTGAGAAACCAACCTGCTTCAAACTGAAACAGCTACAGGGTGTGTGTAGCATGCAGAAAGAAGGCTTGTCATTTCAAAGAAAGAAGAGGAAACCAAAATCCAGGTAGTGAAACGAGCACACCAGTATGGGAGATGTGCATGTGGACAGTTTCAAGCAGCAGCTCTCTCTGGACACTTGGAAACAGCGCTGTGAAAAAATTTCGTACGAAGGGGGATTTAGGCAAAGTTGAAAGACCTTCCAAAACCAACCCTAAGAAGTTAGCCAAACTTTGAATGTTGCAATAACCTCCTGCATGAAAGGTGCTTCAATGACACAACTCCCGAGCAGGTAGCTACATTCTGCACACTACAAAATGCATATGAAATCCTGGCTGAAAACTCACTCCAGAAGGAAGAAATGCGTGTGTTTCTCCCTGAAAGAACACTCACCCACTAGCCTTTTGCTTGCTCCTTCAAAGTTTTTGTAGAAACGTGTGTTTTCACGGCTGCAATACGTTTTGGGATGCATTGTTTCAATCTCCTGCAAGCCTCATGTTGTCTCTTAGACAATGTGGAAAAACAAGGAGTATGTTTCCCAAATCACTTGTAATCCAGAAAAACGGACACTGCATCACTCTTGCTCAAACACGGCCAATCTCCTAATGCGTTGGGAACATTCAAACACCTAGAAACGAAGGGCATTTTGCAGTGAAATTCAGACGGGTATGTTGAAAAGGACATTTCAGTCGGTTGCAGAGTGCAAAAGCGTGATTGACTTCATGTTCTTGATGAAAACCTTACATTTCCAAGTGACCTGAAGTAGGACTTTCACAAAATCATGTGTTTGCGTGTCTGTGGTGAAAGGAGCTCTAAATTGTGTATTCAGTGCTGGAGAGTGACACACTCTACATTGGTTACACAGCGTTTTGAGAGCACCTACATGGTTCAGACTGAAACTGCTACAAGGTGTGTGTAGCATGCAGAAAGAAGGCTTGTCATTTCGAAGAAAGAAGAGGAAACCAAAATCCAGGTAGTGAAACGAGCACACCAGTATGGGAGATGTGCATGTGGACAGTTTCAAGCAGCAGCTCTCTCTGGACACTTGGAAACAGCGCTGTGAAAAATTTCGTACGAAGCCGGATTTGGCCAAACTTGAAAGACCTTCCAAAACCAATCCTAAAGAACTTAGCCAAACAATGAATGTAGCAAGGAGCTCCTGTAGATAAGGTGCTTCTATGGCACAACTCAGGAGCAGTTAGCTACATCCTGCACAGTACAAAATGCAAATGAATTCCAGGCTGAAAACTCACTCCAGAAGGAATAAATGCGTGTGTTTCTCTCTGAAAGAACACTCAGCCACTAGACTTTTGCTTGCTCCTTCAAAGTCTTTGTAGAAACATGTGTTTTCACTGCTGGAATACGTTGTGGGATGCATTGTTTCAATCTCTTGCAAGCCTCATGTCGTTTCTTACACAAATTGGAAAAATACGGAATATGTTTCCCAAATCACTTGAAATCCAGGAAAAGGCACACTGCATCACTCTTGCTCAAACACGCTCTTTCTTGAAATGCAGGAAAACGCACACTGCATCACCCTTGCTCAAACACGCTCTTTCTCCTAATGTGTTGACAACTTTCAACGAACCAGAAACGAAGGGCATTTTGCAGTGGAATTCAGACGGGTATGACCAAGAGGACATTTCTATTGGTTGAAGAGTGCAAAAGCATGATTAATTTCTTGTTCTCGATGAAAACCTTACATTTCCAAGTGACCTGAAGTAGGACTTTCACAAAAACATGTGTTTGCGTGTCTGTGGTGAAAGGAGCTCTAAGTTGTGTATTCAGTGCTGGACAGTGACACACTCTAAATAGGTTACACAGCTTTTTAAGAGAACCAACATGCTTCAAACTGTAAGTGCTACAAGGTGTGTGTAGCATGCAGAAAGAAGGCTTGTTATTTCAAAGAAAGAAGAGGAAACCAAAATCCAGGTAGTGAAACGAGCACACCAGTATGGGAGATGTGCATGTGGACGGTTTCAAGCAGCCGCTCTTTCTGGACACATGGAAACAGCGCTGTGAAATATTTTCATATGAAGTGAAATTTGGCCAAAGTTGAAAGGCCTTCTATAACCAACCCTAAAGAGCTTAGCCAAACAATGAATGTTGCAATAAGCTCCTGCAGGAAAGGTGCTTCAATGACACAACTCCGAGCAGGTAGCTACATTCTGCACAGTACACAATGCATATGAATTCCTGGCTGAAAACTCACTCCAGAAGGAAGAAATGCGTGTGTTATTCCCTGAAAGAACACTCAGCCACTAGCCTTTTGCTTGCTCCTTCAAAGTCTTTGCAGAAACGTGTGTTTTCGCGGCTGGAATACGTTTTGGGATGCATTGTTTCAATCTCCTGCAAGCCTCATGTTGTTTCTTAGACAATGTGGAAAAACAAGGAGTATGTTTCCCAAATCACTTGTAGTCCAGAAAAACGCACACTGCATCACTCTTGCTCAAACATAGCCAATCTCCTAATGTGTTGAGAACATTCAAACAACCAGAAAAGAAGGGCATTCTGCAGTGAAATTCAGTCGGGTATGACCAAGAGGACATTTCTATTGGTTGCAGAGTGCAAAAGCATGATTGACTTCTTGGTCATGATGAAAACCTTACATTTCCAAATGACCTGAAGTAGGACTTTCACAAAACCATGTGTTTGCGTGTCTGTGGTGAAAGGAGCTCTACGTTGTGTATTCAGTGCCAGAGAGTGATACACTCTACATGGGTTACACAGCGTTTTGAGAAACCAACCTGCTTCAAACTGAAACAGCTACAGGGTGTGTGTAGCATGCAGAAAGAAGGCTTGTCATTTCAAAGAAAGAAGAGGAAACCAAAATCCAGGTAGTGAAACGAGCACACCAGTATGGGAGATGTGCATGTGGACAGTTTCAAGCAGCTCTCTCTGGACACTTGGAAACAGCGCTGTGAAAAAATTTCGTACGAAGGGGGATTTAGGCAAAGTTGAAAGACCTTCCAAAACCAACCCTAAGAAGTTAGCCAAACGATGAATGTTGCAATAACCTCCTGCATGAAAGGTGCTTCAATGACACAACTCCCGAGCAGGTAGCTACATTCTGCACACTACAAAATGCATATGAAATCCTGGCTGAAAACTCACTCCAGAAGGAAGAAATGCGTGTGTTTCTCCCTGAAAGAACACTCACCCACTAGCCTTTTGCTTGCTCCTTCAAAGTCTTTGTAGAAACGTATGTTTTCACGGCTGGAATACGTTTTCGGATGCATTGTTTCAATCTCCTGCAAGCCTCATGTTGTCTCTTAGACAATGTGGAAAAACAAGGAGTATGTTTCCCAAATCACTTGTAATCCAGAAAAACGGACACTGCATCACTCTTGCTCAAACACGGCCAATCTCCTAATGCGTTGGGAACATTCAAACACCTAGAAACGAAGGGCATTTTGCAGTGAAATTCAGACGGGTATGTTGAAAAGGACATTTCAGTCGGTTGCAGAGTGCAAAAGCGTGATTGACTTCATGTTCTTGATGAAAACCTTACATTTCCAAGTGACCTGAAGTAGGACTTTCACAAAATCATGTGTTTGCGTGTCTGTGGTGAAAGGAGCTCTAAGTTGTGTATTCAGTGCTGGAGAGTGACACACTCTACATTGGTTACACAGCGTTTTGAGAGCACCTACATGGTTCAGACTGAAACTGCTACAAGGTGTGTGTAGCATGCAGAAAGAAGGCTTGTCATTTCGAAGAAAGAAGAGGAAACCAAAATCCAGGTAGTGAAACTAGCACACCAGTATGGGAGATGTGCATGTGGACAGTTTCAAGCAGCAGCTCTCTCTGGACACTTGGAAACAGCGCTGTGAAAAATTTCTTACGAAAAAGGATTTGGCCAAACTTGAAAGACCTTCCAAAACCAATCCTAAAGAACTTAGCCAAACAATGAATGTAGCAAGGAGCTCCTGTAGATAAGGTGCTTCTATGGCACAACTCAGGAGCAGTTAGCTACATCCTGCACAGTACAAAATGCAAATGAATTCCAGGCTGAAAACTCACTCCAGAAGGAATAAATGCGTGTGTTTCTCTCTGAAAGAACACTCAGCCACTAGACTTTTGCTTGCTCCTTCAAAGTCTTTGTAGAAACATGTGTTTTCACTGCTGGAATACGTTGTGGGATGCATTGTTTCAATCTCTTGCAAGCCTCATGTCGTTTCTTACACAAATTGGAAAAATACGGAATATGTTTCCCAAATCACTTGAAATCCAGGAAAAGGCACACTGCATCACTCTTGCTCAAACACGCTCTTTCTTGAAATGCAGGAAAACGCACACTGCATCACCCTTGCTCAAACACGCTCTTTCTCCTAATGTGTTGACAACTTTCAACGAACCAGAAACGAAGGGCATTTTGCAGTGGAATTCAGACGGGTATGACCAAGAGGACGTTTCTATTGGTTGAAGAGTGCAAAAGCATGATTAATTTCTTGTTCTCGATGAAAACCTTACATTTCCAAGTGACCTGAAGTAGGACTTTCACAAAAACATGTGTTTGCGTGTCTGTGGTGAAAGGAGCTCTAAGTTGTGTATTCAGTGCTGGACAGTGACACACTCTAAATAGGTTACACAGCTTTTTAAGAGAACCAACATGCTTCAAACTGTAAGTGCTACAAGGTGTGTGTAGCATGCAGAAAGAAGGCTTGTCATTTCAAAGAAAGAAGAGGAAACCAAAATCCAGGTAGTGAAACGAGCACACCAGTATGGGAGATGTGCATGTGGACAGTTTCAAGCAGCAGCTCTTTCTGGACACATGGAAACAGCGCTGTGAAATATTTTCATAAGAAGTGAGATTTGGCGAAAGTTGAAAGGCCTTCTATAACCAACCCTAAAGAGCTTAGCCAAACAATGAATGTTGCAATAAGCTCCTGCAGGAAAGGTGCTTCAATGACACAACTCCCGAGCAGGTAGCTACATTCTGCACAGTACAAAATGCATTTGAATTCCTGGCTGAAAACTCACTCCAGAAGGAAGAAATGCGTGTGTTTCTCCCTGAAAGAACACTCAGCCACTAGCCTTTTGCTTGCTCCTTCAAAGTCTTTGCAGAAACGTGTGTTTTCACGGCTGGAATACGTTTTGGGATGCATTGTTTCAATCTCCTGCAAGCCTCATGTTGTTTCTTAGACAATGTGGAAAAACAAGGAGTATGTTTCCCAAATCACTTGTAGTCCAGAAAAACGCACACTGCATCACTCTTGCTCAAACATAGCCAATCTCCTAATGCGTTGAGAACATTCAAACAACCAGAAAAGAAGGGCATTCTGCAGTGAAATTCAGACGGGTATGACCAAGAGGACATTTCTATAGGTTGCAGAGTGCAAAAGCATGATTGACTTCTTGGTCACGATGAAAACCTTACATTTCCAAATGACCTGAAGTAGGACTTTCACAAAACCATGTGTTTGCGTGTCTGTGGTGAAAGGAGCTCTAAGTTGTGTATTCAGTGCCAGAGAGTGATACACTCTACATTGGTTACACAGCGTTTTGAGAAACCAACCTGCTTCAAACTGAAACAGCTACAGGGTGTGTGTAGCATGCAGAAAGAAGGCTTGTCATTTCAAAGAAAGAAGAGGAAACCAAAATCCAGGTAGTGAAACGAGCACACCAGTATGGGAGATGTGCATGTGGACAGTTTCAAGCAGCAGCTCTCTCTGGACACTTGGAAACAGCGCTGTGAAAAAATTTCGTACGAAGGGGGATTTAGGCAAAGTTGAAAGACCTTCCAAAACCAACCCTAAGAAGTTAGCCAAACGATGAATGTTGCAATAACCTCCTGCATGAAAGGTGCTTCAATGACACAACTCCCGAGCAGGTAGCTACATTCTGCACACTACAAAATGCATATGAAATCCTGGCTGAAAACTCACTCCAGAAGGAAGAAATGCGTGTGTTTCTCCCTGAAAGAACACTCACCCACTAGCCTTTTGCTTGCTCCTTCAAAGTCTTTGTAGAAACGTATGTTTTCACGGCTGGAATACGTTTTCGGATGCATTGTTTCAATCTCCTGCAAGCCTCATGTTGTCTCTTAGACAATGTGGAAAAACAAGGAGTATGTTTCCCAAATCACTTGTAATCCAGAAAAACGGACACTGCATCACTCTTGCTCAAACACGGCCAATCTCCTAATGCGTTGGGAACATTCAAACACCTAGAAACGAAGGGCATTTTGCAGTGAAATTCAGACGGGTATGTTGAAAAGGACATTTCAGTCGGTTGCAGAGTGCAAAAGCATGATTGACTTCATGTTCTTGATGAAAACCTTACATTTCCAAGTGACCTGAAGTAGGACTTTCACAAAATCATGTGTTTGCGTGTCTGTGGTGAAAGGAGCTCTAAATTGTGTATTCAGTGCTGGAGAGTGACACACTCTACATTGGTTACACAGCGTTTTGAGAGCACCTACATGGTTCAGACTGAAACTGCTACAAGGTGTGTGTAGCATGCAGAAAGAAGGCTTGTCATTTCGAAGAAAGAAGAGGAAACCAAAATCCAGGTAGTGAAACGAGCACACCAGTATGGGAGATGTGCATGTGGACAGTTTCAAGCAGCAGCTCTCTCTGGACACTTGGAAACAGCGCTGTGAAAAATTTCGTACGAAGCCGGATTTGGCCAAACTTGAAAGACCTTCCAAAACCAATCCTAAAGAACTTAGCCAAACAATGAATGTAGCAAGGAGCTCCTGTAGATAAGGTGCTTCTATGGCACAACTCAGGAGCAGTTAGCTACATCCTGCACAGTACAAAATGCAAATGAATTCCAGGCTGAAAACTCACTCCAGAAGGAATAAATGCGTGTGTTTCTCTCTGAAAGAACACTCAGCCACTAGACTTTTGCTTGCTCCTTCAAAGTCTTTGTAGAAACATGTGTTTTCACTGCTGGAATACGTTGTGGGATGCATTGTTTCAATCTCTTGCAAGCCTCATGTCGTTTCTTACACAAACTGGAAAAATACGGAATATGTTTCCCAAATCACTTGAAATCCAGGAAAAGGCACACTGCATCACTCTTGCTCAAACACGCTCTTTCTTGAACTGCAGGAAAACGCACACTGCATCACCCTTGCTCAAACACGCTCTTTCTCCTAATGTGTTGACAACTTTCAACGAACCAGAAACGAAGGGCATTTTGCAGTGAAATTCAGACGGGTATGTTGAAAAGGACATTTCAGTCGGTTGCAGAGTGCAAAAGCGTGATTGACTTCATGTTCTTGATGAAAACCTTACATTTCCAAGTGACCTGAAGTAGGACTTTCACAAAATCATGTGTTTGCGTGTCTGTGGTGAAAGGAGCTCTAAATTGTGTATTCAGTGCTGGAGAGTGACAAACTCTACATTGGTTACACAGCGTTTTGAGAGCACCTACATGGTTCAGACTGAAACTGCTACAAGGTGTGTGTAGCATGCAGAAAGAAGGCTTGTCATTTCGAAGAAAGAAGAGGAAACCAAAATCCAGGTAGTGAAACGAGCACACCAGTATGGGAGATGTGCATGTGGACAGTTTCAAGCAGCAGCTCTCTCTGGACACTTGGAAACAGCGCTGTGAAAAATTTCGTACGAAGCCGGATTTGGCCAAACTTGAAAGACCTTCCAAAACCAATCCTAAAGAACTTAGCCAAACAATGAATGTAGCAAGGAGCTCCTGTAGATAGGGTGCTTCTATGG
The DNA here is from genome assembly GCF_964146895.1 of Miniopterus schreibersii. NCBI lineage: Eukaryota > Metazoa > Chordata > Mammalia > Chiroptera > Miniopteridae > Miniopterus > Miniopterus schreibersii. The sequence goes on along the minus strand of NC_138109.1, from coordinate 84,139,247 downwards.
CACAACTCAGGAGCAGTTAGCTACATCCTGCACAGTACAAAATGCAAATGAATTCCAGGCTGAAAACTCACTCCAGAAGGAATAAATGCGTGTGTTTCTCTCTGAAAGAACACTCAGCCACTAGACTTTTGCTTGCTCCTTCAAAGTCTTTGTAGAAACATGTGTTTTCACTGCTGGAATACGTTGTGGGATGCATTGTTTCAATCTCTTGCAAGCCTCATGTCGTTTCTTACACAAATTGGAAAAATACGGAATATGTTTCCCAAATCACTTGAAATCCAGGAAAAGGCACACTGCATCACTCTTGCTCAAACACGCTCTTTCTTGAAATGCAGGAAAACGCACACTGCATCACCCTTGCTCAAACACGCTCTTTCTCCTAATGTGTTGACAACTTTCAACGAACCAGAAACGAAGGGCATTTTGCAGTGGAATTCAGACGGGTATGACCAAGAGGACATTTCTATTGGTTGAAGAGTGCAAAAGCATGATTAATTTCTTGTTCTCGATGAAAACCTTACATTTCCACGTGACCTGAAGTAGGACTTTCACAAAAACATGTGTTTGCGTGTCTGTGGTGAAAGGAGCTCTAAGTTGTGTATTCAGTGCTGGACAGTGACACACTCTAAATAGGTTACACAGCTTTTTAAGAGAACCAACATGCTTCAAACTGTAAGTGCTACAAGGTGTGTGTAGCATGCCGAAAGAAGGCTTGTCATTTCAAAGAAAGAAGAGGAAACCAAAATCCAGGTAGTGAAACGAGCACACCAGTATGGGAGATGTGCATGTGGACAGTTTCAAGCAGCAGCTCTTTCTGGACACATGGAAACAGCGCTGTGAAATATTTTCATATGAAGGGAGATTTGGCCAAAGTTGAAAGGCCTTCTATAACCAACCCTAAAGAGCTTAGCCAAACAATGAATGTTACAATAAGCTCCTGCAGGAAAGGTGCTTCAATGACACAACTCCGAGCAGGTAGCTACATTCTGCACAGTACAAAATGCATATGAATTCCTGGCTGAAAACTCACTCCAGAAGGAAGAAATGCGTGTGTTTCTCTCTGAAAGAACACTCAGCCACTAGCCTTTTGCTTGCTCCTTCAAAGTCTTTGCAGAAACGTGTATTTTCACGGCTGGAATACGTTTTGGGATGCATTGTTTCAATCTCCTGCAAGCCTCATGTTGTTTCTTAGACAATGTGGAAAAACAAGGAGTATGTTTCCCAAATCACTTGTAGTCCAGAAAAACGCACACTGCATCACTCTTGCTCAAACATAGCCAATCTCCTAATGCGTTGAGAACATTCAAACAACCAGAAAAGAAGGGCATTTTGCAGTGAAATTCAGACGGGTATGACCAAGAGGACATTTCTATTGGTTGCAGAGTGCAAAAGCATGATTGACATATTGGTCACGATGAAAACCTTACATTTCCAAATGACCTGAAGTAGGACTTCACAAAACCATGTGTTTGCGTGTCTGTGGTGAAAGGAGCTCTAAGTTGTGTATTCAGTGCCAGAGAGTGATACACTCTACATTGGTTACACAGCGTTTTGAGAAACCAACCTGCTTCAAACTGAAACAGCTACAGGGTGTGTGTAGCATGCAGAAAGAAGGCTTGTCATTTCAAAGAAAGAAGAGGAAACCAAAATCCAGGTAGTGAAACGAGCACACCAGTATGGGAGATGTGCATGTGGACAGTTTCAAGCAGCAGCTCTCTCTGGACACTTGGAAACAGCGCTGTGAAAAAATTTCGTACGAAGGGGGATTTAGGCAAAGTTGAAAGACCTTCCAAAACCAACCCTAAGAAGTTAGCCAAACTTTGAATGTTGCAATAACCTCCTGCATGAAAGGTGCTTCAATGACACAACTCCCGAGCAGGTAGCTACATTCTGCACACTACAAAATGCATATGAAATCCTGGCTGAAAACTCACTCCAGAAGGAAGAAATGCGTGTGTTTCTCCCTGAAAGAACACTCACCCACTAGCCTTTTGCTTGCTCCTTCAAAGTCTTTGTAGAAACGTGTGTTTTCACGGCTGCAATACGTTTTGGGATGCATTGTTTCAATCTCCTGCAAGCCTCATGTTGTCTCTTAGACAATGTGGAAAAACAAGGAGTATGTTTCCCAAATCACTTGTAATCCAGAAAAACGGACACTGCATCACTCTTGCTCAAACACGGCCAATCTCCTAATGCGTTGGGAACATTCAAACACCTAGAAACGAAGGGCATTTTGCAGTGAAATTCAGACGGGTATGTTGAAAAGGACATTTCAGTCGGTTGCAGAGTGCAAAAGCGTGATTGACTTCATGTTCTTGATGAAAACCTTACATTTCCAAGTGACCTGAAGTAGGACTTTCACAAAATCATGTGTTTGCGTGTCTGTGGTGAAAGGAGCTCTAAATTGTGTATTCAGTGCTGGAGAGTGACACACTCTACATTGGTTACACAGCGTTTTGAGAGCACCTACATGGTTCAGACTGAAACTGCTACAAGGTGTGTGTAGCATGCAGAAAGAAGGCTTGTCATTTCGAAGAAAGAAGAGGAAACCAAAATCCAGGTAGTGAAACGAGCACACCAGTATGGGAGATGTGCATGTGGACAGTTTCAAGCAGCAGCTCTCTCTGGACACTTGGAAACAGCGCTGTGAAAAATTTCGTACGAAGCCGGATTTGGCCAAACTTGAAAGACCTTCCAAAACCAATCCTAAAGAACTTAGCCAAACAATGAATGTAGCAAGGAGCTCCTGTAGATAAGGTGCTTCTATGGCACAACTCAGGAGCAGTTAGCTACATCCTGCACAGTACAAAATGCAAATGAATTCCAGGCTGAAAACTCACTCCAGAAGGAATAAATGCGTGTGTTTCTCTCTGAAAGAACACTCAGCCACTAGACTTTTGCTTGCTCCTTCAAAGTCTTTGTAGAAACATGTGTTTTCACTGCTGGAATACGTTGTGGGATGCATTGTTTCAATCTCTTGCAAGCCTCATGTCGTTTCTTACACAAATTGGAAAAATACGGAATATGTTTCCCAAATCACTTGAAATCCAGGAAAAGGCACACTGCATCACTCTTGCTCAAACACGCTCTTTCTTGAAATGCAGGAAAACGCACACTGCATCACCCTTGCTCAAACACGCTCTTTCTCCTAATGTGTTGACAACTTTCAACGAACCAGAAACGAAGGGCATTTTGCAGTGGAATTCAGACGGGTATGACCAAGAGGACATTTCTATTGGTTGAAGAGTGCAAAAGCATGATTAATTTCTTGTTCTCGATGAAAACCTTACATTTCCAAGTGACCTGAAGTAGGACTTTCACAAAAACATGTGTTTGCGTGTCTGTGGTGAAAGGAGCTCTAAGTTGTGTATTCAGTGCTGGACAGTGACACACTCTAAATAGGTTACACAGCTTTTTAAGAGAACCAACATGCTTCAAACTGTAAGTGCTACAAGGTGTGTGTAGCATGCAGAAAGAAGGCTTGTCATTTCAAAGAAAGAAGAGGAAACCAAAATCCAGGTAGTGAAACGAGCACACCAGTATGGGAGATGTGCATGTGGACAGTTTCAAGCAGCAGCTCTTTCTGGACACATGGAAACAGCGCTGTGAAATATTTTCATATGAAGGGAGATTTGGCCAAAGTTGAAAGGCCTTCTATAACCAACCCTAAAGAGCTTAGCCAAACAATGAATGTTACAATAAGCTCCTGCAGGAAAGGTGCTTCAATGACACAACTCCGAGAAGGTAGCTACATTCTGCACAGTACAAAATGCATATGAATTCCTGGCTGAAAACTCTCTCCAGAAGGAAGAAATGCGTGTGTTTCTCTCTGAAAGAACACTCAGCCACTAGCCTTTTGCTTGCTCCTTCAAAGTCTTTGCAGAAACGTGTATTTTCACGGCTGGAATACGTTTTGGGATGCATTGTTTCAATCTCCTGCAAGCCTCATGTTGTTTCTTAGACAATGTGGAAAAACAAGGAGTATGTTTCCCAAATCACTTGTAGTCCAGAAAAACGCACACTGCATCACTCTTGCTCAAACATAGCCAATCTCCTAATGCGTTGAGAACATTCAAACAACCAGAAAAGAAGGGCATTTTGCAGTGAAATTCAGACGGGTATGACCAAGAGGACATTTCTATTGGTTGCAGAGTGCAAAAGCATGATTGACATATTGGTCACGATGAAAACCTTACATTTCCAAATGACCTGAAGTAGGACTTCACAAAACCATGTGTTTGCGTGTCTGTGGTGAAAGGAGCTCTAAGTTGTGTATTCAGTGCCAGAGAGTGATACACTCTACATTGGTTACACAGCGTTTTGAGAAACCAACCTGCTTCAAACTGAAACAGCTACAGGGTGTGTGTAGCATGCAGAAAGAAGGCTTGTCATTTCAAAGAAAGAAGAGGAAACCAAAATCCAGGTAGTGAAACGAGCACACCAGTATGGGAGATGTGCATGTGGACAGTTTCAAGCAGCAGCTCTCTCTGGACACTTGGAAACAGCGCTGTGAAAAAATTTCGTACGAAGGGGGATTTAGGCAAAGTTGAAAGACCTTCCAAAACCAACCCTAAGAAGTTAGCCAAACGATGAATGTTGCAATAACCTCCTGCATGAAAGGTGCTTCAATGACACAACTCCCGAGCAGGTAGCTACATTCTGCACACTACAAAATGCATATGAAATCCTGGCTGAAAACTCACTCCAGAAGGAAGAAATGCGTGTGTTTCTCCCTGAAAGAACACTCACCCACTAGCCTTTTGCTTGCTCCTTCAAAGTCTTTGTAGAAACGTGTGTTTTCACGGCTGCAATACGTTTTGGGATGCATTGTTTCAATCTCCTGCAAGCCTCATGTTGTCTCTTAGACAATGTGGAAAAACAAGGAGTATGTTTCCCAAATCACTTGTAATCCAGAAAAACGGACACTGCATCACTCTTGCTCAAACACGGCCAATCTCCTAATGCGTTGGGAACATTCAAACACCTAGAAACGAAGGGCATTTTGCAGTGAAATTCAGACGGGTATGTTGAAAAGGACATTTCAGTCGGTTGCAGAGTGCAAAAGCGTGATTGACTTCATGTTCTTGATGAAAACCTTACATTTCCAAGTGACCTGAAGTAGGACTTTCACAAAATCATGTGTTTGCGTGTCTGTGGTGAAAGGAGCTCTAAGTTGTGTATTCAGTGCTGGAGAGTGACACACTCTACATTGGTTACACAGCGTTTTGAGAGCACCTACATGGTTCAGACTGAAACTGCTACAAGGTGTGTGTAGCATGCAGAAAGAAGGCTTGTCATTTCGAAGAAAGAAGAGGAAACCAAAATCCAGGTAGTGAAACTAGCACACCAGTATGGGAGATGTGCATGTGGACAGTTTCAAGCAGCAGCTCTCTCTGGACACTTGGAAACAGCGCTGTGAAAAATTTCGTACGAAGCCGGATTTGGCCAAACTTGAAAGACCTTCCAAAACCAATCCTAAAGAACTTAGCCAAACAATGAATGTAGCAAGGAGCTCCTGTAGATAAGGTGCTTCTATGGCACAACTCAGGAGCAGTTAGCTACATCCTGCACAGTACAAAATGCAAATGAATTCCAGGCTGAAAACTCACTCCAGAAGGAATAAATGCGTGTGTTTCTCTCTGAAAGAACACTCAGCCACTAGACTTTTGCTTGCTCCTTCAAAGTCTTTGTAGAAACATGTGTTTTCACTGCTGGAATACGTTGTGGGATGCATTGTTTCAATCTCTTGCAAGCCTCATGTCGTTTCTTACACAAATTGGAAAAATACGGAATATGTTTCCCAAATCACTTGAAATCCAGGAAAAGGCACACTGCATCACTCTTGCTCAAACACGCTCTTTCTTGAAATGCAGGAAAACGCACACTGCATCACCCTTGCTCAAACACGCTCTTTCTCCTAATGTGTTGACAACTTTCAACGAACCAGAAACGAAGGGCATTTTGCAGTGGAATTCAGACGGGTATGACCAAGAGGACGTTTCTATTGGTTGAAGAGTGCAAAAGCATGATTAATTTCTTGTTCTCGATGAAAACCTTACATTTCCAAGTGACCTGAAGTAGGACTTTCACAAAAACATGTGTTTGCGTGTCTGTGGTGAAAGGAGCTCTAAGTTGTGTATTCAGTGCTGGACAGTGACACACTCTAAATAGGTTACACAGCTTTTTAAGAGAACCAACATGCTTCAAACTGTAAGTGCTACAAGGTGTGTGTAGCATGCAGAAAGAAGGCTTGTCATTTCAAAGAAAGAAGAGGAAACCAAAATCCAGGTAGTGAAACGAGCACACCAGTATGGGAGATGTGCATGTGGACAGTTTCAAGCAGCAGCTCTTTCTGGACACATGGAAACAGCGCTGTGAAATATTTTCATAAGAAGTGAGATTTGGCGAAAGTTGAAAGGCCTTCTATAACCAACCCTAAAGAGCTTAGCCAAACAATGAATGTTACAATAAGCTCCTGCAGGAAAGGTGCTTCAATGACACAACTCCGAGCAGGTAGCTACATTCTGCACAGTACAAAATGCATATGAATTCCTGCCTGAAAACTCACTCCAGAAGGAAGAAATGCGTGTGTTTCTCCCTGAAAGAACACTCAGCCACTAGCCTTTTGCTTGCTCCTTCAAAGTCTTTGCAGAAACGTGTATTTTCACGGCTGGAATACGTTTTGGGATGCATTGTTTCAATCTCCTGCAAGCCTCATGTTGTTTCTTAGACAATGTGGAAAAACAAGGAGTATGTTTCCCAAATCACTTGTAGTCCAGAAAAACGCACACTGCATCACTCTTGCTCAAACATAGCCAATCTCCTAATGCGTTGAGAACATTCAAACAACCAGAAAAGAAGGGCATTTTGCAGTGAAATTCAGACGGGTATGACCAAGAGGACATTTCTATTGGTTGCAGAGTGCAAAAGCATGATTGACATATTGGTCACGATGAAAACCTTACATTTCCAAATGACCTGAAGTAGGACTTCACAAAACCATGTGTTTGCGTGTCTGTGGTGAAAGGAGCTCTAAGTTGTGTATTCAGTGCCAGAGAGTGATACACTCTACATTGGTTACACAGCGTTTTGAGAAACCAACCTGCTTCAAACTGAAACAGCTACAGGGTGTGTGTAGCATGCAGAAAGAAGGCTTGTCATTTCAAAGAAAGAAGAGGAAACCAAAATCCAGGTAGTGAAACGAGCACACCAGTATGGGAGATGTGCATGTGGACAGTTTCAAGCAGCAGCTCTCTCTGGACACTTGGAAACAGCGCTGTGAAAAAATTTCGTACGAAGGGGGATTTAGGCAAAGTTGAAAGACCTTCCAAAACCAACCCTAAGAAGTTAGCCAAACGATGAATGTTGCAATAACCTCCTGCATGAAAGGTGCTTCAATGACACAACTCCCGAGCAGGTAGCTACATTCTGCACACTACAAAATGCATATGAAATCCTGGCTGAAAACTCACTCCAGAAGGAAGAAATGCGTGTGTTTCTCCCTGAAAGAACACTCACCCACTAGCCTTTTGCTTGCTCCTTCAAAGTCTTTGTAGAAACGTGTGTTTTCACGGCTGCAATACGTTTTGGGATGCATTGTTTCAATCTCCTGCAAGCCTCATGTTGTCTCTTAGACAATGTGGAAAAACAAGGAGTATGTTTCCCAAATCACTTGTAATCCAGAAAAACGGACACTGCATCACTCTTGCTCAAACACGGCCAATCTCCTAATGCGTTGGGAACATTCAAACACCTAGAAACGAAGGGCATTTTGCAGTGAAATTCAGACGGGTATGTTGAAAAGGACATTTCAGTCGGTTGCAGAGTGCAAAAGCGTGATTGACTTCATGTTCTTGATGAAAACCTTACATTTCCAAGTGACCTGAAGTAGGACTTTCACAAAATCATGTGTTTGCGTGTCTGTGGTGAAAGGAGCTCTAAGTTGTGTATTCAGTGCTGGAGAGTGACACACTCTACATTGGTTACACAGCGTTTTGAGAGCACCTACATGGTTCAGACTGAAACTGCTACAAGGTGTGTGTAGCATGCAGAAAGAAGGCTTGTCATTTCGAAGAAAGAAGAGGAAACCAAAATCCAGGTAGTGAAACGAGCACACCAGTATGGGAGATGTGCATGTGGACAGTTTCAAGCAGCAGCTCTCTCTGGACACTTGGAAACAGCGCTGTGAAAAATTTCGTACGAAGCCGGATTTGGCCAAACTTGAAAGACCTTCCAAAACCAATCCTAAAGAACTTAGCCAAACAATGAATGTAGCAAGGAGCTCCTGTAGATAGGGTGCTTCTATGGCACAACTCAGGAGCAGTTAGCTACATCCTGCACAGTACAAAATGCAAATGAATTCCAGGCTGAAAACTCACTCCAGAAGGAATATATGCGTGTGTTTCTCTCTGAAAGAACACTCAGCCACTAGACTTTTGCTTGCTCCTTCAAAGTCTTGTAGAAACATGTGTTTTCACTGCTGGAATACGTTGTGGGATGCATTGTTTCAATCTCTTGCAAGCCACATGTCGCTTCTTACACAAATTGGAAAAATACGGAATATGTTTCCCAAATCACTTGAAATCCAGGAAAAGGCACACTGCATCACTCTTGCTCAAACACGCTCTTTCTTGAAATGCAGGAAAACGCACACTGCATCACTCTTGCTCAAACACGCTCTTTCTCCTAATGTGTTGACAACTTTCAACGAACCAGAAACGAAGGGCATTTTGCAGTGGAATTCAGACGGGTATGACCAAGAGGACATTTCTATTGGTTGAAGAGTGCAAAAGCATGATTAATTTCTTGTTCTCGATGAAAACCTTACATTTCCAAGTGACCTGAAGTAGGACTTTCACAAAAACATGTGTTTGCGTGTCTGTGGTGAAAGGAGCTCTAAGTTGTGTATTCAGTGCTGGACAGTGACACACTCTAAATAGGTTACACAGCTTTTTAAGAGAACCAACATGCTTCAAACTGTAAGTGCTACAAGGTGTGTGTAGCATGCAGAAAGAAGGCTTGTCATTTCAAAGAAAGAAGAGGAAACCAAAATCCAGGTAGTGAAACGAGCACACCAGTATGGGAGATGTGCATGTGGACAGTTTCAAGCAGCAGCTCTTTCTGGACACATGGAAACAGCGCTGTGAAATATTTTCATAAGAAGTGAGATTTGGCGAAAGTTGAAAGGCCTTCTATAACCAACCCTAAAGAGCTTAGCCAAACAATGAATGTTACAATAAGCTCCTGCAGGAAAGGTGCTTCAATGACACAACTCCGAGCAGGTAGCTACATTCTGCACAGTACAAAATGCATATGAATTCCTGCCTGAAAACTCACTCCAGAAGGAAGAAATGCGTGTGTTTCTCCCTGAAAGAACACTCAGCCACTAGCCTTTTGCTTGCTCCTTCAAAGTCTTTGCAGAAACGTGTATTTTCACGGCTGGAATACGTTTTGGGATGCATTGTTTCAATCTCCTGCAAGCCTCATGTTGTTTCTTAGACAATGTGGAAAAACAAGGAGTATGTTTCCCAAATCACTTGTAGTCCAGAAAAACGCACACTGCATCACTCTTGCTCAAACATAGCCAATCTCCTAATGCGTTGAGAACATTCAAACAACCAGAAAAGAAGGGCATTTTGCAGTGAAATTCAGACGGGTATGACCAAGAGGACATTTCTATTGGTTGCAGAGTGCAAAAGCATGATTGACATATTGGTCACGATGAAAACCTTACATTTCCAAATGACCTGAAGTAGGACTTCACAAAACCATGTGTTTGCGTGTCTGTGGTGAAAGGAGCTCTAAGTTGTGTATTCAGTGCCAGAGAGTGATACACTCTACATTGGTTACACAGCGTTTTGAGAAACCAACCTGCTTCAAACTGAAACAGCTACAGGGTGTGTGTAGCATGCAGAAAGAAGGCTTGTCATTTCAAAGAAAGAAGAGGAAACCAAAATCCAGGTAGTGAAACGAGCACACCAGTATGGGAGATGTGCATGTGGACAGTTTCAAGCAGCAGCTCTCTCTGGACACTTGGAAACAGCGCTGTGAAAAAATTTCGTACGAAGGGGGATTTAGGCAAAGTTGAAAGACCTTCCAAAACCAACCCTAAGAAGTTAGCCAAACGATGAATGTTGCAATAACCTCCTGCATGAAAGGTGCTTCAATGACACAACTCCCGAGCAGGTAGCTACATTCTGCACACTACAAAATGCATATGAAATCCTGGCTGAAAACTCACTCCAGAAGGAAGAAATGCGTGTGTTTCTCCCTGAAAGAACACTCACCCACTAGCCTTTTGCTTGCTCCTTCAAAGTCTTTGTAGAAACGTGTGTTTTCACGGCTGCAATACGTTTTGGGATGCATTGTTTCAATCTCCTGCAAGCCTCATGTTGTCTCTTAGACAATGTGGAAAAACAAGGAGTATGTTTCCCAAATCACTTGTAATCCAGAAAAACGGACACTGCATCACTCTTGCTCAAACACGGCCAATCTCCTAATGCGTTGGGAACATTCAAACACCTAGAAACGAAGGGCATTTTGCAGTGAAATTCAGACGGGTATGTTGAAAAGGACATTTCAGTCGGTTGCAGAGTGCAAAAGCGTGATTGACTTCATGTTCTTGATGAAAACCTTACATTTCCAAGTGACCTGAAGTAGGACTTTCACAAAATCATGTGTTTGCGTGTCTGTGGTGAAAGGAGCTCTAAGTTGTGTATTCAGTGCTGGAGAGTGACACACTCTACATTGGTTACACAGCGTTTTGAGAGCACCTACATGGTTCAGACTGAAACTGCTACAAGGTGTGTGTAGCATGCAGAAAGAAGGCTTGTCATTTCGAAGAAAGAAGAGGAAACCAAAATCCAGGTAGTGAAACGAGCACACCAGTATGGGAGATGTGCATGTGGACAGTTTCAAGCAGCAGCTCTCTCTGGACACTTGGAAACAGCGCTGTGAAAAATTTCGTACGAAGCCGGATTTGGCCAAACTTGAAAGACCTTCCAAAACCAATCCTAAAGAACTTAGCCAAACAATGAATGTAGCAAGGAGCTCCTGTAGATAGGGTGCTTCTATGGCACAACTCAGGAGCAGTTAGCTACATCCTGCACAGTACAAAATGCAAATGAATTCCAGGCTGAAAACTCACTCCAGAAGGAATATATGCGTGTGTTTCTCTCTGAAAGAACACTCAGCCACTAGACTTTTGCTTGCTCCTTCAAAGTCTTGTAGAAACATGTGTTTTCACTGCTGGAATACGTTGTGGGATGCATTGTTTCAATCTCTTGCAAGCCACATGTCGCTTCTTACACAAATTGGAAAAATACGGAATATGTTTCCCAAATCACTTGAAATCCAGGAAAAGGCACACTGCATCACTCTTGCTCAAACACGCTCTTTCTTGAAATGCAGGAAAACGCACACTGCATCACTCTTGCTCAAACACGCTCTTTCTCCTAATGTGTTGACAACTTTCAACGAACCAGAAACGAAGGGCATTTTGCAGTGGAATTCAGACGGGTATGACCAAGAGGACATTTCTATTGGTTGAAGAGTGCAAAAGCATGATTAATTTCTTGTTCTCGATGAAAACCTTACATTTCCAAGTGACCTGAAGTAGGACTTTCACAAAAACATGTGTTTGCGTGTCTGTGGTGAAAGGAGCTCTTAGTTGTGTATTCAGTGCTGGACAGTGACACACTCTAAATAGGTTACACAGCTTTTTAAGAGAACCAACATGCTTCAATCTGTAAGTGCTACAAGGTGTGTGTAGCATGCAGAAAGAAGGCTTGTTATTTCAAAGAAAGAAGAGGAAACCAAAATCCAGGTAGTGAAACGAGCACACCAGTATGGGAGATGTGCATGTGGACGGTTTCAAGCAGCCGCTCTTTCTGGACACATGGAAACAGCGCTGTGAAATATATTCATATGAAGTGAAATTTGGCCAAAGTTGAAAGGCCTTCTATAACCAACCCTAAAGAGCTTAGCCAAACAATGAATGTTGCAATAAGCTCCTGCAGGAAAGGTGCTTCAATGACACAACTCCGAGCAGGTAGCTACATTCTGCACAGTACAAAATGCATTTGAATTCCTGGCTGAAAACTCACTCCAGAAGGAAGAAATGCGTGTGTTTCTCCCTGAAAGAACACTCAGCCACTAGCCTTTTGCTTGCTCCTTCAAAGTCTTTGCAGAAACGTGTGTTTTCACGGCTGGAATACGTTTTGGGATGCATTGTTTCAATCTCCTGCAAGCCTCATGTTGTTTCTTAGACAATGTGGAAAAACAAGGAGTATGTTTCCCAAATCACTTGTAGTCCAGAAAAACGCACACTGCATCACACTTGCTCAAACATAGCCAATCTCCTAATGCGTTGAGAACATTCAAACAACCAGAAAAGAAGGGCATTCTGCAGTGAAATTCAGTCGGGTATGACCAAGAGGACATTTCTATTGGTTGAAGAGTGCAAAAGCATGATTGACTTCTTGGTCATGATGAAAACCTTACATTTCCAAATGACCTGAAGTAGGACTTTCACAAAACCATGTGTTTGCGTGTCTGTGGTGAAAGGAGCTCTAAGTTGTGTATTCAGTGCCAGAGAGTGATACACTCTACATTGGTTACACAGCGTTTTGAGAAACCAACCTGCTTCAAACTGAAACAGCTACAGGGTGTGTGTAGCATGCAGAAAGAAGGCTTGTCATTTCAAAGAAAGAAGAGGAAACCAAAATCCAGGTAGTGAAACGAGCACACCAGTATGGGAGATGTGCATGTGGACAGTTTCAAGCAGCAGCTCTCTCTGGACACTTGGAAACAGCGCTGTGAAAAAATTTCGTACGAAGGGGGATTTAGGCAAAGTTGAAAGACCTTCCAAAACCAACCCTAAGAAGTTAGCCAAACTTTGAATGTTGCAATAACCTCCTGCATGAAAGGTGCTTCAATGACACAACTCCCGAGCAGGTAGCTACATTCTGCACACTACAAAATGCATATGAAATCCTGGCTGAAAACTCACTCCAGAAGGAAGAAATGCGTGTGTTTCTCCCTGAAAGAACACTCACCCACTAGCCTTTTGCTTGCTCCTTCAAAGTTTTTGTAGAAACGTGTGTTTTCACGGCTGCAATACGTTTTGGGATGCATTGTTTCAATCTCCTGCAAGCCTCATGTTGTCTCTTAGACAATGTGGAAAAACAAGGAGTATGTTTCCCAAATCACTTGTAATCCAGAAAAACGGACACTGCATCACTCTTGCTCAAACACGGCCAATCTCCTAATGCGTTGGGAACATTCAAACACCTAGAAACGAAGGGCATTTTGCAGTGAAATTCAGACGGGTATGTTGAAAAGGACATTTCAGTCGGTTGCAGAGTGCAAAAGCGTGATTGACTTCATGTTCTTGATGAAAACCTTACATTTCCAAGTGACCTGAAGTAGGACTTTCACAAAATCATGTGTTTGCGTGTCTGTGGTGAAAGGAGCTCTAAATTGTGTATTCAGTGCTGGAGAGTGACACACTCTACATTGGTTACACAGCGTTTTGAGAGCACCTACATGGTTCAGACTGAAACTGCTACAAGGTGTGTGTAGCATGCAGAAAGAAGGCTTGTCATTTCGAAGAAAGAAGAGGAAACCAAAATCCAGGTAGTGAAACGAGCACACCAGTATGGGAGATGTGCATGTGGACAGTTTCAAGCAGCAGCTCTCTCTGGACACTTGGAAACAGCGCTGTGAAAAATTTCGTACGAAGCCGGATTTGGCCAAACTTGAAAGACCTTCCAAAACCAATCCTAAAGAACTTAGCCAAACAATGAATGTAGCAAGGAGCTCCTGTAGATAAGGTGCTTCTATGGCACAACTCAGGAGCAGTTAGCTACATCCTGCACAGTACAAAATGCAAATGAATTCCAGGCTGAAAACTCACTCCAGAAGGAATAAATGCGTGTGTTTCTCTCTGAAAGAACACTCAGCCACTAGACTTTTGCTTGCTCCTTCAAAGTCTTTGTAGAAACATGTGTTTTCACTGCTGGAATACGTTGTGGGATGCATTGTTTCAATCTCTTGCAAGCCTCATGTCGTTTCTTACACAAATTGGAAAAATACGGAATATGTTTCCCAAATCACTTGAAATCCAGGAAAAGGCACACTGCATCACTCTTGCTCAAACACGCTCTTTCTTGAAATGCAGGAAAACGCACACTGCATCACCCTTGCTCAAACACGCTCTTTCTCCTAATGTGTTGACAACTTTCAACGAACCAGAAACGAAGGGCATTTTGCAGTGGAATTCAGACGGGTATGACCAAGAGGACATTTCTATTGGTTGAAGAGTGCAAAAGCATGATTAATTTCTTGTTCTCGATGAAAACCTTACATTTCCAAGTGACCTGAAGTAGGACTTTCACAAAAACATGTGTTTGCGTGTCTGTGGTGAAAGGAGCTCTAAGTTGTGTATTCAGTGCTGGACAGTGACACACTCTAAATAGGTTACACAGCTTTTTAAGAGAACCAACATGCTTCAAACTGTAAGTGCTACAAGGTGTGTGTAGCATGCAGAAAGAAGGCTTGTTATTTCAAAGAAAGAAGAGGAAACCAAAATCCAGGTAGTGAAACGAGCACACCAGTATGGGAGATGTGCATGTGGACGGTTTCAAGCAGCCGCTCTTTCTGGACACATGGAAACAGCGCTGTGAAATATTTTCATATGAAGTGAAATTTGGCCAAAGTTGAAAGGCCTTCTATAACCAACCCTAAAGAGCTTAGCCAAACAATGAATGTTGCAATAAGCTCCTGCAGGAAAGGTGCTTCAATGACACAACTCCGAGCAGGTAGCTACATTCTGCACAGTACACAATGCATATGAATTCCTGGCTGAAAACTCACTCCAGAAGGAAGAAATGCGTGTGTTATTCCCTGAAAGAACACTCAGCCACTAGCCTTTTGCTTGCTCCTTCAAAGTCTTTGCAGAAACGTGTGTTTTCGCGGCTGGAATACGTTTTGGGATGCATTGTTTCAATCTCCTGCAAGCCTCATGTTGTTTCTTAGACAATGTGGAAAAACAAGGAGTATGTTTCCCAAATCACTTGTAGTCCAGAAAAACGCACACTGCATCACTCTTGCTCAAACATAGCCAATCTCCTAATGTGTTGAGAACATTCAAACAACCAGAAAAGAAGGGCATTCTGCAGTGAAATTCAGTCGGGTATGACCAAGAGGACATTTCTATTGGTTGCAGAGTGCAAAAGCATGATTGACTTCTTGGTCATGATGAAAACCTTACATTTCCAAATGACCTGAAGTAGGACTTTCACAAAACCATGTGTTTGCGTGTCTGTGGTGAAAGGAGCTCTACGTTGTGTATTCAGTGCCAGAGAGTGATACACTCTACATGGGTTACACAGCGTTTTGAGAAACCAACCTGCTTCAAACTGAAACAGCTACAGGGTGTGTGTAGCATGCAGAAAGAAGGCTTGTCATTTCAAAGAAAGAAGAGGAAACCAAAATCCAGGTAGTGAAACGAGCACACCAGTATGGGAGATGTGCATGTGGACAGTTTCAAGCAGCTCTCTCTGGACACTTGGAAACAGCGCTGTGAAAAAATTTCGTACGAAGGGGGATTTAGGCAAAGTTGAAAGACCTTCCAAAACCAACCCTAAGAAGTTAGCCAAACGATGAATGTTGCAATAACCTCCTGCATGAAAGGTGCTTCAATGACACAACTCCCGAGCAGGTAGCTACATTCTGCACACTACAAAATGCATATGAAATCCTGGCTGAAAACTCACTCCAGAAGGAAGAAATGCGTGTGTTTCTCCCTGAAAGAACACTCACCCACTAGCCTTTTGCTTGCTCCTTCAAAGTCTTTGTAGAAACGTATGTTTTCACGGCTGGAATACGTTTTCGGATGCATTGTTTCAATCTCCTGCAAGCCTCATGTTGTCTCTTAGACAATGTGGAAAAACAAGGAGTATGTTTCCCAAATCACTTGTAATCCAGAAAAACGGACACTGCATCACTCTTGCTCAAACACGGCCAATCTCCTAATGCGTTGGGAACATTCAAACACCTAGAAACGAAGGGCATTTTGCAGTGAAATTCAGACGGGTATGTTGAAAAGGACATTTCAGTCGGTTGCAGAGTGCAAAAGCATGATTGACTTCATGTTCTTGATGAAAACCTTACATTTCCAAGTGACCTGAAGTAGGACTTTCACAAAATCATGTGTTTGCGTGTCTGTGGTGAAAGGAGCTCTAAATTGTGTATTCAGTGCTGGAGAGTGACACACTCTACATTGGTTACACAGCGTTTTGAGAGCACCTACATGGTTCAGACTGAAACTGCTACAAGGTGTGTGTAGCATGCAGAAAGAAGGCTTGTCATTTCGAAGAAAGAAGAGGAAACCAAAATCCAGGTAGTGAAACGAGCACACCAGTATGGGAGATGTGCATGTGGACAGTTTCAAGCAGCAGCTCTCTCTGGACACTTGGAAACAGCGCTGTGAAAAATTTCGTACGAAGCCGGATTTGGCCAAATTTGAAAGACCTTCCAAAACCAATCCTAAAGAACTTAGCCAAACAATGAATGTAGCAAGGAGCTCCTGTAGATAGGGTGCTTCTATGGCACAACTCAGGAGCAGTTAGCTACATCCTGCACAGTACAAAATGCAAATGAATTCCAGGCTGAAAACTCACTCCAGAAGGAATAAATGCGTTTGTTTCTCTCTGAAAGAACACTCAGCCACTAGACTTTTGCTTGCTCCTTCAAAGCCTTGTAGAAACATGTGTTTTCACTGCTGGAATACGTTGTGGGATGCATTGTTTCAATCTCTTGCAAGCCTCATGTCGTTTCTTACACAAATTGGAAAAATACGGAATATGTTTCCCAAATCACTTGAAATCCAGGAAAAGGCACACTGCATCACTCTTGCTCAAACACGCTCTTTCTTGAAATGCAGGAAAACGCACACTGCATCACTCTTGCTCAAACACGCTCTTTCTCCTAATGTGTTGACAACTTTCAACGAACCAGAAACGAAGGGCATTTTGCAGTGGAATTCAGACGGGTATGACCAAGAGGACATTTCTATTGGTTGAAGAGTACAAAAGCATGATTAATTTCTTGTTCTCGATGAAAACCTTACATTTCCAAGTGACCTGAAGTAGGACTTTCACAAAAACATGTGTTTGCGTGTCTGTGGTGAAAGGAGCTCTAAGTTGTGTATTCAGTGCTGGACAGTGACACACTCTAAATAGGTTACACAGCTTTTTAAGAGAACCAACATGCTTCAATCTGTAAGTGCTACAAGGTGTGTGTAGCATGCAGAAAGAAGGCTTGTTATTTCAAAGAAAGAAGAGGAAACCAAAATCCAGGTAGTGAAACGAGCACACCAGTATGGGAGATGTGCATGTGGACGGTTTCAAGCAGCCGCTCTTTCTGGACACATGGAAACAGCGCTGTGAAATATTTTCATATGAAGTGAAATTTGGCCAAAGTTGAAAGGCCTTCTATAACCAACCCTAAAGAGCTTAGCCAAACAATGAATGTTGCAATAAGCTCCTGCAGGAAAGGTGCTTCAATGACACAACTCCGAGCAGGTAGCTACATTCTGCACAGTACAAAATGCATTTGAATTCCTGGCTGAAAACTCACTCCAGAAGGAAGAAATGCGTGTGTTTCTCCCTGAAAGAACACTCAGCCACTAGCCTTTTGCTTGCTCCTTCAAAGTCTTTGCAGAAACGTGTGTTTTCACGGCTGGAATACGTTTTGGGATGCATTGTTTCAATCTCCTGCAAGCCTCATGTTGTTTCTTAGACAATGTGGAAAAACAAGGAGTATGTTTCCCAAATCACTTGTAGTCCAGAAAAACGCACACTGCATCACACTTGCTCAAACATAGCCAATCTCCTAATGCGTTGAGAACATTCAAACAACCAGAAAAGAAGGGCATTTTGCAGTGAAATTCAGACGGGTATGACCAAGAGGACATTTCTATTGGTTGCAGAGTGCAAAAGCATGATTGACATATTGGTCACGATGAAAACCTTACATTTCCAAATGACCTGAAGTAGGACTTCACAAAACCATGTGTTTGCGTGTCTGTGGTGAAAGGAGCTCTAAGTTGTGTATTCAGTGCCAGAGAGTGATACACTCTACATTGGTTACACAGCGTTTTGAGAAACCAACCTGCTTCAAACTGAAACAGCTACAGGGTGTGTGTAGCATGCAGAAAGAAGGCTTGTCATTTCAAAGAAAGAAGAGGAAACCAAAATCCAGGTAGTGAAACGAGCACACCAGTATGGGAGATGTGCATGTGGACAGTTTCAAGCAGCAGCTCTCTCTGGACACTTGGAAACAGCGCTGTGAAAAAATTTCGTACGAAGGGGGATTTAGGCAAAGTTGAAAGACCTTCCAAAACCAACCCTAAGAAGTTAGCCAAACTTTGAATGTTGCAATAACCTCCTGCATGAAAGGTGCTTCAATGACACAACTCCCGAGCAGGTAGCTACATTCTGCACACTACAAAATGCATATGAAATCCTGGCTGAAAACTCACTCCAGAAGGAAGAAATGCGTGTGTTTCTCCCTGAAAGAACACTCACCCACTAGCCTTTTGCTTGCTCCTTCAAAGTCTTTGTAGAAACGTGTGTTTTCACGGCTGCAATACGTTTTGGGATGCATTGTTTCAATCTCCTGCAAGCCTCATGTTGTCTCTTAGACAATGTGGAAAAACAAGGAGTATGTTTCCCAAATCACTTGTAATCCAGAAAAACGGACACTGCATCACTCTTGCTCAAACACGGCCAATCTCCTAATGCGTTGGGAACATTCAAACACCTAGAAACGAAGGGCATTTTGCAGTGAAATTCAGACGGGTATGTTGAAAAGGACATTTCAGTCGGTTGCAGAGTGCAAAAGCGTGATTGACTTCATGTTCTTGATGAAAACCTTACATTTCCAAGTGACCTGAAGTAGGACTTTCACAAAATCATGTGTTTGCGTGTCTGTGGTGAAAGGAGCTCT
This sequence comes from Miniopterus schreibersii, assembly GCF_964146895.1. Taxonomy (NCBI): domain Eukaryota; kingdom Metazoa; phylum Chordata; class Mammalia; order Chiroptera; family Miniopteridae; genus Miniopterus; species Miniopterus schreibersii. The sequence continues at coordinate 84,120,236 of NC_138109.1, read as the reverse complement.
AAATTGTGTATTCAGTGCTGGAGAGTGACACACTCTACATTGGTTACACAGCGTTTTGAGAGCACCTACATGGTTCAGACTGAAACTGCTACAAGGTGTGTGTAGCATGCAGAAAGAAGGCTTGTCATTTCGAAGAAAGAAGAGGAAACCAAAATCCAGGTAGTGAAACGAGCACACCAGTATGGGAGATGTGCATGTGGACAGTTTCAAGCAGCAGCTCTCTCTGGACACTTGGAAACAGCGCTGTGAAAAATTTCGTACGAAGCCGGATTTGGCCAAACTTGAAAGACCTTCCAAAACCAATCCTAAAGAACTTAGCCAAACAATGAATGTAGCAAGGAGCTCCTGTAGATAAGGTGCTTCTATGGCACAACTCAGGAGCAGTTAGCTACATCCTGCACAGTACAAAATGCAAATGAATTCCAGGCTGAAAACTCACTCCAGAAGGAATAAATGCGTGTGTTTCTCTCTGAAAGAACACTCAGCCACTAGACTTTTGCTTGCTCCTTCAAAGTCTTTGTAGAAACATGTGTTTTCACTGCTGGAATACGTTGTGGGATGCATTGTTTCAATCTCTTGCAAGCCTCATGTCGTTTCTTACACAAATTGGAAAAATACGGAATATGTTTCCCAAATCACTTGAAATCCAGGAAAAGGCACACTGCATCACTCTTGCTCAAACACGCTCTTTCTTGAAATGCAGGAAAACGCACACTGCATCACCCTTGCTCAAACACGCTCTTTCTCCTAATGTGTTGACAACTTTCAACGAACCAGAAACGAAGGGCATTTTGCAGTGGAATTCAGACGGGTATGACCAAGAGGACATTTCTATTGGTTGAAGAGTGCAAAAGCATGATTAATTTCTTGTTCTCGATGAAAACCTTACATTTCCAAGTGACCTGAAGTAGGACTTTCACAAAAATATGTGTTTGCGTGTCTGTGGTGAAAGGAGCTCTAAGTTGTGTATTCAGTGCTGGACAGTGACACACTCTAAATAGGTTACACAGCTTTTTAAGAGAACCAACATGCTTCAAACTGTAAGTGCTACAAGGTGTGTGTAGCATGCAGAAAGAAGGCTTGTTATTTCAAAGAAAGAAGAGGAAACCAAAATCCAGGTAGTGAAACGAGCACACCAGTATGGGAGATGTGCATGTGGACGGTTTCAAGCAGCCGCTCTTTCTGGACACATGGAAACAGCGCTGTGAAATATTTTCATATGAAGTGAAATTTGGCCAAAGTTGAAAGGCCTTCTATAACCAACCCTAAAGAGCTTAGCCAAACAATGAATGTTGCAATAAGCTCCTGCAGGAAAGGTGCTTCAATGACACAACTCCGAGCAGGTAGCTACATTCTGCACAGTACAAAATGCATTTGAATTCCTGGCTGAAAACTCACTCCAGAAGGAAGAAATGCGTGTGTTTCTCCCTGAAAGAACACTCAGCCACTAGCCTTTTGCTTGCTCCTTCAAAGTCTTTGCAGAAACGTGTGTTTTCACGGCTGGAATACGTTTTGGGATGCATTGTTTCAATCTCCTGCAAGCCTCATGTTGTTTCTTAGACAATGTGGAAAAACAAGGAGTATGTTTCCCAAATCACTTGTAGTCCAGAAAAACGCACACTGCATCACTCTTGCTCAAACATACCCAATCTCCTAATGCGTTGAGAACATTCAAACAACCAGAAAAGAAGGGCATTCTGCAGTGAAATTCAGACGGGTATGACCAAGAGGACATTTCTATTGGTTGCAGAGTGCAAAAGCATGATTGACTTCTTGGTCACGATGAAAACCTTACATTTCCAAATGACCTGAAGTAGGACTTTCACAAAACCATGTGTTTGCGTGTCTGTGGTGAAAGGAGCTCTACGTTGTGTATTCTGTGCCAGAGAGTGATACACTCTACATGGGTTACACAGCGTTTTGAGAAACCAACCTGCTTCAAACTGAAACAGCTACAGGGTGTGTGTAGCATGCAGAAAGAAGGCTTGTCATTTCAAAGAAAGAAGAGGAAACCAAAATCCAGGTAGTGAAACGAGCACACCAGTATGGGAGATGTGCATGTGGACAGTTTCAAGCAGCTCTCTCTGGACACTTGGAAACAGCGCTGTGAAAAAATTTCGTACGAAGGGGGATTTAGGCAAAGTTGAAAGACCTTCCAAAACCAACCCTAAGAAGTTAGCCAAACGATGAATGTTGCAATAACCTCCTGCATGAAAGGTGCTTCCATGACACAACTCCCGAGCAGGTAGCTACATTCTGCACACTACAAAATGCATATGAAATCCTGGCTGAAAACTCACTCCAGAAGGAAGAAATGCGTGTGTTTCTCCCTGAAAGAACACTCACCCACTAGCCTTTTGCTTGCTCCTTCAAAGTCTTTGTAGAAACGTGTGTTTTCACGGCTGCAATACGTTTTGGGATGCATTGTTTCAATCTCCTGCAAGCCTCATGTTGTCTCTTAGACAATGTGGAAAAACAAGGAGTATGTTTCCCAAATCACTTGTAATCCAGAAAAACGGACACTGCATCACTCTTGCTCAAACACGGCCAATCTCCTAATGCGTTGGGAACATTCAAACACCTAGAAACGAAGGGCATTTTGCAGTGAAATTCAGACGGGTATGTTGAAAAGGACATTTCAGTCGGTTGCAGAGTGCAAAAGCATGATTGACTTCATGTTCTTGATGAAAACCTTACATTTCCAAGTGACCTGAAGTAGGACTTTCACAAAATCATGTGTTTGCGTGTCTGTGGTGAAAGGAGCTCTAAATTGTGTATTCAGTGCTGGAGAGTGACACACTCTACATTGGTTACACAGCGTTTTGAGAGCACCTACATGGTTCAGACTGAAACTGCTACAAGGTGTGTGTAGCATGCAGAAAGAAGGCTTGTCATTTCGAAGAAAGAAGAGGAAACCAAAATCCAGGTAGTGAAACGAGCACACCAGTATGGGAGATGTGCATGTGGACAGTTTCAAGCAGCAGCTCTCTCTGGACACTTGGAAACAGCGCTGTGAAAAATTTCGTACGAAGCCGGATTTGGCCAAACTTGAAAGACCTTCCAAAACCAATCCTAAAGAACTTAGCCAAACAATGAATGTAGCAAGGAGCTCCTGTAGATAGGGTGCTTCTATGGCACAACTCAGGAGCAGTTAGCTACATCCTGCACAGTACAAAATGCAAATGAATTCCAGGCTGAAAACTCACTCCAGAAGGAATAAATGCGTGTGTTTCTCTCTGAAAGAACACTCAGCCACTAGACTTTTGCTTGCTCCTTCAAAGTCTTGTAGAAACATGTGTTTTCACTGCTGGAATACGTTGTGGGATGCATTGTTTCAATCTCTTGCAAGCCTCATGTCGTTTCTTACACAAATTGGAAAAATACGGAATATGTTTCCCAAATCACTTGAAATCCAGGAAAAGGCACACTGCATCACTCTTGCTCAAACACGCTCTTTCTTGAAATGCAGGAAAACGCACACTGCATCACTCTTGCTCAAACACGCTCTTTCTCCTAATGTGTTGACAACTTTCAACGAACCAGAAACGAAGGGCATTTTGCAGTGGAATTCAGACGGGTATGACCAAGAGGACATTTCTATTGGTTGAAGAGTGCAAAAGCATGATTAATTTCTTGTTCTCGATGAAAACCTTACATTTCCAAGTGACCTGAAGTAGGACTTTCACAAAAACATGTGTTTGCGTGTCTGTGGTGAAAGGAGCTCTAAGTTGTGTATTCAGTGCTGGACAGTGACACACTCTAAATAGGTTACACAGCTTTTTAAGAGAACCAACATGCTTCAATCTGTAAGTGCTACAAGGTGTGTGTAGCATGCAGAAAGAAGGCTTGTTATTTCAAAGAAAGAAGAGGAAACCAAAATCCAGGTAGTGAAACGAGCACACCAGTATGGGAGATGTGCATGTGGACGGTTTCAAGCAGCCGCTCTTTCTGGACACATGGAAACAGCGCTGTGAAATATTTTCATATGAAGTGAAATTTGGCCAAAGTTGAAAGGCCTTCTATAACCAACCCTAAAGAGCTTAGCCAAACAATGAATGTTGCAATAAGCTCCTGCAGGAAAGGTGCTTCAATGACACAACTCCGAGCAGGTAGCTACATTCTGCACAGTACAAAATGCATTTGAATTCCTGGCTGAAAACTCACTCCAGAAGGAAGAAATGCGTGTGTTTCTCCCTGAAAGAACACTCAGCCACTAGCCTTTTGCTTGCTCCTTCAAAGTCTTTGCAGAAACGTGTGTTTTCACGGCTGGAATACGTTTTGGGATGCATTGTTTCAATCTCCTGCAAGCCTCATTTTGTTTCTTAGACAATGTGGAAAAACAAGGAGTATGTTTCCCAAATCACTTGTAGTCCAGAAAAACGCACACTGCATCACACTTGCTCAAACATAGCCAATCTCCTAATGCGTTGAGAACATTCAAACAACCAGAAAAGAAGGGCATTCTGCAGTGAAATTCAGTCGGGTATGACCAAGAGGACATTTCTATTGGTTTCAGAGTGCAAAAGCATGATTGACTTCTTGGTCACGATGAAAACCTTACATTTCCAAATGACCTGAAGTAGGACTTTCACAAAACCATGTGTTTGCGTGTCTGTGGTGAAAGGAGCTCTAAGTTGTGTATTGAGTGCCAGAGAGTGATACACTCTACATTGGTTACACAGCGTTTTGAGAAACCAACCTGCTTCAAACTGAAACAGCTACAGGGTGTGTGTAGCATGCAGAAAGAAGGCTTGTCATTTCAAAGAAAGAAGAGGAAACCAAAATCCAGGTAGTGAAACGAGCACACCAGTATGGGAGATGTGCATGTGGACAGTTTCAAGCAGCAGCTCTCTCTGGACACTTGGAAACAGCGCTGTGAAAAAATTTCGTACGAAGGGGGATTTAGGCAAAGTTGAAAGACCTTCCAAAACCAACCCTAAGAAGTTAGCCAAACTTTGAATGTTGCAATAACCTCCTGCATGAAAGGTGCTTCAATGACACAACTCCCGAGCAGGTAGCTACATTCTGCACACTACAAAATGCATATGAAATCCTGGCTGAAAACTCACTCCAGAAGGAAGAAATGCGTGTGTTTCTCCCTGAAAGAACACTCACCCACTAGCCTTTTGCTTGCTCCTTCAAAGTCTTTGTAGAAACGTGTGTTTTCACGGCTGCAATACGTTTTGGGATGCATTGTTTCAATCTCCTGCAAGCCTCATGTTGTCTCTTAGACAATGTGGAAAAACAAGGAGTATGTTTCCCAAATCACTTGTAATCCAGAAAAACGGACACTGCATCACTCTTGCTCAAACACGGCCAATCTCCTAATGCGTTGGGAACATTCAAACACCTAGAAACGAAGGGCATTTTGCAGTGAAATTCAGACGGGTATGTTGAAAAGGACATTTCAGTCGGTTGCAGAGTGCAAAAGCGTGATTGACTTCATGTTCTTGATGAAAACCTTACATTTCCAAGTGACCTGAAGTAGGACTTTCACAAAATCATGTGTTTGCGTGTCTGTGGTGAAAGGAGCTCTAAATTGTGTATTCAGTGCTGGAGAGTGACACACTCTACATTGGTTACACAGCGTTTTGAGAGCACCTACATGGTTCAGACTGAAACTGCTACAAGGTGTGTGTAGCATGCAGAAAGAAGGCTTGTCATTTCGAAGAAAGAAGAGGAAACCAAAATCCAGGTAGTGAAACGAGCACACCAGTATGGGAGATGTGCATGTGGACAGTTTCAAGCAGCAGCTCTCTCTGGACACTTGGAAACAGCGCTGTGAAAAATTTCGTACGAAGCCGGATTTGGCCAAACTTGAAAGACCTTCCAAAACCAATCCTAAAGAACTTAGCCAAACAATGAATGTAGCAAGGAGCTCCTGTAGATAAGGTGCTTCTATGGCACAACTCAGGAGCAGTTAGCTACATCCTGCACAGTACAAAATGCAAATGAATTCCAGGCTGAAAACTCACTCCAGAAGGAATAAATGCGTGTGTTTCTCTCTGAAAGAACACTCAGCCACTAGACTTTTGCTTGCTCCTTCAAAGTCTTTGTAGAAACATGTGTTTTCACTGCTGGAATACGTTCTGGGATGCATTGTTTCAATCTCTTGCAAGCCTCATGTCGTTTCTTACACAAATTGGAAAAATACGGAATATGTTTCCCAAATCACTTGAAATCCAGGAAAAGGCACACTGCATCACTCTTGCTCAAACACGCTCTTTCTTGAAATGCAGGAAAACGCACACTGCATCACCCTTGCTCAAACACGCTCTTTCTCCTAATGTGTTGACAACTTTCAACGAACCAGAAACGAAGGGCATTTTGCAGTGGAATTCAGACGGGTATGACCAAGAGGACATTTCTATTGGTTGAAGAGTGCAAAAGCATGATTAATTTCTTGTTCTCGATGAAAACCTTACATTTCCAAGTGACCTGAAGTAGGACTTTCACAAAAACATGTGTTTGCGTGTCTGTGGTGAAAGGAGCTCTAAGTTGTGTATTCAGTGCTGGACAGTGACACACTCTAAATAGGTTACACAGCTTTTTAAGAGAACCAACATGCTTCAAACTGTAAGTGCTACAAGGTGTGTGTAGCATGCAGAAAGAAGGCTTGTCATTTCAAAGAAAGAAGAGGAAACCAAAATCCAGGTAGTGAAACGAGCACACCAGTATGGGAGATGTGCATGTGGACAGTTTCAAGCAGCAGCTCTTTCTGGACACATGGAAACAGCGCTGTGAAATATTTTCATAAGAAGTGAGATTTGGCGAAAGTTGAAAGGCCTTCTATAACCAACCCTAAAGAGCTTAGCCAAACAATGAATGTTGCAATAAGCTCCTGCAGGAAAGGTGCTTCAATGACACAACTCCCGAGCAGGTAGCTACATTCTGCACAGTACAAAATGCATATGAATTCCTGGCTGAAAACTCACTCCAGAAGGAAGAAATGCGTGTGTTTCTCCCTGAAAGAACACTCAGCCACTAGCCTTTTGCTTGCTCCTTCAAAGTCTTTGCAGAAACGTGTGTTTTCACGGCTGGAATACGTTTTGGGATGCATTGTTTCAATCTCCTGCAAGCCTCATGTTGTTTCTTAGACAATGTGGAAAAACAAGGAGTATGTTTCCCAAATCACTTGTAGTCCAGAAAAACGCACACTGCATCACTCTTGCTCAAACATACCCAATCTCCTAATGCGTTGAGAACATTCAAACAACCAGAAAAGAAGGGCATTTTGCAGTGAAATTCAGACGGGTATGACCAAGAGGACATTTCTATTGGTTGCAGAGTGCAAAAGCATGATTGACATATTGGTCACGATGAAAACCTTACATTTCCAAATGACCTGAAGTAGGACTTTCACAAAACCATGTGTTTGCGTGTCTGTGGTGAAAGGAGCTCTAAGTTGTGTATTCAGTGCCAGAGAGTGATACACTCTACATTGGTTACACAGCGTTTTGAGAAACCAACCTGCTTCAAACTGAAACAGCTACAGGGTGTGTGTAGCATGCAGAAAGAAGGCTTGTCATTTCAAAGAAAGAAGAGGAAACCAAAATCCAGGTAGTGAAACGAGCACACCAGTATGGGAGATGTGCATGTGGACAGTTTCAAGCAGCAGCTCTCTCTGGACACTTGGAAACAGCGCTGTGAAAAAATTTCGTATGAAGGGGGATTTAGGCAAAGTTGAAAGACCTTCCAAAACCAACCCTAAGAAGTTAGCCAAACTTTGAATGTTGCAATAACCTCCTGCATGAAAGGTGCTTCAATGACACAACTCCCGAGCAGGTAGCTACATTCTGCACACTACAAAATGCATATGAAATCCTGGCTGAAAACTCACTCCAGAAGGAAGAAATGCGTGTGTTTCTCCCTGAAAGAACACTCACCCACTAGCCTTTTGCTTGCTCCTTCAAAGTCTTTGTAGAAACGTGTGTTTTCACGGCTGCAATACGTTTTGGGATGCATTGTTTCAATCTCCTGCAAGCCTCATGTTGTCTCTTAGACAATGTGGAAAAACAAGGAGTATGTTTCCCAAATCACTTGTAATCCAGAAAAACGGACACTGCATCACTCTTGCTCAAACACGGCCAATCTCCTAATGCGTTGGGAACATTCAAACACCTAGAAACGAAGGGCATTTTGCAGTGAAATTCAGACGGGTATGTTGAAAAGGACATTTCAGTCGGTTGCAGAGTGCAAAAGCGTGATTGACTTCATGTTCTTCATGAAAACCTTACATTTCCAAGTGACCTGAAGTAGGACTTTCACAAAATCATGTGTTTGCGTGTCTGTGGTGAAAGGAGCTCTAAGTTGTGTATTCAGTGCTGGAGAGTGACACACTCTACATTGGTTACACAGCGTTTTGAGAGCACCTACATGGTTCAGACTGAAACTGCTACGAGGTGTGTGTAGCATGCAGAAAGAAGGCTTGTCATTTCGAAGAAAGAAGAGGAAACCAAAATCCAGGTAGTGAAACTAGCACACCAGTATGGGAGATGTGCATGTGGACAGTTTCAAGCAGCAGCTCTCTCTGGACACTTGGAAACAGCGCTGTGAAAAATTTCGTACGAAGCCGGATTTGGCCAAACTTGAAAGACCTTCCAAAACCAATCCTAAAGAACTTAGCCAAACAATGAATGTAGCAAGGAGCTCCTGTAGATAAGGTGCTTCTATGGCACAACTCAGGAGCAGTTAGCTACATCCTGCACAGTACAAAATGCAAATGAATTCCAGGCTGAAAACTCACTCCAGAAGGAATAAATGCGTGTGTTTCTCTCTGAAAGAACACTCAGCCACTAGACTTTTGCTTGCTCCTTCAAAGTCTTTGTAGAAACATGTGTTTTCACTGCTGGAATACGTTGTGGGATGCATTGTTTCAATCTCTTGCAAGCCTCATGTCGTTTATTACACAAATTGGAAAAATACGGAATATGTTTCCCAAATCACTTGAAATCCAGGAAAAGGCACACTGCATCACTCTAGCTCAAACACGCTCTTTCTTGAAATGCAGGAAAACGCACACTGCATCACCCTTGCTCAAACACGCTCTTTCTCCTAATGTGTTGACAACTTTCAACGAACCAGAAACGAAGGGCATTTTGCAGTGGAATTCAGACGGGTATGACCAAGAGGACATTTCTATTGGTTGAAGAGTGCAAAAGCATGATTAATTTCTTGTTCTCGATGAAAACCTTACATTTCCAAGTGACCTGAAGTAGGACTTTCACAAAAATATGTGTTTGCGTGTCTGTGGTGAAAGGAGCTCTAAGTTGTGTATTCAGTGCTGGACAGTGACACACTCTAAATAGGTTACACAGCTTTTTAAGAGAACCAACATGCTTCAAACTGTAAGTGCTACAAGGTGTGTGTAGCATGCAGCAAGAAGGCTTGTCATTTCAAAGAAAGAAGAGGAAACCAAAATCCAGGTAGTGAAACGAGCACACCAGTATGGGAGATGTGCATGTGGACAGTTTCAAGCAGCAGCTCTTTCTGGACACATGGAAACAGCGCTGTGAAATATTTTCATATGAAGTGAGATTTGGCCAAAGTTGAAAGGCCTTCTATAAGCAACCCTAAAGAGCTTAGCCAAACAATGAATGTTGCAATAAGCTCCTGCAGGTAAGGTGCTTCAATGACACAACTCCCGAGCAGGTAGCTACATTCTGCACAGTACAAAATGCATATGAATTCCTGGCTGAAAACTCACTCCAGAAGGAAGAAATGCGTGTGTTTCTCCCTGAAAGAACACTCAGCCACTAGCCTTTTGCTTGCTCCTTCAAAGTCTTTGCAGAAACGTGTATTTTCACGGCTGGAATACGTTTTGGGATGCATTGTTTCAATCTCCTGCAAGCCTCATGTTGTTTCTTAGACAATGTGGAAAAACAAGGAGTATGTTTCCCAAATCACTTGTAGTCCAGAAAAACGCACACTGCATCACTCTTGCTCAAACATAGCCAATCTCCTAATGCGTTGAGAACATTCAAACAACCAGAAAAGAAGGGCATTTTGCAGTGAAATTCAGACGGGTATGACCAAGAGGACATTTCTATTGGTTGCAGAGTGCAAAAGCATGATTGACATATTGGTCACGATGAAAACCTTACATTTCCAAATGACCTGAAGTAGGACTTTCACAAAACCATGTGTTTGCGTGTCTGTGGTGAAAGGAGCTCTAAGTTGTGTATTCAGTGCCAGAGAGTGATACACTCTACATTGGTTACACAGCGTTTTGAGAAACCAACCTGCTTCAAACTGAAACAGCTACAGGGTGTGTGTAGCATGCAGAAAGAAGGCTTGTCATTTCAAAGAAAGAAGAGGAAACCAAAATCCAGGTGGTGAAACGAGCACACCAGTATGGGAGATGTGCATGTGGACAGTTTCAAGCAGCAGCTCTCTCTGGACACTTGGAAACAGCGCTGTGAAAAAATTTCGTATGAAGGGGGATTTAGGCAAAGTTGAAAGACCTTCCAAAACCAACCCTAAGAAGTTAGCCAAACTTTGAATGTTGCAATAACCTCCTGCATGAAAGGTGCTTCAATGACACAACTCCCGAGCAGGTAGCTACATTCTGCACACTACAAAATGCACATGAAATCCTGGCTGAAAACTCACTCCAGAAGGAAGAAATGCGTGTGTTTCTCACTGAAAGAACACTCACCCACTAGCCTTTTGCTTGCTCCTTCAAAGTCTTTGTAGAAACGTGTGTTTTCACGGCTGGAATACGTTTTGGGATGCATTGTTTCAATCTCCTGCAAGCCTCATGTTGTCTCTTAGACAATGTGGAAAAACAAGGAGTATGTTTCCCAAATCACTTGTAATCCAGAAAAACGGACACTGCATCACTCTTGCTCAAACACGGCCAATCTCCTAATGCGTTGGGAACATTCAAACACCTAGAAACGAAGGGCATTTTGCAGTGAAATTCAGACGGGTATGTTGAAAAGGACATTTCAGTCGGTTGCAGAGTGCAAAAGCATGATTGACTTCATGTTCTTGATGAAAACCTTACATTTCCAAGTGACCTGAAGTAGGACTTTCACAAAATCATGTGTTTGCGTGTCTGTGGTGAAAGGAGCTCTAAGTTGTGTATTCAGTGCTGGAGAGTGACACACTCTACATTGGTTACACAGCGTTTTGAGAGCACCTACATGGTTCAGACTGAAACTGCTACAAGGTGTGTGTAGCATGCAGAAAGAAGGCTTGTCATTTCGAAGAAAGAAGAGGAAACCAAAATCCAGGTAGTGAAACGAGCACACCAGTATGGGAGATGTGCATGTGGACAGTTTCAAGCAGCAGCTCTCTCTGGACACTTGGAAACAGCGCTGTGAAAAATTTCGTACGAAGCCTGATTTGGCCAAAGTTGAAAGACCTTCCAAAACCAATCCTAAAGAACTTAGCCAAACAATGAATGTAGCAAGGAGCTCCTGTAGATAAGGTGCTTCTATGGCACAACTCAGGAGCAGTTAGCTACATCCTGCACAGTACAAAATGCAAATGAATTCCAGGCTGAAAACTCACTCCAGAAGGAATAAATGCGTGTGTTTCTCTCTGAAAGAACACTCAGCCACTAGACTTTTGCTTGCTCCTTCAAAGTCTTTGTAGAAACATGTGTTATCACTGCTGGAATACGTTGTGGGATGCATTGTTTCAATCTCTTGCAAGCCTCATGTCGTTTATTACACAAATTGGAAAAATACGGAATATGTTTCCCAAATCACTTGAAATCCAGGAAAAGGCACACTGCATCACTCTTGCTCAAACACGCTCTTTCTTGAAATGCAGGAAAACGCACACTGCATCACCCTTGCTCAAACACGCTCTTTCTCCTAATGTGTTGACAACTTTCAACGAACCAGAAACGAAGGGCATTTTGCAGTGGAATTCAGACGGGTATGACCAAGAGGACATTTCTATTGGTTGAAGAGTGCAAAAGCATGATTAATTTCTTGTTCTCGATGAAAACCTTACATTTCCAAGTGACCTGAAGTAGGACTTTCACAAAAACATGTGTTTGCGTGTCTGTGGTGAAAGGAGCTCTAAGTTGTGTATTCAGTGCTGGACAGTGACACACTCTAAATAGGTTACACAGCTTTTTAAGAGAACCAACATGCTTCAAACTGTAAGTGCTACAAGGTGTGTGTAGCATGCAGAAAGAAGGCTTGTCATTTCAAAGAAAGAAGAGGAAACCAAAATCCAGATAGTGAAACGAGCACACCAGTATGGGAGATGTGCATGTGGACAGTTTCAAGCAGCAGCTCTTTCTGGACACATGGAAACAGCGCTGTGAAATATTTTCATAAGAAGTGAGATTTGGCGAAAGTTGAAAGGCCTTCTATAACCAACCCTAAAGAGCTTAGCCAAACAATGAATGTTGCAATAAGCTCCTGCAGGAAAGGTGCTTCAATGACACAACTCCCGAGCAGGTAGCTACATTCTGCACAGTACAAAATGCATATGAATTCCTGGCTGAAAACTCACTCCAGAAGGAAGAAATGCGTGTGTTTCTCCCTGAAAGAACACTCAGCCACTAGCCTTTTGCTTGCTCCTTCAAAGTCTTTGCAGAAACGTGTGTTTTCACTGCTGGAATACGTTGTGGGATGCATTGTTTCAATCTCTTGCAGGCCTCATGTAGTTTCTTACACAAATTGGAAAAATACGGAATATGTTTCCCAAATCACTTGAAATCCAGGAAAACGCACACTGCATCACTCTTGCTCAAACACGCTCTTTCTTGAAATGCAGGAAAACGCACACTGCATCACTCTTGCTCAAACACGCTCTTTCTCCTAATGTGTTGACAACTTTCAACGAACCAGAAACGAAGGGCATTTTGCAGTGGAATTCAGACGGGTATGACCAAGAGGACATTTCTATTGGTTGAAGAGTGCAAAAGCATGATTAATTTCTTGTTCTCGATGAAAACCTTACATTTCCAAGTGACCTGAAGTAGGACTTTCACAAAAACATGTGTTTGCGTGTCTGTGGTGAAAGGAGCTCTAAGTTGTGTATTCAGTGCTGGACAGTGACACACTCTAAATAGGTTACACAGCTTTTTAAGAGAACCAACATGCTTCAAACTGTAAGTGCTACAAGGTGTGTGTAGCATGCAGAAAGAAGGCTTGTCATTTCAAAGAAAGAAGAGGAAACCAAAATCCACGTAGTGAAACGAGCACACCAGTATGGGAGATGTGCATGTGGACAGTTTCAAGCAGCAGCTCTTTCTGGACACATGGAAACAGCGCTGTGAAATATTTTCATATGAACGGAGATTTGGCCAAAGTTGAAAGGCCTTCTATAACCAACCCTAAAGAGCTTAGCCAAACAATGAATGTTGCAATAAGCTCCTGCAGGAAAGGTGCTTCAATGACACAACTCCGAGCAGGTAGCTACATTCTGCACAGTACAAAATGCATATGAATTCCTGGCTGAAAACTCACTCCAGAAGGAAGAAATGCGTGTGTTTCTCCCTGAAAGAACACTCAGCCACTAGCCTTTTGCTTGCTCCTTCAAAGTCTTTGCAGAAACGTGTGTTTTCAAGGCTGGAATACGTTTTGGGATGCATTGTTTCAATCTCCTGCAAGCCTCATGTTGTTTCTTAGACAATGTGGAAAAACAAAGAGTATGTTTCCCAAATCACTTGTATTCCAGAAAAACGCACACTGCATCACTCTTGCTCAAACATAGCCAATCTCCTAATGCGTTGGGAACATTCAAACACCTAGAAACGAAGGCATTTTGCAGTGAAATTCAGACGGGTATGTTGAAAAGGACATTTCAGTCGGTTGCAGAGTGCAAAAGCATGATTGACTTCATGTTCTTGATGAAAACCTTACATTTCCAAGTGACCTGAAGTAGGACTTTCACAAAATCATGTGTTTGCGTGTCTGTGGTGAAAGGAGCTCTAAGTTGTGTATTCAGTCCTGGAGAGTGACACACTCTACATTGGTTACACAGCGTTTTGAGAGCACCTACATGGTTCAGACTGAAACTGCTACGAGGTGTGTGTAGCATGCAGAAAGAAGGCTTGTCATTTCGAAGAAAGAAGAGGAAACCAAAATCCAGGTAGTGAAACGAGCACACCAGTATGGGAGATGTGCATGTGGACAGTTTCAAGCAGCAGCTCTCTCTGGACACTTGGAAACAGCGCTGTGAAAAATTTCGTACGAAGCCGGATTTGGCCAAAGTTGAAAGACCTTCCAAAACCAATCCTAAAGAACTTAGCCAAACAATGAATGTAGCAAGGAGCTCCTGTAGATAAGGTGCTTCTATGGCACAACTCAGGAGCAGTTAGCTACATCCTGCACAGTACAAAATGCAAATGAATTCCAGGCTGAAAACTCACTCCAGAAGGAATAAATGCGTGTGTTTCTCTCTGAAAGAACACTCAGCCCCTAGACTTTTGCTTGCTCCTTCAAAGTCTTTGTAGAAACATGTGTTTTCACTGCTGGAATACGTTGTGGGATGCATTGTTTCAATCTCTTGCAAGCCTCATGTCGTTTCTTACACAAATTGGAAAAATACGGAATATGTTTCCCAAATCACTTGAAATCCAGGAAAACGCACACTGCATCACTCTTGCTCAAACACGCTCTTTCTTGAAATGCAGGAAAACGCACACTGCATCACTCTTGCTCAAACACGCTCTTTCTCCTAATGTGTTGACAACTTTCAACGAACCAGAAACGAAGGGCATTTTGCAGTGGAATTCAGACGGGTATGACCAAGAGGACATTTCTATTGGTTGAAGAGTGCAAAAGCATGATTAATTTCTTGTTCTCGATGAAAACCTTACATTTCCAAGTGACCTGAAGTAGGACTTTCACAAAAACATGTGTTTGCGTGTCTGTGGTGAAAGGAGCTCTAAGTTGTGTATTCAGTGCTGGACAGTGACACACTCTAAATAGGTTACACAGCTTTTTAAGAGAACCAACATGCTTCAAACTGTAAGTGCTACAAGGTGTGTGTAGAATGCAGAAAGAAGGCTTGTCATTTCAAAGAAAGAAGAGGAAACCAAAATCCAGGTAGTGAAACGAGCACACCAGTATGGGAGATGTGCATGTGGACAGTTTCAAGCAGCAGCTCTTTCTGGACACATGGAAACAGCGCTGTGAAATATTTTCATATGAAGTGAGATTTGGCCAAAGTTGAAAGGCCTTCTATAACCAACCCTAAAGAGCTTAGCCAAACAATGAATGTTGCAATAAGCTCCTGCAGGAAAGGTGCTTCAATGACACAACTCCGAGCAGGTAGCTACATTCTGCACAGTACACAATGCATATGAATTCCTGGCTGAAAACTCACTCCAGAAGGAAGTAATGCGTGTGTTATTCCCTGAAAGAACACTCAGCCACTAGCCTTTTGCTTGCTCCTTCAAAGTCTTTGCAGAAACGTGTGTTTTCGCGGCTGGAATACGTTTTGGGATGCATTGTTTCAATCTCCTGCAAGCCTCATGTTGTTTCTTAGACAATGTGGAAAAACAAGGAGTATGTTTCCCAAATCACTTGTAGTCCAGAAAAACGCACACTGCATCACTCTTGCTCAAACATAGCCAATCTCCTAATGCGTTGAGAACATTCAAACAACCAGACAAGAAGGGCATTTTGCAGTGAAATTCAGACGGGTATGACCAAGAGGACATTTCTATTGGTTGCAGAGTGCAAAAGCATGATTGACTTCTTGGTCACGATGAAAACCTTACATTTCCAAATGACCTGAAGTAGGACTTTCACAAAACCATGTGTTTGCGTGTCTGTGGTGAAAGGAGCTCTAAGTTGTGTATTCAGTGCCAGAGAGTGATACACTCTACATTGGTTACACAGCGTTTTGAGAAACCAACCTGCTTCAAACTGAAACAGCTACAGGGTGTGTGTAGCATGCAGAAAGAAGGCTTGTCATTTCAAAGAAAGAAGAGCAAACCAAAATCCAGGTAGTGAAACGAGCACACCAGTATGGGAGATGTGCATGTGGACAGTTTCAAGCAGCAGCTCTCTCTGGACACTTGGAAACAGCGCTGTGAAAAAATTTCGTACGAAGGGGGATTTAGGCAAAGTTGAAAGACCTTCCAAAACCAACCCTAAGAAGTTAGCCAAACGATGAATGTTGCAATAACCTCCTGCATGAAAGGTGCTTCAATGACACAACTCCCGAGCAGGTAGCTACATTCTGCACACTACAAAATGCATATGAAATCCTGGCTGAAAGCTCACTCCAGACGGAAGAAATGCGTGTGTTTCTCCCTGAAAGAACACTCACCCACTAGCCTTTTGCTTGCTCCTTCAAAGTCTTTGTAGAAACGTGTGTTTTCACGGCTGCAATACGTTTTGGGATGCATTGTTTCAATCTCCTGCAAGCCTCATGTTGTCTCTTAGACAATGTGGAAAAACAAGGAGTATGTTTCCCAAATCACTTGTAATCCAGAAAAACGGACACTGCATCACTCTTGCTCAAACACGGCCAATCTCCTAATGCGTTGGGAACATTCAAACACCTAGAAACGAAGGGCATTTTGCAGTGAAATTCAGACGGGTATGTTGAAAAGGACATTTCAGTCGGTTGCAGAGTGCAAAAGCATGATTGACTTCATGTTCTTGATGAAAACCTTACATTTCCAAGTGACCTGAAGTAGGACTTTCACAAAATCATGTGTTTGCGTGTCTGTGGTGAGAGGAGCTCTAAGTTGTGTATTCAGTGCTGGAGAGTGACACACTCTACATTGGTTACACAGCGTTTTGAGAGCACCTACATGGTTCAGACTGAAACTGCTACGAGGTGTGTGTAGCATGCAGAAAGAAGGCTTGTCATTTCGAAGAAAGAAGAGGAAACCAAAATCCAGGTAGTGAAACGAGCACACCAGTATGGGAGATGTGCATGTGGAGAGTTTCAAGCAGCAGCTCTCTCTGGACACTTGGAAACAGCGCTGTGAAAAATTTCGTACGAAGCCGGATTTGGCCAAACTTGAAAGACCTTCCAAAACCAATCCTAAAGAACTGAGCCAAACAATGAATGTAGCAAGGAGCTCCTGTAGATAAGGTGCTTCTATGGCACAACTCAGGAGCAGTTAGCTACATCCTGCACAGTACAAAATGCAAATGAATTCCAGGCTGAAAACTCACTCCAGAAGGAATAAATGCGAGTGTTTCTCTCTGAAAGAACACTCAGCCACTAGACTTTTGCTTGCTCCTTCAAAGTCTTTGTAGAAACATGTGTTTTCACTGCTGGAATACGTTGTGGGATGCATTGTTTCAATCTCTTGCAAGCCTCATGTAGTTTCTTACACAAGTTGGAAAAATACGGAATATGTTTCCCAAATCACTTGAAATCCAGGAAAAGGCACACTGCATCACTCTTGCTCAAACACGCTCTTTCTTGAAATGCAGGAAAACGCACACTGCATCACTCTTGCTCAAACACGCTCTTTCTCCTAATGTGTTGACAACTTTCAACAAACCAGAAACGAAGGGCATTTTGCAGTGGAATTCAGACGGGTATGACCAAGAGGACATTTCTATTGGTTGAAGAGTGCAAAAGCATGATTAATTTCTTGTTCTCGATGAAAACCTTACATTTCCAAGTGACCTGAAGTAGGACTCTCACAAAAACATGTGTTTGCGTGTCTGTGGTGAAAGGAGCTCTAAGTTGTGTATTCAGTGCTGGACAGTGACACACTCTAAATAGGTTACACAGCTTTTTAAGAGAACCAACATGCTTCAAACTGTAAGTGCTACAAGGTGTGTGTAGCATGCAGAAAGAAGGCTTGTTATTTCAAAGAAAGAAGAGGAAACCAAAATCCAGGTAGTGAAACGAGCACACCAGTATGGGAGATGTGCATGTGGACGGTTTCAAGCAGCCGCTCTTTCTGGACACATGGAAACAGCGCTGTGAAATATTTTCATATGAAGTGAAATTTGGCCAAAGTTGAAAGGCCTTCTATAACCAACCCTAAAGAGCTTAGCCAAACAATGAATGTTGCAATAAGCTCCTGCAGGAAAGGTGCTTCAATGACACAACTCCGAGCAGGTAGCTACATTCTGCACAGTACAAAATGCATTTGAATTCCTGGCTGAAAACTCACTCCAGAAGGAAGAAATGCGTGTGTTTCTCCCTGAAAGAACACTCAGCCACTAGCCTTTTGCTTGCTCCTTCAAAGTCTTTGCAGAAACGTGTGTTTTCACGGCTGGAATACGTTTTGGGATGCATTGTTTCAATCTCCTGCAAGCCTCATGTTGTTTCTTAGACAATGTGGAAAAACAAGGAGTATGTTTCCCAAATCACTTGTAGTCCAGAAAAACGCACACTGCATCACTCTTGCTCAAACATACCCAATCTCCTAATGCGTTGAGAACATTCAAACAACCAGAAAAGAAGGGCATTCTGCAGTGAAATTCAGACGGGTATGACCAAGAGGACATTTCTATTGGTTGCAGAGTGCAAAAGCATGATTGACTTCTTGGTCACGATGAAAACCTTACATTTCCAAATGACCTGAAGTAGGACTTTCACAAAACCATGTGTTTGCGTGTCTGTGGTGAAAGGAGCTCTAAGTTGTGTATTCAGTGCCAGAGAGTGATACACTCTACATGGGTTACACAGCGTTTTGAGAAACCAACCTGCTTCAAACTGAAACAGCTACAGGGTGTGTGTAGCATGCAGAAAGAAGGCTTGTCATTTCAAAGAAAGAAGAGGAAACCAAAATCCAGGTAGTGAAACGAGCACACCAGTATGGGAGATGTGCATGTGGACAGTTTCAAGCAGCTCTCTCTGGACACTTGGAAACAGCGCTGTGAAAAAATTTCGTACGAAGGGGGATTTAGGCAAAGTTGAAAGACCTTCCAAAACAAACCCTAAGAAGTTAGCCAAACGATGAATGTTGCAATAACCTCCTGCATGAAAGGTGCTTCAATGACACAACTCCCGAGCAGGTAGCTACATTCTGCACACTACAAAATGCATATGAAATCCTGGCTGAAAACTCACTCCAGAAGGAAGAAATGCGTGTGTTTCTCCCTGAAAGAACACTCACCCACTAGCCTTTTGCTTGCTCCTTCAAAGTCTTTGTAGAAACGTATGTTTTCACGGCTGGAATACGTTTTCGTATGCATTGTTTCAATCTCCTGCAAGCCTCATGTTGTCTCTTAGACAATGTGGAAAAACAAGGAGTATGTTTCCCAAATCACTTGTAATCCAGAAAAACGGACACTGCATCACTCTTGCTCAAACACGGCCAATCTCCTAATGCGTTGGGAACATTCAAACACCTAGAAACGAAGGGCATTTTGCAGTGAAATTCAGACGGGTATGTTGAAAAGGACATTTCAGTCGGTTGCAGAGTGCAAAAGCATGATTGACTTCATGTTCTTGATGAAAACCTTACATTTCCAAGTTACCTGAAGTAGGACTTTCACAAAATCATGTGTTTGCGTGTCTGTGGTGAAAGGAGCTCTAAATTGTGTATTCAGTGCTGGAGAGTGACACACTCTACATTGGTTACACAGCGTTTTGAGAGCACCTACATGGTTCAGACTGAAACTGCTACAAGGTGTGTGTAGCATGCAGAAAGAAGGCTTGTCATTTCGAAGAAAGAAGAGGAAACCAAAATCCAGGTACTGAAACGAGCACACCAGTATGGGAGATGTGCATGTGGACAGTTTCAAGCAGCAGCTCTCTCTGGACACTTGGAAACAGCGCTGTGAAAAATTTCGTACGAAGCCGGATTTGGCCAAACTTGAAAGACCTTCCAAAACCAATCCTAAAGAACTGAGCCAAACAATGAATGTAGCAAGGAGCTCCTGTAGATAAGGTGCTTCTATGGCACAACTCAGGAGCAGTTAGCTACATCCTGCACAGTACAAAATGCAAATGAATTCCAGGCTGAAAACTCACTCCAGAAGGAATAAATGCGTGTGTTTCTCTCTGAAAGAACACTCAGCCACTAGACTTTTGCTTGCTCCTTCAAAGTCTTTGTAGAAACATGTGTTTTCACTGCTGGAATACGTTGTGGGATGCATTGTTTCAATCTCTTGCAAGCCTCATGTCGTTTCTTACACAAATTGGAAAAATACGGAATATGTTTCCCAAATCACTTGAAATCCAGGAAAAGGCACACTGCATCACTCTTGCTCAAACACGCTCTTTCTTGAAATGCAGGAAAACGCACACTGCATCACCCTTGCTCAAACACGCTCTTTCTCCTAATGTGTTGACAACTTTCAACGAACCAGAAACGAAGGGCATTTTGCAGTGGAATTCAGACGGGTATGACCAAGAGGACATTTCTATTGGTTGAAGAGTGCAAAAGCATGATTAATTTCTTGTTCTCGATGAAAACCTTACATTTCCAAGTGACCTGAAGTAGGACTTTCACAAAAACATGTGTTTGCGTGTCTGTGGTGAAAGGAGCTCTAAGTTGTGTATTCAGTGCTGGACAGTGACACACTCTAAATAGGTTACACAGCTTTTTAAGAGAACCAACATGCTTCAAACTGTAAGTGCTACAAGGTGTGTGTAGCATGCAGCAAGAAGGCTTGTCATTTCAAAGAAAGAAGAGGAAACCAAAATCCAGGTAGTGAAACGAGCACACCAGTATGGGAGATGTGCATGTGGACAGTTTCAAGCAGCAGCTCTTTCTGGACACATGGAAACAGCGCTGTGAAATATTTTCATATGAAGTGAGATTTGGCCAAAGTTGAAAGGCCTTCTATAACCAACCCTAAAGAGCTTAGCCAAACAATGAATGTTACAACAAGCTCCTGCAGGAAAGGTGCTTCAATGACACAACTCCGAGCAGGTAGCTACATTCTGCACAGTACAAAATGCATATGAATTCCTGGCTGAAAACTCACTCCAGAAGGAAGAAATGCGTGTGTTTCTCCCTGAAAGAACACTCAGCCACTAGCCTTTTGCTTGCTCCTTCAAAGTCTTTGCAGAAACGTGTATTTTCACGGCTGGAATACGTTTTGGGATGCATTGTTTCAATCTCCTGCAAGCCTCATGTTGTTTCTTAGACAATGTGGAAAAACAAGGAGTATGTTTCCCAAATCACTTGTAGTCCAGAAAAACGCACACTGCATCACTCTTGCTCAAACATAGCCAATCTCCTAATGCGTTGAGAACATTCAAACAACCAGAAAAGAAGGGCATTTTGCAGTGAAATTCAGACGGGTATGACCAAGAGGACATTTCTATTGGTTGCAGAGTGCAAAAGCATGATTGACATATTGGTCACGATGAAAACCTTACATTTCCAAATGACCTGAAGTAGGACTTCACAAAACCATGTGTTTGCGTGTCTGTGGTGAAAGGAGCTCTAAGTTGTGTATTCAGTGCCAGAGAGTGATACACTCTACATTGGTTACACAGCGTTTTGAGAAACCAACCTGCTTCAAACTGAAACAGCTACAGGGTGTGTGTAGCATGCAGAAAGAAGGCTTGTCATTTCAAAGAAAGAAGAGGAAACCAAAATCCAGGTAGTGAAACGAGCACACCAGTATGGGAGATGTGCATGTGGACAGTTTCAAGCAGCAGCTCTCTCTGGACACTTGGAAACAGCGCTGTGAAAAAATTTCGTACGAAGGGGGATTTAGGCAAAGTTGAAAGACCTTCCAAAACCAACCCTAAGAAGTTAGCCAAACTTTGAATGTTGCAATAACCTCCTGCATGAAAGGTGCTTCCATGACACAACTCCCGAGCAGGTAGCTACATTCTGCACACTACAAAATGCATATGAAATCCTGGCTGAAAACTCACTCCAGAAGGAAGAAATGCGTGTGTTTCTCCCTGAAAGAACACTCACCCACTAGCCTTTTGCTTGCTCCTTCAAAGTCTTTGTAGAAACGTGTGTTTTCACGGCTGCAATACGTTTTGGGATGCATTGTTTCAATCTCCTGCAAGCCTCATGTTGTCTCTTAGACAATGTGGAAAAACAAGGAGTATGTTTCCCAAATCACTTGTAATCCAGAAAAACGGACACTGCATCACTCTTGCTCAAACACGGCCAATCTCCTAATGCGTTGGGAACATTCAAACACCTAGAAACGAAGGGCATTTTGCAGTGAAATTCAGACGGGTATGTTGAAAAGGACATTTCAGTCGGTTGCAGAGTGCAAAAGCGTGATTGACTTCATGTTCTTGATGAAAACCTTACATTTCCAAGTGACCTGAAGTAGGACTTTCACAAAATCATGTGTTTGCGTGTCTGTGGTGAAAGGAGCTCTAAGTTGTGTATTCAGTGCTGGAGAGTGACACACTCTACATTGGTTACACAGCGTTTTGAGAGCACCTACATGGTTCAGACTGAAACTGCTACAAGGTGTGTGTAGCATGCAGAAAGAAGGCTTGTCATTTCGAAGAAAGAAGAGGAAACCAAAATCCAGGTAGTGAAACTAGCACACCAGTATGGGAGATGTGCATGTGGACAGTTTCAAGCAGCAGCTCTCTCTGGACACTTGGAAACAGCGCTGTGAAAAATTTCGTACGAAGCCGGATTTGGCCAAACTTGAAAGACCTTCCAAAACCAATCCTAAAGAACTTAGCCAAACAATGAATGTAGCAAGGAGCTCCTGTAGATAAGGTGCTTCTATGGCACAACTCAGGAGCAGTTAGCTACATCCTGCACAGTACAAAATGCAAATGAATTCCAGGCTGAAAACTCACTCCAGAAGGAATAAATGCGTGTGTTTCTCTCTGAAAGAACACTCAGCCACTAGACTTTTGCTTGCTCCTTCAAAGTCTTTGTAGAAACATGTGTTTTCACTGCTGGAATACGTTGTGGGATGCATTGTTTCAATCTCTTGCAAGCCTCATGTCGTTTCTTACACAAATTGGAAAAATACGGAATATGTTTCCCAAATCACTTGAAATCCAGGAAAAGGCACACTGCATCACTCTTGCTCAAACACGCTCTTTCTTGAAATGCAGGAAAACGCACACTGCATCACCCTTGCTCAAACACGCTCTTTCTCCTAATGTGTTGACAACTTTCAACGAACCAGAAACGAAGGGCATTTTGCAGTGGAATTCAGACGGGTATGACCAAGAGGACGTTTCTATTGGTTGAAGAGTGCAAAAGCATGATTAATTTCTTGTTCTCGATGAAAACCTTACATTTCCAAGTGACCTGAAGTAGGACTTTCACAAAATCATATGTTTGCGTGTCTGTGGTGAAAGGAGCTCTAAGTTGTGTATTCAGTGCTGGACAGTGACACACTCTAAATAGGTTACACAGCTTTTTAAGAGAACCAACATGCTTCAAACTGTAAGTGCTACAAGGTGTGTGTAGAATGCAGAAAGAAGGCTTGTCATTTCAAAGAAAGAAGAGGAAACCAAAATCCAGGTAGTGAAACGAGCACACCAGTATGGGAGATGTGCATGTGGACAGTTTCAACCAGCAGCTCTTTCTGGACACATGGAAACAGCGCTGTGAAATATTTTCATATGAAGTGAGATTTGGCCAAAGTTGAAAGGCCTTCTATAACCAACCCTAAAGAGCTTAGCCAAACAATGAATGTTGCAATAAGCTCCTGCAGGAAAGGTGCTTCAATGACACAACTCCGAGCAGGTAGCTACATTCTGCACAGTACACAATGCATATGAATTCCTGGCTGAAAACTCACTCCAGAAGGAAGAAATGCGTGTGTTATTCCCTGAAAGAACACTCAGCCACTAGCCTTTTGCTTGCTCCTTCAAAGTCTTTGCAGAAACGTGTGTTTTCGCGGCTGGAATACGTTTTGGGATGCATTGTTTCAATCGCCTGCAAGCCTCATGTTGTTTCTTAGACAATGTGGAAAAACAAGGAGTATGTTTCCCAAATCACTTGTAGTCCAGAAAAACGCACACTGCATCACTCTTGCTCAAACATAGCCAATCTCCTAATGCGTTGAGAACATTCAAACAACCAGAAAAGAAGGGCATTTTGCAGTGAAATTCAGACGGGTATGACCAAGAGGACATTTCTATTGGTTGCAGAGTGCAAAAGCATGATTTACTTCTTGGTCACGATGAAAACCTTACATTTCCAAATGACCTGAAGTAGGACTTTCACAAAACCATGTGTTTGCGTGTCTGTGGTGAAAGGAGCTCTAAGTTGTGTATTCAGTGCCAGAGAGTGATTCACTCTACATTGGTTACACAGCGTTTTGAGAAACCAACCTGCTTCAAACTGAAACAGCTACAGGGTGTGTGTAGCATGCAGAAAGAAGGCTTGTCATTTCAAAGAAAGAAGAGGAAACCAAAATCCAGGTAGTGAAACGAGCACACCAGTATGGGAGATGTGCATGTGGACAGTTTCAAGCAGCTCTCTCTGGACACTTGGAAACAGCGCTGTGAAAAAATTTCGTACGAAGGGGGATTTAGGCAAAGTTGAAAGACCTTCCAAAACCAACCCTATGAAGTTAGCCAAACGATGAATGTTGCAATAACCTCCTGCATGAAAGGTGCTTCAATGACACAACTCCCGAGCAGGTAGCTACATTCTGCACACTACAAAATGCATATGAAATCCTGGCTGAAAGCTCACTCCAGACGGAAGAAATGCGTGTGTTTCTCCCTGAAAGAACACTCACCCACTAGCCTTTTGCTTGCTCCTTCAAAGTCTTTGTAGAAACGTGTGTTTTCACGGCTGCAATACGTTTTGGGATGCATTGTTTCAATCTCCTGCAAGCCTCATGTTGTCTCTTAGACAATGTGGAAAAACAAGGAGTATGTTTCCCAAATCACTTGTAATCCAGAAAAACGGACACTGCATCACTCTTGCTCAAACACGGCCAATCTCCTAATGCGTTGGGAACATTCAAACACCTAGAAACGAAGGGCATTTTGCAGTGAAATTCAGACGGGTATGTTGAAAAGGACATTTCAGTCGGTTGCAGAGTGCAAAAGCATGATTGACTTCATGTTCTTGATGAAAACCTTACATTTCCAAGTGACCTGAAGTAGGACTTTCACAAAATCATGTGTTTGCGTGTCTGTGGTGAGAGGAGCTCTAAGTTGTGTATTCAGTGCTGGAGAGTGACACACTCTACATTGGTTACACAGCGTTTTGAGAGCACCTACATGGTTCAGACTGAAACTGCTACGAGGTGTGTGTAGCATGCAGAAAGAAGGCTTGTCATTTCGAAGAAAGAAGAGGAAACCAAAATCCAGGTAGTGAAACGAGCACACCAGTATGGGAGATGTGCATGTGGACAGTTTCAAGCAGCAGCTCTCTCTGGACACTTGGAAACAGCGCTGTGAAAAATTTCGTACGAAGCCGGTTTTTGCCAAACTTGAAAGACCTTCCAAAACCAATCCTAAAGAACTGAGCCAAACAATGAATGTAGCAAGGAGCTCCTGTAGATAAGGTGCTTCTATGGCACAACTCAGGAGCAGTTAGCTACATCCTGCACAGTACAAAATGCAAATGAATTCCAGGCTGAAAACTCACTCCAGAAGGAATAAATGCGTGTGTTTCTCTCTGAAAGAACACTCAGCCACTAGACTTTTGCTTGCTCCTTCAAAGTCTTTGTAGAAACATGTGTTTTCACTGCTGGAATACGTTGTGGGATGCATTGTTTCAATCTCTTGCAAGCCTCATGTAGTTTCTTACACAAGTTGGAAAAATACGGAATATGTTTCCCAAATCACTTGAAATCCAGGAAAAGGCACACTGCATCACTCTTGCTCAAACACGCTCTTTCTTGAAATGCAGGAAAACGCACACTGCATCACCCTTGCTCAAACACGCTCTTTCTCCTAATGTGTTGACAACTTTCAACGAACCAGAAACGAAGGGCATTTTGCAGTGGAATTCAGACGGGTATGACCAAGAGGACATTTCTATTGGTTGAAGAGTGCAAAAGCATGATTAATTTCTTGTTCTCGATGAAAACCTTACATTTCCAAGTGACCTGAAGTAGGACTCTCACAAAAACATGTGTTTGCGTGTCTGTGGTGAAAGGAGCTCTAAGTTGTGTATTCAGTGCTGGACAGTGACACACTCTAAATAGGTTACACAGCTTTTTAAGAGAACCAACATGCTTCAAACTGTAAGTGCTACAAGGTGTGTGTAGCATGCAGAAAGAAGGCTTGTTATTTCAAAGAAAGAAGAGGAAACCAAAATCCAGGTAGTGAAACGAGCACACCAGTATGGGAGATGTGCATGTGGACGGTTTCAAGCAGCCGCTCTTTCTGGACACATGGAAACAGCGCTGTGAAATATTTTCATATGAAGTGAAATTTGGCCAAAGTTGAAAGGCCTTCTATAACCAACCCTAAAGAGCTGAGCCAAACAATGAATGTTGCAATAAGCTCCTGCAGGAAAGGTGCTTCAATGACACAACTCCGAGCAGGTAGCTACATTCTGCACAGTACAAAATGCATTTGAATTCCTGGCTGAAAACTCACTCCAGAAGGAAGAAATGCGTGTGTTTCTCCCTGAAAGAACACTCACCCACTAGCCTTTTGCTTGCTCCTTCAAAGTCTTTGTAGAAACGTATGTTTTCACGGCTGGAATACGTTTTCGGATGCATTGTTTCAATCTCCTGCAAGCCTCATGTTGTCTCTTAGGCAATGTGGAAAAACAAGGAGTATGTTTCCCAAATCACTTGTAATCCAGAAAAACGGACACTGCATCACTCTTGCTCAAACACGGCCAATCTCCTAATGCGTTGGGAACATTCAAACACCTAGAAACGAAGGGCATTTTGCAGTGAAATTCAGACGGGTATGTTGAAAAGGACATTTCAGTCGGTTGCAGAGTGCAAAAGCATGATTGACTTCATGTTCTTGATGAAAACCTTACATTTCCAAGTGACCTGAAGTAGGACTTTCACAAAATCATGTGTTTGCGTGTCTGTGGTGAAAGGAGCTCTAAATTGTGTATTCAGTGCTGGAGAGTGACACACTCTACATTGGTTACACAGCGTTTTGAGAGCACCTACATGGTTCAGACTGAAACTGCTACAAGGTGTGTGTAGCATGCAGAAAGAAGGCTTGTCATTTCGAAGAAAGAAGAGGAAACCAAAATCCAGGTAGTGAAACGAGCACACCAGCATGGGAGATGTGCATGTGGACAGTTTCAAGCAGCAGCTCTCTCTGGACACTTGGAAACAGCGCTGTGAAAAATTTCGTACGAAGCCGGATTTGGCCAAACTTGAAAGACCTTCCAAAACCAATCCTAAAGAACTTAGCCAAACAATGAATGTAGCAAGGAGCTCCTGTAGATAAGGTGCTTCTATGGCACAACTCAGGAGCAGTTAGCTACATCCTGCACAGTACAAAATGCAAATGAATTCCAGGCTGAAAACTCACTCCAGAAGGAATAAATGCGTGTGTTTCTCTCTGAAAGAACACTCAGCCACTAGACTTTTGCTTGCTCCTTCAAAGTCTTTGTAGAAACATGTGTTTTCACTGCTGGAATACGTTGTGGGATGCATTGTTTCAATCTCTTGCAAGCCTCATGTCGTTTCTTACACAAATTGGAAAAATACGGAATATGTTTCCCAAATCACTTGAAATCCAGGAAAAGGCACACTGCATCACTCTTGCTCAAACACGCTCTTTCTTGAAATGCAGGAAAACACACACTGCATCACCCTTGCTCAAACACGCTCTTTCTCCTAATGTGTTGACAACTTTCAACGAACCAGAAACGAAGGGCATTTTGCAGTGGAATTCAGACGGGTATGACCAAGAGGACATTTCTATTGGTTGAAGAGTGCAAAAGCATGATTAATTTCTTGTTCTCGATGAAAACCTTACATTTCCAAGTGACCTGAAGTAGGACTTTCACAAAAACATGTGTTTGCGTGTCTGTGGTGAAAGGAGCTCTAAGTTGTGTATTCAGTGCTGGACAGTGACACACTCTAAATAGGTTACACAGCTTTTTAAGAGAACCAACATGCTTCAAACTGTAAGTGCTACAAGGTGTGTGTAGCATGCAGAAAGAAGGCTTGTCATTTCAAAGAAAGAAGAGGAAACCAAAATCCAGGTAGTGAAACGAGCACACCAGTATGGGAGATGTGCATGTGGACAGTTTCAAGCAGCAGCTCTTTCTGGACACATGGAAACAGCGCTGTGAAATATTTTCATATGAAGTGAGATTTGGCCAAAGTTGAAAGGCCTTCTATAACCAACCCTAAAGAGCTTAGCCAAACAATGAATGTTACAATAAGCTCCTGCAGGAAAGGTGCTTCAATGACACAACTCCGAGCAGGTAGCTACATTCTGCACAGTACAAAATGCATATGAATTCCTGGCTGAAAACTCACTCCAGAAGGAAGAAATGCGTGTGTTTCTCCCTGAAAGAACACTCAGCCACTAGCCTTTTGCTTGCTCCTTCAAAGTCTTTGCAGAAACGTGTATTTTCACGGCTGGAATACGTTTTGGGATGCATTGTTTCAATCTCCTGCAAGCCTCATGTTGTTTCTTAGACAATGTGGAAAAACAAGGAGTATGTTTCCCAAATCACTTGTAGTCCAGAAAAACGCACACTGCATCACTCTTGCTCAAACATAGCCAATCTCCTAATGCGTTGAGAACATTCAAACAACCAGAAAAGAAGGGCATTTTGCAGTGAAATTCAGACGGGTATGACCAAGAGGACATTTCTATTGGTTGCAGAGTGCAAAAGCATGATTGACATATTGGTCACGATGAAAACCTTACATTTCCAAATGACCTGAAGTAGGACTTCACAAAACCATGTGTTTGCGTGTCTGTGGTGAAAGGAGCTCTAAGTTGTGTATTCAGTGCCAGAGAGTGATACACTCTACATTGGTTACACAGCGTTTTGAGAAACCAACCTGCTTCAAACTGAAACAGCTACAGGGTGTGTGTAGCATGCAGAAAGAAGGCTTGTCATTTCAAAGAAAGAAGAGGAAACCAAAATCCAGGTAGTGAAACGAGCACACCAGTATGGGAGATGTGCATGTGGACAGTTTCAAGCAGCAGCTCTCTCTGGACACTTGGAAACAGCGCTGTGAAAAAATTTCGTACGAAGGGGGATTTAGGCAAAGTTGAAAGACCTTCCAAAACCAACCCTAAGAAGTTAGCCAAACTTTGAATGTTGCAATAACCTCCTGCATGAAAGGTGCTTCAATGACACAACTCCCGAGCAGGTAGCTACATTCTGCACACTACAAAATGCATATGAAATCCTGGCTGAAAACTCACTCCAGAAGGAAGAAATGCGTGTGTTTCTCCCTGAAAGAACACTCACCCACTAGCCTTTTGCTTGCTCCTTCAAAGTCTTTGTAGAAACGTGTGTTTTCACGGCTGCAATACGTTTTGGGATGCATTGTTTCAATCTCCTGCAAGCCTCATGTTGTCTCTTAGACAATGTGGAAAAACAAGGAGTATGTTTCCCAAATCACTTGTAATCCAGAAAAACGGACACTGCATCACTCTTGCTCAAACACGGCCAATCTCCTAATCCGTTGGGAACATTCAAACACCTAGAAACGAAGGGCATTTTGCAGTGAAATTCAGACGGGTATGTTGAAAAGGACATTTCAGTCGGTTGCAGAGTGCAAAAGCATGATTGACTTCATGTTCTTGATGAAAACCTTACATTTCCAAGTGACCTGAAGTAGGACTTTCACAAAATCATGTGTTTGCGTGTCTGTGGTGAAAGGAGCTCTAAATTGTGTATTCAGTGCTGGAGAGTGACACACTCTACATTGGTTACACAGCGTTTTGAGAGCACCTACATGGTTCAGACTGAAACTGCTACAAGGTGTGTGTAGCATGCAGAAAGAAGGCTTGTCATTTCGAAGAAAGAAGAGGAAACCAAAATCCAGGTAGTGAAACGAGCACACCAGTATGGGAGATGTGCATGTGGACAGTTTCAAGCAGCAGCTCTCTCTGGACACTTGGAAACAGCGCTGTGAAAAATTTCGTACGAAGCCGGATTTGGCCAAACTTGAAAGACCTTCCAAAACCAATCCTAAAGAACTTAGCCAAACAATGAATGTAGCAAGGAGCTCCTGTAGATAAGGTGCTTCTATGGCACAACTCAGGAGCAGTTAGCTACATCCTGCACAGTACAAAATGCAAATGAATTCCAGGCTGAAAACTCACTCCAGAAGGAATAAATGCGTGTGTTTCTCTCTGAAAGAACACTCAGCCACTAGACTTTTGCTTGCTCCTTCAAAGTCTTTGTAGAAACATGTGTTTTCACTGCTGGAATACGTTGTGGGATGCATTGTTTCAATCTCTTGCAAGCCTCATGTCGTTTCTTACACAAATTGGAAAAATACGGAATATGTTTCCCAAATCACTTGAAATCCAGGAAAAGGCACACTGCATCACTCTTGCTCAAACACGCTCTTTCTTGAAATGCAGGAAAACACACACTGCATCACCCTTGCTCAAACACGCTCTTTCTCCTAATGTGTTGACAACTTTCAACGAACCAGAAACGAAGGGCATTTTGCAGTGGAATTCAGACGGGTATGACCAAGAGGACATTTCTATTGGTTGAAGAGTGCAAAAGCATGATTAATTTCTTGTTCTCGATGAAAACCTTACATTTCCAAGTGACCTGAAGTAGGACTTTCACAAAAACGTGTGTTTGCGTGTCTGTGGTGAAAGGAGCTCTAAGTTGTGTATTCAGTGCTGGACAGTGACACACTCTAAATAGGTTACACAGCTTTTTAAGAGAACCAACATGCTTCAAACTGTAAGTGCTACAAGGTGTGTGTAGCATGCAGAAAGAAGGCTTGTCATTTCAAAGAAAGAAGAGGAAACCAAAATCCAGGTAGTGAAACGAGCACACCAGTATGGGAGATGTGCATGTGGACAGTTTCAAGCAGCAGCTCTTTCTGGACACATGGAAACAGCGCTGTGAAATATTTTCATATGAAGTGAGATTTGGCCAAAGTTGAAAGGCCTTCTATAACCAACCCTAAAGAGCTTAGCCAAACAATGAATGTTACAATAAGCTCCTGCAGGAAAGGTGCTTCAATGACACAACTCCGAGCAGGTAGCTACATTCTGCACAGTACAAAATGCATATGAATTCCTGGCTGAAAACTCACTCCAGAAGGAAGAAATGCGTGTGTTTCTCCCTGAAAGAACACTCAGCCACTAGCCTTTTGCTTGCTCCTTCAAAGTCTTTGCAGAAACGTGTATTTTCACGGCTGGAATACGTTTTGGGATGCATTGTTTCAATCTCCTGCAAGCCTCATGTTGTTTCTTAGACAATGTGGAAAAACAAGGAGTATGTTTCCCAAATCACTTGTAGTCCAGAAAAACGCACACTGCATCACTCTTGCTCAAACATAGCCAATCTCCTAATGCGTTGAGAACATTCAAACAACCAGAAAAGAAGGGCATTTTGCAGTGAAATTCAGACGGGTATGACCAAGAGGACATTTCTATTGGTTGCAGAGTGCAAAAGCATGATTGACATATTGGTCACGATGAAAACCTTACATTTCCAAATGACCTGAAGTAGGACTTCACAAAACCATGTGTTTGCGTGTCTGTGGTGAAAGGAGCTCTAAGTTGTGTATTCAGTGCCAGAGAGTGATACACTCTACATTGGTTACACAGCGTTTTGAGAAACCAACCTGCTTCAAACTGAAACAGCTACAGGGTGTGTGTAGCATGCAGAAAGAAGGCTTGTCATTTCAAAGAAAGAAGAGGAAACCAAAATCCAGGTAGTGAAACGAGCACACCAGTATGGGAGATGTGCATGTGGACAGTTTCAAGCAGCAGCTCTCTCTGGACACTTGGAAACAGCGCTGTGAAAAAATTTCGTACGAAGGGGGATTTAGGCAAAGTTGAAAGACCTTCCAAAACCAACCCTAAGAAGTTAGCCAAACTTTGAATGTTGCAATAACCTCCTGCATGAAAGGTGCTTCAATGACACAACTCCCGAGCAGGTAGCTACATTCTGCACACTACAAAATGCATATGAAATCCTGGCTGAAAACTCACTCCAGAAGGAAGAAATGCGTGTGTTTCTCCCTGAAAGAACACTCACCCACTAGCCTTTTGCTTGCTCCTTCAAAGTCTTTGTAGAAACGTGTGTTTTCACGGCTGCAATACGTTTTGGGATGCATTGTTTCAATCTCCTGCAAGCCTCATGTTGTCTCTTAGACAATGTGGAAAAACAAGGAGTATGTTTCCCAAATCACTTGTAATCCAGAAAAACGGACACTGCATCACTCTTGCTCAAACACGGCCAATCTCCTAATCCGTTGGGAACATTCAAACACCTAGAAACGAAGGGCATTTTGCAGTGAAATTCAGACGGGTATGTTGAAAAGGACATTTCAGTCGGTTGCAGAGTGCAAAAGCATGATTGACTTCATGTTCTTGATGAAAACCTTACATTTCCAAGTGACCTGAAGTAGGACTTTCACAAAATCATGTGTTTGCGTGTCTGTGGTGAAAGGAGCTCTAAATTGTGTATTCAGTGCTGGAGAGTGACACACTCTACATTGGTTACACAGCGTTTTGAGAGCACCTACAAGGTTCAGACTGAAACTGCTACAAGGTGTGTGTAGCATGCAGAAAGAAGGCTTGTCATTTCGAAGAAAGAAGAGGAAACCAAAATCCAGGTAGTGAAACGAGCACACCAGTATGGGAGATGTGCATGTGGACAGTTTCAAGCAGCAGCTCTCTCTGGACACTTGGAAACAGCGCTGTGAAAAATTTCGTACGAAGCCGGATTTGGCCAAACTTGAAAGACCTTCCAAAACCAATCCTAAAGAACTTAGCCAAACAATGAATGTAGCAAGGAGCTCCTGTAGATAAGGTGCTTCTATGGCACAACTCAGGAGCAGTTAGCTACATCCTGCACAGTACAAAATGCAAATGAATTCCAGGCTGAAAACTCACTCCAGAAGGAATAAATGCGTGTGTTTCTCTCTGAAAGAACACTCAGCCACTAGACTTTTGCTTGCTCCTTCAAAGTCTTTGTAGAAACATGTGTTTTCACTGCTGGAATACGTTGTGGGATGCATTGTTTCAATCTCTTGCAAGCCTCATGTCGTTTCTTACACAAATTGGAAAAATACGGAATATGTTTCCCAAATCACTTGAAATCCAGGAAAAGGCACACTGCATCACTCTTGCTCAAACACGCTCTTTCTTGAAATGCAGGAAAACACACACTGCATCACCCTTGCTCAAACACGCTCTTTCTCCTAATGTGTTGACAACTTTCAACGAACCAGAAACGAAGGGCATTTTGCAGTGGAATTCAGACGGGTATGACCAAGAGGACATTTCTATTGGTTGAAGAGTGCAAAAGCATGATTAATTTCTTGTTCTCGATGAAAACCTTACATTTCCAAGTGACCTGAAGTAGGACTTTCACAAAAACATGTGTTTGCGTGTCTGTGGTGAAAGGAGCTCTAAGTTGTGTATTCAGTGCTGGACAGTGACACACTCTAAATAGGTTACACAGCTTTTTAAGAGAACCAACATGCTTCAAACTGTAAGTGCTACAAGGTGTGTGTAGCATGCAGAAAGAAGGCTTGTCATTTCAAAGAAAGAAGAGGAAACCAAAATCCAGGTAGTGAAACGAGCACACCAGTATGGGAGATGTGCATGTGGACAGTTTCAAGCAGCAGCTCTTTCTGGACACATGG
Source organism: Miniopterus schreibersii (assembly GCF_964146895.1). NCBI lineage: Eukaryota > Metazoa > Chordata > Mammalia > Chiroptera > Miniopteridae > Miniopterus > Miniopterus schreibersii. Next base: position 84,086,664 of record NC_138109.1, on the reverse strand, counting down.
AAACAGCGCTGTGAAATATTTTCATATGAAGTGAGATTTGGCCAAAGTTGAAAGGCCTTCTATAACCAACCCTAAAGAGCTTAGCCAAACAATGAATGTTACAATAAGCTCCTGCAGGAAAGGTGCTTCAATGACACAACTCCGAGCAGGTAGCTACATTCTGCACAGTACAAAATGCATATGAATTCCTGGCTGAAAACTCACTCCAGAAGGAAGAAATGCGTGTGTTTCTCCCTGAAAGAACACTCAGCCACTAGCCTTTTGCTTGCTCCTTCAAAGTCTTTGCAGAAACGTGTATTTTCACGGCTGGAATACGTTTTGGGATGCATTGTTTCAATCTCCTGCAAGCCTCATGTTGTTTCTTAGACAATGTGGAAAAACAAGGAGTATGTTTCCCAAATCACTTGTAGTCCAGAAAAACGCACACTGCATCACTCTTGCTCAAACATAGCCAATCTCCTAATGCGTTGAGAACATTCAAACAACCAGAAAAGAAGGGCATTTTGCAGTGAAATTCAGACGGGTATGACCAAGAGGACATTTCTATTGGTTGCAGAGTGCAAAAGCATGATTGACATATTGGTCACGATGAAAACCTTACATTTCCAAATGACCTGAAGTAGGACTTCACAAAACCATGTGTTTGCGTGTCTGTGGTGAAAGGAGCTCTAAGTTGTGTATTCAGTGCCAGAGAGTGATACACTCTACATTGGTTACACAGCGTTTTGAGAAACCAACCTGCTTCAAACTGAAACAGCTACAGGGTGTGTGTAGCATGCAGAAAGAAGGCTTGTCATTTCAAAGAAAGAAGAGGAAACCAAAATCCAGGTAGTGAAACGAGCACACCAGTATGGGAGATGTGCATGTGGACAGTTTCAAGCAGCAGCTCTCTCTGGACACTTGGAAACAGCGCTGTGAAAAAATTTCGTACGAAGGGGGATTTAGGCAAAGTTGAAAGACCTTCCAATACCAACCCTAAGAAGTTAGCCAAACTTTGAATGTTGCAATAACCTCCTGCATGAAAGGTGCTTCAATGACACAACTCCCGAGCAGGTAGCTACATTCTGCACACTACAAAATGCATATGAAATCCTGGCTGAAAACTCACTCCAGAAGGAAGAAATGCGTGTGTTTCTCCCTGAAAGAACACTCACCCACTAGCCTTTTGCTTGCTCCTTCAAAGTCTTTGTAGAAACGTGTGTTTTCACGGCTGCAATACGTTTTGGGATGCATTGTTTCAATCTCCTGCAAGCCTCATGTTGTCTCTTAGACAATGTGGAAAAACAAGGAGTATGTTTCCCAAATCACTTGTAATCCAGAAAAACGGACACTGCATCACTCTTGCTCAAACACGGCCAATCTCCTAATGCGTTGGGAACATTCAAACACCTAGAAACGAAGGGCATTTTGCAGTGAAATTCAGACGGGTATGTTGAAAAGGACATTTCAGTCGGTTGCAGAGTGCAAAAGCGTGATTGACTTCATGTTCTTGATGAAAACCTTACATTTCCAAGTGACCTGAAGTAGGACTTTCACAAAATCATGTGTTTGCGTGTCTGTGGTGAAAGGAGCTCTAAATTGTGTATTCAGTGCTGGAGAGTGACACACTCTACATTGGTTACACAGCGTTTTGAGAGCACCTACATGGTTCAGACTGAAACTGCTACAAGGTGTGTGTAGCATGCAGAAAGAAGGCTTGTCATTTCGAAGAAAGAAGAGGAAACCAAAATCCAGGTAGTGAAACGAGCACACCAGTATGGGAGATGTGCATGTGGACAGTTTCAAGCAGCAGCTCTCTCTGGACACTTGGAAACAGCGCTGTGAAAAATTTCGTACGAAGCCGGATTTGGCCAAACTTGAAAGACCTTCCAAAACCAATCCTAAAGAACTTAGCCAAACAATGAATGTAGCAAGGAGCTCCTGTAGATAAGGTGCTTCTATGGCACAACTCAGGAGCAGTTAGCTACATCCTGCACAGTACAATATGCAAATGAATTCCAGGCTGAAAACTCACTCCAGAAGGAATAAATGCGTGTGTTTCTCTCTGAAAGAACACTCAGCCACTAGACTTTTGCTTGCTCCTTCAAAGTCTTTGTAGAAACATGTGTTTTCACTGCTGGAATACGTTGTGGGATGCATTGTTTCAATCTCTTGCAAGCCTCATGTCGTTTCTTACACAAATTGGAAAAATACGGAATATGTTTCCCAAATCACTTGAAATCCAGGAAAAGGCACACTGCATCACTCTTGCTCAAACACGCTCTTTCTTGAAATGCAGGAAAACGCACACTGCATCACCCTTGCTCAAACACGCTCTTTCTCCTAATGTGTTGACAACTTTCAACGAACCAGAAACGAAGGGCATTTTGCAGTGGAATTCAGACGGGTATGACCAAGAGGACATTTCTATTGGTTGAAGAGTGCAAAAGCATGATTAATTTCTTGTTCTCGATGAAAACCTTACATTTCCAAGTGACCTGAAGTAGGACTTTCACAAAAACATGTGTTTGCGTGTCTGTGGTGAAAGGAGCTCTAAGTTGTGTATTCAGTGCTGGACAGTGACACACTCTAAATAGGTTACACAGCTTTTTAAGAGAACCAACATGCTTCAAACTGTAAGTGCTACAAGGTGTGTGTAGCATGCAGAAAGAAGGCTTGTCATTTCAAAGAAAGAAGAGGAAACCAAAATCCAGGTAGTGAAACGAGCACACCAGTATGGGAGATGTGCATGTGGACAGTTTCAAGCAGCAGCTCTTTCTGGACACATGGAAACAGCGCTGTGAAATATTTTCATATGAAGTGAGATTTGGCCAAAGTTGAAAGGCCTTCTATAACCAACCCTAAAGAGCTTAGCCAAACAATGAATGTTACAATAAGCTCCTGCAGGAAAGGTGCTTCAATGACACAACTCCGAGCAGGTAGCTACATTCTGCACAGTACAAAATGCATATGAATTCCTGGCTGAAAACTCACTCCAGAAGGAAGAAATGCGTGTGTTTCTCCCTGAAAGAACACTCAGCCACTAGCCTTTTGCTTGCTCCTTCAAAGTCTTTGCAGAAACGTGTATTTTCACGGCTGGAATACGTTTTGGGATGCATTGTTTCAATCTCCTGCAAGCCTCATGTTGTTTCTTAGACAATGTGGAAAAACAAGGAGTATGTTTCCCAAATCACTTGTAGTCCAGAAAAACGCACACTGCATCACTCTTGCTCAAACATAGCCAATCTCCTAATGCGTTGAGAACATTCAAACAACCAGAAAAGAAGGGCATTTTGCAGTGAAATTCAGACGGGTATGACCAAGAGGACATTTCTATTGGTTGCAGAGTGCAAAAGCATGATTGACATATTGGTCACGATGAAAACCTTACATTTCCAAATGACCTGAAGTAGGACTTCACAAAACCATGTGTTTGCGTGTCTGTGGTGAAAGGAGCTCTAAGTTGTGTATTCAGTGCCAGAGAGTGATACACTCTACATTGGTTACACAGCGTTTTGAGAAACCAACCTGCTTCAAACTGAAACAGCTACAGGGTGTGTGTAGCATGCAGAAAGAAGGCTTGTCATTTCAAAGAAAGAAGAGGAAACCAAAATCCAGGTAGTGAAACGAGCACACCAGTATGGGAGATGTGCATGTGGACAGTTTCAAGCAGCAGCTCTCTCTGGACACTTGGAAACAGCGCTGTGAAAAAATTTCGTACGAAGGGGGATTTAGGCAAAGTTGAAAGACCTTCCAAAACCAACCCTAAGAAGTTAGCCAAACTTTGAATGTTGCAATAACCTCCTGCATGAAAGGTGCTTCAATGACACAACTCCCGAGCAGGTAGCTACATTCTGCACACTACAAAATGCATATGAAATCCTGGCTGAAAACTCACTCCAGAAGGAAGAAATGCGTGTGTTTCTCCCTGAAAGAACACTCACCCACTAGCCTTTTGCTTGCTCCTTCAAAGTCTTTGTAGAAACGTGTGTTTTCACGGCTGCAATACGTTTTGGGATGCATTGTTTCAATCTCCTGCAAGCCTCATGTTGTCTCTTAGACAATGTGGAAAAACAAGGAGTATGTTTCCCAAATCACTTGTAATCCAGAAAAACGGACACTGCATCACTCTTGCTCAAACACGGCCAATCTCCTAATGCGTTGGGAACATTCAAACACCTAGAAACGAAGGGCATTTTGCAGTGAAATTCAGACGGGTATGTTGAAAAGGACATTTCAGTCGGTTGCAGAGTGCAAAAGCATGATTGACTTCATGTTCTTGATGAAAACCTTACATTTCCAAGTGACCTGAAGTAGGACTTTCACAAAATCATGTGTTTGCGTGTCTGTGGTGAAAGGAGCTCTAAATTGTGTATTCAGTGCTGGAGAGTGACACACTCTACATTGGTTACACAGCGTTTTGAGAGCACCTACATGGTTCAGACTGAAACTGCTACAAGGTGTGTGTAGCATGCAGAAAGAAGGCTTGTCATTTCGAAGAAAGAAGAGGAAACCAAAATCCAGGTAGTGAAACGAGCACACCAGTATGGGAGATGTGCATGTGGACAGTTTCAAGCAGCAGCTCTCTCTGGACACTTGGAAACAGCGCTGTGAAAAATTTCGTACGAAGCCGGATTTGGCCAAAGTTGAAAGACCTTCCAAAACGAATCCTAAAGAACTTAGCCAAACAATGAATGTAGCAAGGAGCTCCTGTAGATAAGGTGCTTCTATGGCACAACTCAGGAGCAGTTAGCTACATCCTGCACAGTACAAAATGCAAATGAATTCCAGGCTGAAAACTCACTCCAGAAGGAATAAATGCGTGTGTTTCTCTCTGAAAGAACACTCAGCCACTAGACTTTTGCTTGCTCCTTCAAAGTCTTTGTAGAAACATGTGTTTTCACTGCTGGAATACGTTGTGGGATGCATTGTTTCAATCTCTTGCAAGCCTCATGTCGTTTCTTTCACAAATTGGAAAAATACGGAATATGTTTCCCAAATCACTTGAAATCCAGGAAAAGGCACACTGCATCACTCTTGCTCAAACACGCTCTTTCTTGAACTGCAGGAAAACGCACACTGCATCACCCTTGCTCAAACACGCTCTTTCTCCTAATGTGTTGACAACTTTCAACGAACCAGAAACGAAGGGCATTTTGCAGTGGAATTCAGACGGGTATGACCAAGAGGACATTTCTATTGGTTGAAGAGTGCAAAAGCATGATTAATTTCTTGTTCTCGATGAAAACCTTACATTTCCAAGTGACCTGAAGTAGGACTTTCACAAAAACATGTGTTTGCGTGTCTGTGGTGAAAGGAGCTCTAAGTTGTGTATTCAGTGCTGGACAGTGACACACTCTAAATAGGTTACACAGCTTTTTAAGAGAACCAACATGCTTCAAACTGTAAGTGCTACAAGGTGTGTGTAGCATGCAGAAAGAAGGCTTGTCATTTCAAAGAAAGAAGAGGAAACCAAAATCCAGGTAGTGAAACGAGCACACCAGTATGGGAGATGTGCATGTGGACAGTTTCAAGCAGCAGCTCTTTCTGGACACATGGAAACAGCGCTGTGAAATATTTTCATATGAAGTGAGATTTGGCCAAAGTTGAAAGGCCTTCTATAACCAACCCTAAAGAGCTTAGCCAAACAATGAATGTTACAATAAGCTCCTGCAGGAAAGGTGCTTCAATGACACAACTCCGAGCAGGTAGCTACATTCTGCACAGTACAAAATGCATATGAATTCCTGGCTGAAAACTCACTCCAGAAGGAAGAAATGCGTGTGTTTCTCCCTGAAAGAACACTCAGCCACTAGCCTTTTGCTTGCTCCTTCAAAGTCTTTGCAGAAACGTGTATTTTCACGGCTGGAATACGTTTTGGGATGCATTGTTTCAATCTCCTGCAAGCCTCATGTTGTTTCTTAGACAATGTGGAAAAACAAGGAGTATGTTTCCCAAATCACTTGTAGTCCAGAAAAACGCACACTGCATCACTCTTGCTCAAACATAGCCAATCTCCTAATGCGTTGAGAACATTCAAACAACCAGAAAAGAAGGGCATTTTGCAGTGAAATTCAGACGGGTATGACCAAGAGGACATTTGTATTGGTTGCAGAGTGCAAAAGCATGATTGACATATTGGTCACGATGAAAACCTTACATTTCCAAATGACCTGAAGTAGGACTTCACAAAACCATGTGTTTGCGTGTCTGTGGTGAAAGGAGCTCTAAGTTGTGTATTCAGTGCCAGAGAGTGATACACTCTACATTGGTTACACAGCGTTTTGAGAAACCAACCTGCTTCAAACTGAAACAGCTACAGGGTGTGTGTAGCATGCAGAAAGAAGGCTTGTCATTTCAAAGAAAGAAGAGGAAACCAAAATCCAGGTAGTGAAACGAGCACACCAGTATGGGAGATGTGCATGTGGACAGTTTCAAGCAGCAGCTCTCTCTGGACACTTGGAAACAGCGCTGTGAAAAAATTTCGTACGAAGGGGGATTTAGGCAAAGTTGAAAGACCTTCCAAAACCAACCCTAAGAAGTTAGCCAAACTTTGAATGTTGCAATAACCTCCTGCATGAAAGGTGCTTCAATGACACAACTCCCGAGCAGGTAGCTACATTCTGCACACTACAAAATGCATATGAAATCCTGGCTGAAAACTCACTCCAGAAGGAAGAAATGCGTGTGTTTCTCCCTGAAAGAACACTCACCCACTAGCCTTTTGCTTGCTCCTTCAAAGTCTTTGTAGAAACGTGTGTTTTCACGGCTGCAATACGTTTTGGGATGCATTGTTTCAATCTCCTGCAAGCCTCATGTTGTCTCTTAGACAATGTGGAAAAACAAGGAGTATGTTTCCCAAATCACTTGTAATCCAGAAAAACGGACACTGCATCACTCTTGCTCAAACACGGCCAATCTCCTAATGCGTTGGGAACATTCAAACACCTAGAAACGAAGGGCATTTTGCAGTGAAATTCAGACGGGTATGTTGAAAAGGACATTTCAGTCGGTTGCAGAGTGCAAAAGCATGATTGACTTCATGTTCTTGATGAAAACCTTACATTTCCAAGTGACCTGAAGTAGGACTTTCACAAAATCATGTGTTTGCGTGTCTGTGGTGAAAGGAGCTCTAAATTGTGTATTCAGTGCTGGAGAGTGACACACTCTACATTGGTTACACAGCGTTTTGAGAGCACCTACATGGTTCAGACTGAAACTGCTACAAGGTGTGTGTAGCATGCAGAAAGAAGGCTTGTCATTTCGAAGAAAGAAGAGGAAACCAAAATCCAGGTAGTGAAACGAGCACACCAGTATGGGAGATGTGCATGTGGACAGTTTCAAGCAGCAGCTCTCTCTGGACACTTGGAAACAGCGCTGTGAAAAATTTCGTACGAAGCCGGATTTGGCCAAAGTTGAAAGACCTTCCAAAACGAATCCTAAAGAACTTAGCCAAACAATGAATGTAGCAAGGAGCTCCTGTAGATAAGGTGCTTCTATGGCACAACTCAGGAGCAGTTAGCTACATCCTGCACAGTACAAAATGCAAATGAATTCCAGGCTGAAAACTCACTCCAGAAGGAATAAATGCGTGTGTTTCTCTCTGAAAGAACACTCAGCCACTAGACTTTTGCTTGCTCCTTCAAAGTCTTTGTAGAAACATGTGTTTTCACTGCTGGAATACGTTGTGGGATGCATTGTTTCAATCTCTTGCAAGCCTCATGTCGTTTCTTTCACAAATTGGAAAAATACGGAATATGTTTCCCAAATCACTTGAAATCCAGGAAAAGGCACACTGCATCACTCTTGCTCAAACACGCTCTTTCTTGAACTGCAGGAAAACGCACACTGCATCACCCTTGCTCAAACACGCTCTTTCTCCTAATGTGTTGACAACTTTCAACGAACCAGAAACGAAGGGCATTTTGCAGTGGAATTCAGACGGGTATGACCAAGAGGACATTTCTATTGGTTGAAGAGTGCAAAAGCATGATTAATTTCTTGTTCTCGATGAAAACCTTACATTTCCAAGTGACCTGAAGTAGGACTTTCACAAAAACATGTGTTTGCGTGTCTGTGGTGAAAGGAGCTCTAAGTTGTGTATTCAGTGCTGGACAGTGACACACTCTAAATAGGTTACACAGCTTTTTAAGAGAACCAACATGCTTCAAACTGTAAGTGCTACAAGGTGTGTGTAGCATGCAGAAAGAAGGCTTGTCATTTCAAAGAAAGAAGAGGAAACCAAAATCCAGGTAGTGAAACGAGCACACCAGTATGGGAGATGTGCATGTGGACAGTTTCAAGCAGCAGCTCTTTCTGGACACATGGAAACAGCGCTGTGAAATATTTTCATATGAAGTGAGATTTGGCCAAAGTTGAAAGGCCTTCTATAACCAACCCTAAAGAGCTTAGCCAAACAATGAATGTTACAATAAGCTCCTGCAGGAAAGGTGCTTCAATGACACAACTCCGAGCAGGTAGCTACATTCTGCACAGTACAAAATGCATATGAATTCCTGGCTGAAAACTCACTCCAGAAGGAAGAAATGCGTGTGTTTCTCCCTGAAAGAACACTCAGCCACTAGCCTTTTGCTTGCTCCTTCAAAGTCTTTGCAGAAACGTGTATTTTCACGGCTGGAATACGTTTTGGGATGCATTGTTTCAATCTCCTGCAAGCCTCATGTTGTTTCTTAGACAATGTGGAAAAACAAGGAGTATGTTTCCCAAATCACTTGTAGTCCAGAAAAACGCACACTGCATCACTCTTGCTCAAACATAGCCAATCTCCTAATGCGTTGAGAACATTCAAACAACCAGAAAAGAAGGGCATTTTGCAGTGAAATTCAGACGGGTATGACCAAGAGGACATTTGTATTGGTTGCAGAGTGCAAAAGCATGATTGACATATTGGTCACGATGAAAACCTTACATTTCCAAATGACCTGAAGTAGGACTTCACAAAACCATGTGTTCGCGTGTCTGTGGTGAAAGGAGCTCTAAGTTGTGTATTCAGTGCCAGAGAGTGATACACTCTACATTGGTTACACAGCGTTTTGAGAAACCAACCTGCTTCAAACTGAAACAGCTACAGGGTGTGTGTAGCATGCAGAAAGAAGGCTTGTCATTTCAAAGAAAGAAGAGGAAACCAAAATCCAGGTAGTGAAACGAGCACACCAGTATGGGAGATGTGCATGTGGACAGTTTCAAGCAGCAGCTCTCTCTGGACACTTGGAAACAGCGCTGTGAAAAAATTTCGTACGAAGGGGGATTTAGGCAAAGTTGAAAGACCTTCCAAAACCAACCCTAAGAAGTTAGCCAAACTTTGAATGTTGCAATAACCTCCTGCATGAAAGGTGCTTCAATGACACAACTCCCGAGCAGGTAGCTACATTCTGCACACTACAAAATGCATATGAAATCCTGGCTGAAAACTCACTCCAGAAGGAAGAAATGCGTGTGTTTCTCCCTGAAAGAACACTCACCCACTAGCCTTTTGCTTGCTCCTTCAAAGTCTTTGTAGAAACGTGTGTTTTCACGGCTGCAATACGTTTTGGGATGCATTGTTTCAATCTCCTGCAAGCCTCATGTTGTCTCTTAGACAATGTGGAAAAACAAGGAGTATGTTTCCCAAATCACTTGTAATCCAGAAAAACGGACACTGCATCACTCTTGCTCAAACACGGCCAATCTCCTAATGCGTTGGGAACATTCAAACACCTAGAAACGAAGGGCATTTTGCAGTGAAATTCAGACGGGTATGTTGAAAAGGACATTTCAGTCGGTTGCAGAGTGCAAAAGCGTGATTGACTTCATGTTCTTGATGAAAACCTTACATTTCCAAGTGACCTGAAGTAGGACTTTCACAAAATCATGTGTTTGCGTGTCTGTGGTGAAAGGAGCTCTAAGTTGTGTATTCAGTGCTGGAGAGTGACACACTCTACATTGGTTACACAGCGTTTTGAGAGCACCTACATGGTTCAGACTGAAACTGCTACAAGGTGTGTGTAGCATGCAGAAAGAAGGCTTGTCATTTCGAAGAAAGAAGAGGAAACCAAAATCCAGGTAGTGAAACTAGCACACCAGTATGGGAGATGTGCATGTGGACAGTTTCAAGCAGCAGCTCTCTCTGGACACTTGGAAACAGCGCTGTGAAAAATTTCGTACGAAGCCGGATTTGGCCAAACTTGAAAGACCTTCCAAAACCAATCCTAAAGAACTTAGCCAAACAATGAATGTAGCAAGGAGCTCCTGTAGATAAGGTGCTTCTATGGCACAACTCAGGAGCAGTTAGCTACATCCTGCACAGTACAAAATGCAAATGAATTCCAGGCTGAAAACTCACTCCAGAAGGAATAAATGCGTGTGTTTCTCTCTGAAAGAACACTCAGCCACTAGACTTTTGCTTGCTCCTTCAAAGTCTTTGTAGAAACATGTGTTTTCACTGCTGGAATACGTTGTGGGATGCATTGTTTCAATCTCTTGCAAGCCTCATGTCGTTTCTTACACAAATTGGAAAAATACGGAATATGTTTCCCAAATCACTTGAAATCCAGGAAAAGGCACACTGCATCACTCTTGCTCATACACGCTCTTTCTTAAAATGCAGGAAAACGCACACTGCATCACCCTTGCTCAAACACGCTCTTTCTCCTAATGTGTTGACAACTTTCAACGAACCAGAAACGAAGGGCATTTTGAAGTGGAATTCAGACGGGTATGACCAAGAGGACGTTTCTATTGGTTGAAGATTGCAAAAGCATGATTAATTTCTTGTTCTCGATGAAAACCTTACATTTCCAAGTGACCTGAAGTAGGACTTTCACAAAAACATGTGTTTGCGTGTCTGTGGTGAAAGGAGCTCTAAGTTGTGTATTCAGTGCTGGACAGTGACACACTCTAAATAGGTTACACAGCTTTTTAAGAGAACCAACATGCTTCAAACTGTAAGTGCTACAAGGTGTGTGTAGCATGCAGAAAGAAGGCTTGTCATTTCAAAGAAAGAAGAGGAAACCAAAATCCAGGTAGTGAAACGAGCACACCAGTATGGGAGATGTGCATGTGGACAGTTTCAAGCAGCAGCTCTTTCTGGACACATGGAAACAGCGCTGTGAAATATTTTCATAAGAAGTGAGATTTGGCGAAAGTTGAAAGGCCTTCTATAACCAACCCTAAAGAGCTTAGCCAAACAATGAATGTTGCAATAAGCTCCTGCAGGAAAGGTGCTTCAGTGACACAACTCCCGAGCAGGTAGCTACATTCTGCACAGTACAAAATGCATATGAATTCCTGGCTGAAAACTCACTCCAGAAGGAAGAAATGTGTGTGTTTCTCCCTGAAAGAACACTCAGCCACTAGCCTTTTGCTTGCTCCTTCAAAGTCTTTGCAGAAACGTGTGTTTTCACAGCTGGAATACGTTTTGGGATGCATTGTTTCAATCTCCTGCAAGCCTCATGTTGTTTCTTAGACAATGTGGAAAAACAAGGAGTATGTTTCCCAAATCACTTGTAGTCCAGAAAAACGCACACTGCATCACTCTTACTCAAACATACCCAATCTCCTAATGCGTTGAGAACATTCAAACAACCAGAAAAGAAGGGCATTTTGCAATGAAATTCAGACGGGTATGACCAAGAGGACATTTCTATTGGTTGCAGAGTGCAAAAGCATGATTGACTTCTTGGTCACGATGAAAACCTTACATTTCCAAATGACCTGAAGTAGGACTTTCACAAAACCATGTGTTTGCGTGTCTGTGGTGAAAGGAGCTCTAAGTTGTGTATTCAGTGCCAGAGAGTGATACACTCTACATTGGTTACACAGCGTTTTGAGAAACCAACCTGCTTCAAACTGGAACAGCTACAGGGTGTGTGTAGCATGCAGAAAGAAGGCTTGTCATTTCAAAGAAAGAAGAGGAAACCAAAATCCAGGTAGTGAAACGAGCACACCAGTATGGGAGATGTGCATGTGGACAGTTTCAAGCAGCAGCTCTCTCTGGACACTTGGAAACAGCGCTGTGAAAAAATTTCGTACGAAGGGGGATTTAGGCAAAGTTGAAAGACCTTCCAAAACCAACCCTAAGAAGTTAGCCAAACGATGAATGTTGCAATAACCTCCTGCATGAAAGGTGCTTCAATGACACAACTCCCGAGCAGGTAGCTACATTCTGCACACTACAAAATGCACATGAAATCCTGGCTGAAAACTCACTCCAGAAGGAAGAAATGCGTGTGTTTCTCACTGAAAGAACACTCACCCACTAGCCTTTTGCTTGCTCCTTCAAAGTCTTTGTAGAAACGTGTGTTTTCACGGCTGGAATACGTTTTGGGATGCATTGTTTCAATCTCCTGCAAGCCTCATGTTGTCTCTTAGACAATGTGGAAAAACAAGGAGTATGTTTCCCAAATCACTTGTAATCCAGAAAAACGGACACTGCATCACTCTTGCTCAAACACGCCCAATATCCTAATGCGTTGGGAACATTCAAACACCTAGAAACGAAGGGCATTTTGCAGTGAAATTCAGACGGGTATGTTGAAAAGGACATTTCAGTCGGTTGCAGGGTGCAAAAGCATGATTGACTTCTTGGTCACGATGACAACCTTACATTTCCGAATGACCTGAAGTAGGACTTTCACAAAACCATGTGTTTGCGTGTCTGTGGTGAAAGGAGCTCTAAGTTGTGTATTCAGTGCCAGAGAGTGATACACTCTACATTGGTTACACAGCGTTTTTAGAAACCAACCTGCTTCAAACTGAAATAGCTACAGGGTGTGTGTAACATGCAGAAAGAAGGCTTGTCATTTCGAAGAAAGAAGAGGAAACCAAAATCCAGGTAGTGAAACGAGCACACCAGTATGGGAGGTGTGCATGTGGAGAGTTTCAAGCAGCAGCTCTCTCTGGACACTTGGAAACAGCGCTGTGAAAAAATTTCGTACGAAGGGGGATTTAGGCAAAGTTGAAAGACCTTCCAAAACCAACCCTAAGAAGTTAGCCAAACGATGAATGTTGCAATAACCTCCTGCATGAAAGGTGCTTCAATGACACAACTCCCGAGCAGGTAGCTACATTCTGCACACTACAAAATGCATATGAAATCCTGGCTGAAAACTCACTCCAGAAGGAAGAAATGCGTGTGTTTCTCCATGAAAGAACACTCACCCACTAGCCTTTTGCTTGCTCCTTCAAAGTCTTTGCAGAAACGTGTGTTTTCACGGCTGGAATACGTTTTGGGATGCATTCTTTCAATCTCCTGCAAGCCTCATGTTGTCTCTTAGACAATGTGGAAAAACAAGGAGTATGTTTCCCAAATCACTTGTAATCCAGAAAAAGGGACACTGCATCACTCTTGCTCAAACACGCCCAATCTCCTAATGCGTTGGGAACATTCAAACACCTAGAAACGAAGGGCATTTTGCAGTGAAATTCAGACGGGTATGTTGAAAAGGACATTTCAGTCAGTTGCAGAGTGCAAAAGCATGATTGACTTCATGTTCTTGATGAAAACCTTACATTTCCAAGTGACCTGAAGTAGGACTTTCACAAAAACATGTGTTTGCGTGTCTGTGGTGAAAGGAGCTCTAAGTGGTGTATTCAGTGCTGGAGAGTGACACACTCTACATTGGTTACACAGCGTTTTGAGAGCACCTACATGGTTCAGACTGAAACTGCTACAAGGTGTGTGTAGCATGCAGAAAGAAGGCTTGTCATTTCGAAGAAAGAAGAGGAAACCAAAATCCAGGTAGTGAAACGAGCACACCAGTATGGGAGATGTGCATGTGGACAGTTTCAAGCAGCAGCTCTCTCTGGACACTTGGAAACAGCGCTGTGAAAAATTTCGTACGAAGCCGGATTTGGCCACAGTTGAAAGACCTTCCAAAACCAATCCTAAAGAACTTAGCCAAACAATGAATGTAGCAATGAGCTCCTGTAGATAAGGTGCTTCTATGGCACAACTTAGGAGCAGTTAGCTACATCCTGCACAGTACAAAATGCAAATGAATTCCAGGCTGAAAACTCACTCCAGAAGGAATAAATGCGTGTGTTTCTCTCTGAAAGAACACTCAGCCCCTAGACTTTTGCTTGCTCCTTCAAAGTCTTTGTAGAAACATGTGTTTTCACTGCTGGAATACGTTGTGGGATGCATTGTTTCAATCTCTTGCAGGCCTCATGTAGTTTCTTACACAAATTGGAAAAATACGGAATATGTTTCCCAAATCACTTGAAATCCAGGAAAACGCACACTGCATCACTCTTGCTCAAACACGCTCTTTCTTGAAATGCAGGAAAACGCACACTGCATCACTCTTGCTCAAGCACGCTCTTTCTTGAAATGCAGGAAAACGCACACTGCATCACTCTTTCTCACACACGCTCTTTCTCCTAATGTGTTGACAACTTTCAACGAACCAGAAACGAAGGGCATTTTGCAGTGGAATTCAGACGGGTATGACCAAGAGGACATTTCTATTGGTTGAAGAGTGCAAAAGCATGATTAATTTCTTGTTCTCGATGAAAACCTTACATTTCCAAGTGACCTGAAGTAGGACTTTCACAAAAACATGTGTTTGCGTGTCTGTGGTGAAAGGAGCTCTAAGTTGTGTATTCAGTGCTGGACAGTGACACACTCTAAATAGGTTACACAGCTTTTTAAGAGAACCAACATGCTTCAAACTGTAAATGCTACAAGATGTGTGTAGCATGCAGAAAGAAGGCTTGTCATTTCAAAGAAAGAAGAGGAAACCAAAATCCACGTAGTGAAACGAGCACACCAGTATGGGAGATGTGCATGTGGACAGTTTCAAGCAGCAGCTCTTTCTGGACACATGGAAACAGCGCTGTGAAATATTTTCATATGAAGTGAGATTTGGCCAAAGTTGAAAGGCCTTCTATAACCAACCCTAAAGAGCTTAGCCAAACAATGAATGTTGTAATAAGCTCCTGCAGGAAAGGTGCTTCAATGACACAACTCCGAGCAGGTAGCTACGTTCTGCACAGTACAAAATGCATATGAATTCCAGGCTGAAAACGCACTCCAGAAGGAAGAAATGCGTGTGTTTCTCCCCGAAAGAACACTCAGCCACTAGCCTTTTGCTTGCTCTTTCAAAGTCTTTGCAGAAACGTGTGTTTTCACGGCTGGAATACGTTTTGGGATGCATTGTTTCAATCTCCTGCAAGCCTCATGTTGTTTCTTAGACAATGTGGAAAAACAAGGAGTATGTTTCCCAAATCACTTGTAGTCCAGAAAAACGCACACTGCCTCACTCTTGCTCAAACATAGCCAATCTCCTAATGCGTTGAGAACATTCAAACAACCAGAAAAGAAGGGCATTTTGCAGTGAAATTCAGACGGGTATGACCAAGAGGACATTTCTATTGGTTGCAGAGTGCAAAAGCATGATTGACTTCTTGGTCACGATGAAAACCTTACATTTCCAAATGACCTGAAGTAGGACTTTCACAAAACCATGTGTTTGCGTGTCTGTGGTGAAAGGAGCTCTAAGTTGTGTATTCAGTGCCAGAGAGTGATACACTCTACATTGGTTACACAGCGTTTTGAGAAACCAACCTGCTTCAAACTGAAACAGCTACAGGGTGTGTGTAGCATGCAGAAAGAAGGCTTGTCATTTCAAAGAAAGAAGAGGAAACCAAAATCCAGGTAGTGAAACGAGCACACCAGTATGGGAGATGTGCATGTGGACAGTTTCAAGCAGCAGCTCTCTCTGGACACTTGGAAACAGCGCTGTGAAAAAATTTCGTACGAAGGGGGATTTAGGCAAAGTTGAAAGACCTTCCAAAACCAACCCTAAGAAGTTAGCCAAACGATGAATGTTGCAATAACCTCCTGCATGAAAGGTGCTTCAATGACACAACTCCCGAGCAGGTAGCTACATTCTGCACACTACAAAATGCACATGAAATCCTGGCTGAAAACTCACTCCAGAAGGAAGAAATGCGTGTGTTTCTCCCTGAAAGAACACTCACCCACTAGCCTTTTGCTTGCTCCTTCAAAGTCTTTGTAGAAACGTGTGTTTTCACAGCTGGAATACGTTTTGGGATGCATTGTTTCAATCTCCTGCAAGCCTCATGTTGTCTCTTAGACAATGTGGAAAAACAAGGAGTATGTTTCCCAAATCACTTGTAATCCAGAAAAACGGACACTGCATCACTCTTGCTCAAACACGGCCAATCTCCTAATGCGTTGGGAACATTCAAACACCTAGAAACGAAGGGCATTTTGCAGTGAAATTCAGACGGGTATGTTGAAAAGGACATTTCAGTCGGTTGCAGAGTGCAAAAGCATGATTGACTTCATGTTCTTGATGAAAACCTTACATTTCCAAGTGACCTGAAGTAGGACTTTCACAAAAACATGTGTTTGCGTGTCTGTGGTGAAAGGAGCTCTAAGTTGTGTATTCAGTGCTGGACAGTGACACACTCTAAATAGGTTACACAGCTTTTTAAGAGAACCAACATGCTTCAAACTGTAAATGCTACAAGATGTGTGTAGCATGCAGAAAGAAGGCTTGTCATTTCAAAGAAAGAAGAGGAAACCAAAATCCACGTAGTGAAACGAGCACACCAGTATGGGAGATGTGCATGTGGACAGTTTCAAGCAGCAGCTCTTTCTGGACACATGGAAACAGCGCTGTGAAATATTTTCATATGAAGTGAGATTTGGCCAAAGTTGAAAGGCCTTCTATAACCAACCCTAAAGAGCTTAGCCAAACAATGAATGTTGTAATAAGCTCCTGCAGGAAAGGTGCTTCAATGACACAACTCCGAGCAGGTAGCTACGTTCTGCACAGTACAAAATGCATATGAATTCCAGGCTGAAAACGCACTCCAGAAGGAAGAAATGCGTGTGTTTCTCCCCGAAAGAACACTCAGCCACTAGCCTTTTGCTTGCTCTTTCAAAGTCTTTGCAGAAACGTGTGTTTTCACGGCTGGAATACGTTTTGGGATGCATTGTTTCAATCTCCTGCAAGCCTCATGTTGTTTCTTAGACAATGTGGAAAAACAAGGAGTATGTTTCCCAAATCACTTGTAGTCCAGAAAAACGCACACTGCCTCACTCTTGCTCAAACATAGCCAATCTCCTAATGCGTTGAGAACATTCAAACAACCAGAAAAGAAGGGCATTTTGCAGTGAAATTCAGACGGGTATGACCAAGAGGACATTTCTATTGGTTGCAGAGTGCAAAAGCATGATTGACTTCTTGGTCACGATGAAAACCTTACATTTCCAAATGACCTGAAGTAGGACTTTCACAAAACCATGTGTTTGCGTGTCTGTGGTGAAAGGAGCTCTAAGTTGTGTATTCAGTGCCAGAGAGTGATACACTCTACATTGGTTACACAGCGTTTTGAGAAACCAACCTGCTTCAAACTGAAACAGCTACAGGGTGTGTGTAGCATGCAGAAAGAAGGCTTGTCATTTCAAAGAAAGAAGAGGAAACCAAAATCCAGGTAGTGAAACGAGCACACCAGTATGGGAGATGTGCATGTGGACAGTTTCAAGCAGCAGCTCTCTCTGGACACTTGGAAACAGCGCTGTGAAAAAATTTCGTACGAAGGGGGATTTAGGCAAAGTTGAAAGACCTTCCAAAACCAACCCTAAGAAGTTAGCCAAACGATGAATGTTGCAATAACCTCCTGCATGAAAGGTGCTTCAATGACACAACTCCCGAGCAGGTAGCTACATTCTGCACACTACAAAATGCACATGAAATCCTGGCTGAAAACTCACTCCAGAAGGAAGAAATGCGTGTGTTTCTCCCTGAAAGAACACTCACCCACTAGCCTTTTGCTTGCTCCTTCAAAGTCTTTGTAGAAACGTGTGTTTTCACAGCTGGAATACGTTTTGGGATGCATTGTTTCAATCTCCTGCAAGCCTCATGTTGTCTCTTAGACAATGTGGAAAAACAAGGAGTATGTTTCCCAAATCACTTGTAATCCAGAAAAACGGACACTGCATCACTCTTGCTCAAACACGGCCAATCTCCTAATGCGTTGGGAACATTCAAACACCTAGAAACGAAGGGCATTTTGCAGTGAAATTCAGACGGGTATGTTGAAAAGGACATTTCAGTCGGTTGCAGAGTGCAAAAGCATGATTGACTTCATGTTCTTGATGAAAACCTTACATTTCCAAGTGACCTGAAGTAGGACTTTCACAAAATCATGTGTTTGCGTGTCTGTGGTGAAAGGAGCTCTAAGTTGTGTATTCAGTGCTGGAGAGTGACACACTCTACATTGGTTACACAGCGTTTTGAGAGCACCTACATGGTTCAGACTGAAACTGCTACAAGGTGTGTGTAGCATGCAGAAAGAAGGCTTGTCATTTCGAAGAAAGAAGAGGAAACCAAAATCCAGGTAGTGAAACGAGCACACCAGTATGGGAGATGTGCATGTGGACAGTTTCAAGCAGCAGCTCTCTCTGGACACTTGGAAACAGCGCTGTGAAAAATTTCGTACGAAGCCTGATTTGGCCAAAGTTGAAAGACCTTCCAAAACCAATCCTAAAGAACTTAGCCAAACAATGAATGTAGCAAGGAGCTCCTGTAGATAAGGTGCTTCTATGGCACAACTCAGGAGCAGTTAGCTACATCCTGCACAGTACAAAATGCAAATGAATTCCAGGCTGAAAACTCACTCCAGAAGGTGTAAATGCGTGTGTTTCTCTCTGAAAGAACACTCAACCACTAGACTTTTGCTTGCTCCTTCAAAGTCTTTGTAGAAACATGTGTTTTCACTGCTGGAATACGTTGTGGGATGCATTGTTTCAATCTCTTGCAAGCCTCATGTCGTTTATTACACAAATTGGAAAAATACGGAATATGTTTCCCAAATCACTTGAAATCCAGGAAAAGGCACACTGCATCACTCTTGCTCAAACACGCTCTTTCTTGAAATGCAGGAAAACGCACACTGCATCACTCTTGCTCAAACACGCTCTTTCTCCTAATGTGTTGACAACTTTCAACGAACCAGAAACGAAGGGCATTTTGCAGTGGAATTCAGACGGGTATGACCAAGAGGACATTTCTATTGGTTGAAGAGTGCAAAAGCATGATTAATTTCTTGTTCTCGATGAAAACCTTACATTTCCAAGTGACCTGAAGTAGGACTTTCACAAAAACATGTGTTTGCGTGTCTGTGGTGAAAGGAGCTCTAAGTTGTGTATTCAGTGCTGGACAGTGACACACTCTAAATAGGTTACACAGCTTTTTAAGAGAACCAACATGCTTCAAACTGTAAGTGCTACAAGGTGTGTGTAGCATGCAGAAAGAAGGCTTGTCATTTCAAAGAAAGAAGAGGAAACCAAAATCCAGGTAGTGAAACGAGCACACCAGTATGGGAGATGTGCATGTGGACAGTTTCAAGCAGCAGCTCTTTCTGGACACATGGAAACAGCGCTGTGAAATATTTTCATATGAAGTGAGATTTGGCCAAAGTTGAAAGGCCTTCTATAACCAACCCTAAAGAGCTTAGCCAAACAATGAATGTTGCAATAAGCTCCTGCAGGAAAGGTGCTTCAATGACACAACTCTGAGCAGGTAGCTACATTCTGCACAGTACAAAATGCATATGAATTCCTGGCTGAAAACTCACTCCAGAAGGAAGAAATGCGTGTGTTTCTCCCTGAAAGAACACTCAGCCACTAGCCTTTTGCTTGCTCCTTCAAAGTCTTTGCAGAAACGTGTGTTTTCACGGCTGGAATACGTTTTGGGATGCATTGTTTCAATCTCCTGCAAGCCTCATGTTGTTTCTTAGACAATGTGGAAAAACAAGGAGTATGTTTCCCAAATCACTTGTAATCCAGAAAAACGGACACTGCATCACTCTTGCTCAAACACGCCCAATTTCCTAATGCGTTGGGAACATTCAAACACCTAGAAACGAAGGGCATTTTGCAGTGAAATTCAGACGAGTATGTTGAAAAGGACATTTCAGTCGGTTGCAGGGTGCAAAAGCATGATTGACTTCTTGGTCACGATGACAACCTTACATTTCCGAATGACCTGAAGTAGGACTTTCACAAAACCATGTGTTTGCGTGTCTGTGGTGAAAGGAGCTCTAAGTTGTGTATTTAGTGCCAGAGAGTGATACACTCTACATTGGTTACACACCGTTTTGAAAGAAGCAACCTGCTTCAAACTGAAATAGCTACAGGGTGTGTGTAACATGCAGAAAGAAGGCTTGTCATTTCAAAGAAAGAAGAGGAAACCAAAATCCAGGTAGTGAAACGAGCACACCAGTATCGGAGGTGTGCATGTGGAGAGTTTCAAGCAGCAGCTCTCTCTGGACACTTGGAAACAGCGCTGTGAAAAAATTTCGTGCGAAGGGGGATTTAGGCAAAGTTGAAAGACCTTCCAAAACCAACCCTAAGAAGTTAGCCAAACGATGAATGTTGCAATAACCTCCTGCATGAAAGGTGCTTCAATGACACAACTCCCGAGCAGGTAGCTACATTCTGCACACTACAAAATGCATATGAAATCCTGGCTGAAAACTCACTCCAGAAGGAAGAAATGCGTGTGTTTCTCCATGAAAGAACACTCACCCACTAGCCTTTTGCTTGCTCCTTCAAAGTCTTTGCAGAAACGTGTGTTTTCACGGCTGGAATACGTTTTGGGATGCATTCTTTCAATCTCCTGCAAGCCTCATGTTGTCTCTTAGACAATGTGGAAAAACAAGGAGTATGTTTCCCAAATCACTTGTAATCCAGAAAAAGGGACACTGCATCACTCTTGCTCAAACACGCCCAATCTCCTAATGCGTTGGGAACATTCAAACACCTAGAAACGAAGGGCATTTTGCAGTGAAATTCAGACGGGTATGTTGAAAAGGACATTTCAGTCAGTTGCAGAGTGCAAAAGCATGATTGACTTCATGTTCTTGATGAAAACCTTACATTTCCAAGTGACCTGAAGTAGGACTTTCACAAAAACATGTGTTTGCGTGTCTGTGGTGAAAGGAGCTCTAAGTGGTGTATTCAGTGCTGGAGAGTGACACACTCTACATTGGTTACACAGCGTTTTGAGAGCACCTACATGGTTGAGACTGAAACTGCTACAAGGTGTGTGTAGCATGCAGAAAGAAGGCTTGTCATTTCGAAGAAAGAAGAGGAAACCAAAATCCAGGTAGTGAAACGAGCACACCAGTATGGGAGATGTGCATGTGGACAGTTTCAAGCAGCAGCTCTCTCTGGACACTTGGAAACAGCGCTGTGAAAAATTTCGTACGAAGCCGGATTTGGCCAAAGTTGAAAGACCTTCCAAAACCAATCCTAAAGAACTTATCCAAACAATGAATGTAGCAAGGAGCTCCTGTAGATAAGGTGCTTCTATGGCACAACTTAGGAGCAGTTAGCTACATCCTGCACAGTACAAAATGCAAATGAATTCCAGGCTGAAAACTCACTCCAGAAGGAATAAATGCGTGTGTTTCTCTCTGAAAGAACACTCAGCCCCTAGACTTTTGCTTGCTCCTTCAAAGTCTTTGTAGAAACATGTGTTTTCACTGCTGGAATACGTTGTGGGATGCATTGTTTCAATCTCTTGCAGGCCTCATGTATTTTCTTACACAAATTGGAAAAATACGGAATATGTTTCCCAAATCACTTGAAATCCAGGAAAACGCACACTGCATCACTCTTGCTCAAGCACGCTCTTTCTTGAAATGCAGGAAAACGCACACTGCATCACTCTTGCTCAAACACGCTCTTTCTCCTAATGTGTTGACAACTTTCAACGAACCAGAAACGAAGGGCATTTTGCAGTGGAATTCAGACGGGTATGACCAAGAGGACATTTCTATTGGTTGAAGAGTGCAAAAGCATGATTAATTTCTTGTTCTCGATGAAAACCTTACATTTCCAAGTGACCTGAAGTAGGACTTTCACAAAAACATGTGTTTGCGTGTCTGTGGTGAAAGGAGCTCTAAGTTGTGTATTCAGTGCTGGACAGTGACACACTCTAAATAGGTTACACAGCTTTTTAAGAGAACCAACATGCTTCAAACTGTAAGTGCTACAAGGTGTGTGTAGCATGCAGAAAGAAGGCTTGTCATTTCAAAGAAAGAAGAGGAAACCAAAATCCAGGTAGTGAAACGAGCACACCAGTATGGGAGATGTGCATGTGGACAGTTTCAAGCAGCAGCTCTTTCTGGACACATGGAAACAGCGCTGTGAAATATTTTCATATGAAGTGAGATTTGGCCAAAGTTGAAAGGCCTTCTATAACCAACCCTAAAGAGCTTAGCCAAACAATGAATGTTGTAATAAGCTCCTGCAGGAAAGGTGCTTCAATGACACAACTCCGAGCAGGTAGCTACGTTCTGCACAGTACAAAATGCATATGAATTCCAGGCTGAAAACTCACTCCAGAAGGAAGAAATGCGTGTGTTTCTCCCTGAAAGAACACTCAGCCACTAGCCTTTTGCTTGCTCTTTCAAAGTCTTTGCAGAAACGTGTGTTTTCACGGCTGGAATACGTTTTGGGATGCATTGTTTCAATCTCCTGCAAGCCTCATGTTGTTTCTTAGACAATGTGAAAAAACAAGGAGTATGTTTCCCAAATCACTTGTAGTCCAGAAAAACGCACACTGCCTCACTCTTGCTCAAACATAGCCAATCTCCTAATGCGTTGAGAACATTCAAACAACCAGAAAAGAAGGGCATTTTGCAGTGAAATTCAGACGGGTATGACCAAGAGGACATTTCTATTGGTTGCAGAGTGCAAAAGCATGATTGACTTCTTGGTCACGATGAAAACCTTACATTTCCAAATGACCTGAAGTAGGACTTTCACAAAACCATGTGTTTGCGTGTCTGTGGTGAAAGGAGCTCTAAGTTGTGTATTCAGTGCCAGAGAGTGATACACTCTACATTGGTTACACAGCGTTTTGAGAAACCAACTTGCTTCAAACTGAAACAGCTACAGGGTGTGTGTAGCATGCAGAAAGAAGGCTTGTCATTTCAAAGAAAGAAGAGGAAACCAAAATCCAGGTAGTGAAACGAGCACACCAGTATGGGAGATGTGCATTTGGACAGTTTCAAGCAGCAGCTCTCTCTGGACACTTGGAAACAGCGCTGTGAAAAAATTTCGTACGAAGGGGGATTTAGGCAAAGTTGAAAGACCTTCCAAAACCAACCCTAAGAAGTTAGCCAAACGATGAATGTTGCAATAACCTCCTGCATGAAAGGTGCTTCAATGACACAACTCCCGAGCAGGTAGCTACATTCTGCACACTACAAAATGCATATGAAATCCTGGCTGAAAACTCACTCCAGAAGGAAGAAATGCGTGTGTTTCTCCCTGAAAGAACACTCACCCACTAGCCTTTTGCTTGCTCCTTCAAAGTCTTTGCAGAAACGTGTGTTTTCACGGCTGGAATACGTTTTGGGATGCATTGTTTCAATCTCCTGCAAGCCTCATGTTGTCTCTTAGGCAATGTGGAAAAACAAGGAGTATGTTTCCCAAATCACTTGTAATCCAGAAAAACGGACACTGCATCACTCTTGCTCAAACACGGCCAATCTCCTAATGCGTTGGGAACATTCAAACACCTAGAAACGAAGGGCATTTTGCAGTGAAATTCAGACGGGTATGTTGAAAAGGACATTTCAGTCGGTTGCAGAGTGCAAAAGCATGATTGACTTCATGTTCTTGATGAAAACCTTACATTTCCAAGTGACCTGAAGTAGGACTTTCACAAAATCATGTGTTTGCGTGTCTGTGGTGAGAGGAGCTCTAAGTTGTGTATTCAGTGCTGGAGAGTGACACACTCTACATTGGTTACACAGCGTTTTGAGAGCACCTACATGGTTCAGACTGAAACTGCTACAAGGTGTGTGTAGCATGCAGAAAGAAGGCTTGTCATTTCGAAGAAAGAAGAGGAAACCAAAATCCAGGTAGTGAAACGAGCACACCAGTATGGGAGATGTGCATGTGGACAGTTTCAAGCAGCAGCTCTCTCTGGACACTTGGAAACAGCGCTGTGAAAAATTTCGTACGAAGCCGGATTTGGCCAAACTTGAAAGACCTTCCAAAACCAATCCTAAAGAACTTAGCCAAACAATGAATGTAGCAAGGAGCTCCTGTAGATAAGGTGCTTCTATGGCACAACTCAGGAGCAGTTAGCTACATCCTGCACAGTACAAAATGCAAATGAATTCCAGGCTGAAAACTCACTCCAGAAGGAATAAATGCGTGTGTTTCTCTCTGAAAGAACACTCAGCCCCTAGACTTTTGCTTGCTCCTTCAAAGTCTTTGTAGAAACATGTGTTTTCACTGCTGGAATACGTTGTGGGATGCATTGTTTCAATCTCTTGCAGGCCTCATGTAGTTTCTTACACAAATTGGAAAAATACGGAATATGTTTCCCAAATCACTTGAAATCCAGGAAAACGCACACTGCATCACTCTTGCTCAAACACGCTCTTTCTTGAAATGCAGGAAAACGCACACTGCATCACTCTTGCTCAAACACGCTCTTTCTCCTAATGTGTTGACAACTTTCAAGGAACCAGAAACGAAGGGCATTTTGCAGTGGAATTCAGACGGGTATGACCAAGAGGACATTTCTATTGGTTGAAGAGTGCAAAAGCATGATTAATTTCTTGTTCTCGATGAAAACCTTACATTTCCAAGTGACCTGAAGTAGGACTTTCACAAAAACATGTGTTTGCGTGTCTGTGGTGAAAGGAGCTCTAAGTTGTGTATTCAGTGCTGGACAGTGACACACTCTAAATAGGTTACACAGCTTTTTAAGAGAACCAACATGCTTCAAACTGTAAGTGCTACAAGGTGTGTGTAGCATGCAGAAAGAAGGCTTGTCATTTCAAAGAAAGAAGAGGAAACCAAAATCCACGTAGTGAAACGAGCACACCAGTATGGGAGATGTGCATGTGGACAGTTTCAAGCAGCAGCTCTTTCTGGACACATGGAAACAGCGCTGTGAAATATTTTCATATGAAGTGAGATTTGGCCAAAGTTGAAAGGCCTTCTATAACCAACCCTAAAGAGCTTAGCCAAACGATGAATGTTGCAATAACCTCCTGCAGGAAAGGTGCTTCAATGACACAACTCCGAGCAGGTAGCTACATTCTGCACAGTACAAAATGCATATGAATTCCTGGCTGAAAACTCACTCCAGAAGGAAGAAATGCGTGTGTTTCTCCCTGAAAGAACACTCAGCCACTAGCCTTTTGCTTGCTCCTTCAAAGTCTTTGCAGAAACGTGTATTTTCACGGCTGGAATACGTTTTGGGATGCATTGTTTCAATCTCCTGCAAGCCTCATGTTGTTTCTTAGACAATGTGGAAAAACAAGGAGTATGTTTCCCAAATCACTTGTAGTCCAGAAAAACGCACACTGCATCACTCTTGCTCAAACATAGCCAATCTCCTAATGCGTTGAGAACATTCAAACAACCGGAAAAGAAGGGCATTTTGCAGTGAAATTCAGACGGGTATGACCAAGATTACATTTCTATTGGTTGCAGAGTGCAAAAGCATGATTGACTTCTTGGTCACGATGAAAACCTTACATTTCTAAATGACCTGAAGTAGGACTTTCACAAAACCATGTGTTTGCGTGTCTGTGGTGAAAGGAGCTCTAAGTTGTGTATTCAGTGCCAGAGAGTGATACACTCTACATTGGTTACACAGCGTTTTGAGAAACCAACCTGCTTCAAACTGAAACAGCTACAGGGTGTGTGTAGCATGCAGAAAGAAGGCTTGTCATTTCAAAGAAAGAAGAGGAAACCAAAATCCAGGTAGTGAAACGAGCACACCAGTATGGGAGATGTGCATGTGGACAGTTTCAAGCAGCAGCTCTCTCTGGACACTTGGAAACAGCGCTGTGAAAAAATTTCGTACGAAGGGGGATTTAGGCAAAGTTGAAAGACCTTCCAAAACCAACCCTAAGAAGTTAGCCAAACGATGAATGTTGCAATAACCTCCTGCATGAAAGGTGCTTCAATGACACAACTCCCGAGCAGGTAGCTACATTCTGCACACTACAAAATGCATATGAAATCCTGGCTGAAAACTCACTCCAGAAGGAAGAAATGCGTGTGTTTCTCCCTGAAAGAACACTCAGCCACTAGCCTTTTGCTTGCTCCTTCAAAGTCTTTGCAGAAACGTGTGTTTTCACGGCTGGAATACGTTTTGGGATGCATTGTTTCAATCTCCTGCAAGCCTCATGTTGTCTCTTAGGCAATGTGGAAAAACAAGGAGTATGTTTCCCAAATCACTTGTAATCCAGAAAAACGGACACTGCATCACTCTTGCTCAAACACGGCCAATCTCCTAATGCGTTGGGAACATTCAAACACCTAGAAACGAAGGGCATTTTGCAGTGAAATTCAGACGGGTATGTTGAAAAGGACATTTCAGTCGGTTGCAGAGTGCAAAAGCATGATTGACTTCATGTTCTTGATGAAAACCTTACATTTCCAAGTGACCTGAAGTAGGACTTTCACAAAATCATGTGTTTGCGTGTCTGTGGTGAAAGGAGCTCAAAGTTGTGTATTCAGTGCTGGACAGTGACACACTCTAAATAGGTTACACAGCTTTTTAAGAGAACCAACATGCTTCAAACTGTAAGTGCTACAAGGTGTGTGTAGCATGCAGAAAGAAGGCTTGTCATTTCAAAGAAAGAAGAGGAAACCAAAATCCAGGTAGTGAAACGAGCACACCAGTATGGGAGATGTGCATGTGGACAGTTTCAAGCAGCAGCTCTTTCTGGACACATGGAAACAGCGCTGTGAAATATTTTCATAAGAAGTGAGATTTGGCGAAAGTTGAAAGGCCTTCTATAACCAACCCTAAAGAGCTTAGCCAAACAATGAATGTTGCAATAAGCTCCTGCAGGAAAGGTGCTTCAATGACACAACTCCCGAGCAGGTAGCTACATTCTGCACAGTACAAAATGCATATGAATTCCTGGCTGAAAACTCACTCCAGAAGGAAGAAATGCGTGTGTTTCTCCCTGAAAGAACACTCAGCCACTAGCCTTTTGCTTGCTCCTTCAAAGTCTTTGCAGAAACGTGTGTTTTCACGGCTGGAATACGTTTTGGGATGCATTGTTTCAATCTCCTGCAAGCCTCATGTTGTTTCTTAGACAATGTGGAAAAACAAGGAGTATGTTTCCCAAATCACTTGTCGTCCAGAAAAACGCACACTGCATCACTCTTTCTCAAACATACCCAATCTCCTAATGCGTTGAGAACATTCACACAACCAGAAAAGAAGGGCATTTTGCAATGAAATTCAGACGGGTATGACCAAGAGGACATTTCTATTGGTTGCAGAGTGCAAAAGCATGATTGACTTCTTGGTCACGATGAAAACCTTACATTTCCAAATGACCTGAAGTAGGACTTTCACAAAACCATGTGTTTGCGTGTCTGTGGTGAAAGGAGCTCTACGTTGTGTATTCAGTGCCAGAGAGTGATACACTCTACATTGGTTACACAGCGTTTTGAGAAACCAACCTGCTTCAAACTGGAACAGCTACAGGGTGTGTGTAGCATGCAGAAAGAAGGCTTGTCATTTCAAAGAAAGAAGAGGAAACCAAAATCCAGGTAGTGAAACGAGCACACCAGTATGGGAGATGTGCATGTGGACAGTTTCAAGCAGCAGCTCTCTCTGGACACTTGGAAACAGCGCTGTGAAAAAATTTCGTACGAAGGGGGATTTAGGCAAAGTTGAAAGACCTTCCAAAACCAACCCTAAGAAGTTAGCCAAACGATGAATGTTGCAATAACCTCCTGCATGAAAGGTGCTTCAATGACACAACTCCCGAGCAGGTAGCTACATTCTGCACACTACAAAATGCACATGAAATCCTGGCTGAAAACTCACTCCAGAAGGAAGAAATGCGTGTGTTTCTCCCTGAAAGAACACTCACCCACTAGCCTTTTGCTTGCTCCTTCAAAGTCTTTGTAGAAACGTGTGTTTTCACGGCTGCAATACGTTTTGGGATGCATTGTTTCAATCTCCTGCAAGCCTCATGTTGTCTCTTAGACAATGTGGAAAAACAAGGAGTATGTTTCCCAAATCACTTGTAATCCAGAAAAACGGACACTGCATCACTCTTGCTCAAACACGGCCAATCTCCTAATGCGTTGGGAACATTCAAACACCTAGAAACGAAGGGCATTTTGCAGTGAAATTCAGACGGGTATGTTGAAAAGGACATTTCAGTCGGTTGCAGAGTGCAAAAGCATGATTGACTTCATGTTCTTGATGAAAACCTTACATTTCCAAGTGACCTGAAGTAGGACTTTCACAAAATCATGTGTTTGCGTGTCTGTGGTGAAAGGAGCTCTAAGTTGTGTATTCAGTGCTGGAGAGTGACACACTCTACATTGGTTACACAGCGTTTTGAGAGCACCTACATGGTTCAGACTGAAACTGCTACAAGGTGTGTGTAGCATGCAGAAAGAAGGCTTGTCATTTCGAAGAAAGAAGAGGAAACCAAAATCCAGGTAGTGAAACGAGCACACCAGTATGGGAGATGTGCATGTGGACAGTTTCAAGCAGCAGCTCTCTCTGGACACTTGGAAACAGCGCTGTGAAAAATTTCGTACGAAGCCGGATTTGGCCAAAGTTGAAAGACCTTCCAAAACGAATCCTAAAGAACTTAGCCAAACAATGAATGTAGCAAGGAGCTCCTGTAGATAAGGTGCTTCTATGGCACAACTCAGGAGCAGTTAGCTACATCCTGCACAGTACAAAATGCAAATGAATTCCAGGCTGAAAACTCACTCCAGAAGGAATAAATGCGTGTGTTTCTCTCTGAAAGAACACTCAGCCACTAGACTTTTGCTTGCTCCTTCAAAGTCTTTGTAGAAACATGTGTTTTCACTGCTGGAATACGTTGTGGGATGCATTGTTTCAATCTCTTGCAAGCCTCATGTCGTTTCTTACACAAATTGGAAAAATAGGGAATATGTTTCCCAAATCACTTGAAATCCAGGAAAACGCACACTGCATCACTCTTGCTCAAACAGGCTCTTTCTTGAAATGCAGGAAAACGCACACTGCATCACTCTTGCTCAAACACGCTCTTTCTCCTAATGTGTTGACAACTTTCAACGAACCAGAAACGAAGGGCATTTTGCAGTGGAATTCAGACGGGTATGACCAAGAGGACATTTCTATTGGTTGAAGAGTGCAAAAGCATGATTAATTTCTTGTTCTCGATGAAAACCTTACATTTCCAAGTGACCTGAAGTAGGACTTTCACAAAAACATGTGTTTGCGTGTCTGTGGTGAAAGGAGCTCAAAGTTGTGTATTCAGTGCTGGACAGTGACACACTCTAAATAGGTTACACAGCTTTTTAAGAGAACCAACATGCTTCAAACTGTAAGTGCTACAAGGTGTGTGTAGCATGCAGAAAGAAGGCTTGTCATTTCAAAGAAAGAAGAGGAAACCAAAATCCAGGTAGTGAAACGAGCACACCAGTATGGGAGATGTGCATGTGGACAGTTTCAAGCAGCAGCTCTTTCTGGACACATGGAAACAGCGCTGTGAAATATTTTCATATGAAGTGAGATTTGGCCAAAGTTGAAAGGCCTTCTATAACCAACCCTAAAGAGCTTAGCCAAACAATGAATGTTGCAATAAGCTCCTGCAGGAAAGGTGCTTCAATGACACAACTCCGAGCAGGTAGCTACATTCTGCACAGTACAAAATGCATATGAATTCCAGGCTGAAAACTCACTCCAGAAGGAAGAAATGCGTGTGTTTCTCCCTGAAAGAACACGCAGCCACTAGCCTTTTGCTTGCTCCTTCAAAGTCTTTGTAGAAACGTGTGTTTTCACGGCTGGAATACGTTTTGGGATGCATTGTTTCAATCTCCTGCAAGCCTCATGTTGTTTCTTAGACAATGTGGAAAAACAAGGAGTATGTTTCCCAAATCACTTGTAATCCAGAAAAACGGACACTGCATCACTCTTGCTCAAACACGGCCAATCTCCTAATGCGTTGAGAACATTCAAACAACCAGAAAAGAAGGGCATTTTGCAGTGAAATTCAGACGGGTATGACCAAGAGGACATTTCTATTGGTTGCAGAGTGCAAAAGCATGATTGACTTCTTGGTCACGATGAAAACCTTACATTTCCAAATGACCTGAAGTAGGACTTTCACAAAACGATGTCTTTGCGTGTCTGTGGTGAAAGGAGCTCTAAGTTGTGTATTCAGTGCTGGAGAGTGACACACTCTACATTGGTTACACAGCGTTTTGAGAGCACCTACATGGTTCAGACTGAAACTGATACAAGGTGTGTGTAGCATGCAGAAAGAAGGCTTGTCATTTCGAAGAAAGAAGAGGAAACCAAAATCCAGGTAGTGAAACGAGCACACCAGTATGGGAGATGTGCATGTGGACAGTTTCAAGCAGCAGCTCTCTCTGGACACTTGGAAACAGCGCTGTGAAAAAATTTCGTACGAAGGGGGATTTAGGCAAAGTTGAAAGACCTTCCAAAACCAACCCTAAGAAGTTAGCCAAACGATGAATGTTGCAATAACCTCCTGCATGAAAGGTGCTTCAATGACACAACTCCCGAGCAGGTAGCTACATTCTGCACACTACAAAATGCATATGAAATCCTGGCTGAAAACTCACTCCAGAAGGAAGAAATGCGTGTGTTTCTCCCTGAAAGAACACTCACCCACTAGCCTTTTGCTTGCTCCTTCAAAGTCTTTGCAGAAACGTGTGTTTTCACGGCTGGAATACGTTTTGGGATGCATTGTTTCAATCTCCTGCAAGCCTCATGTTGTCTCTTTGACAATGTGGAAAAACAAGGAGTATGTTTCCCAAATCACTTGTAATCCAGAAAAACGGACACTGCATCACTCTTGCTCAAACACGGCCAATCTCCTAATGCGTTGGGAACATTCAAACACCTAGAAACGAAGGGCATTTTGCAGTGAAATTCAGACGGGTATGTTGAAAAGGACATTTCAGTCGGTTGCAGAGTGCAAAAGCATGATTGACTTCATGTTCTTGATGAAAACCTTACATTTCCAAGTGACCTGAAGTAGGACTTTCACAAAATCATGT
The DNA here is from genome assembly GCF_964146895.1 of Miniopterus schreibersii. NCBI lineage: Eukaryota > Metazoa > Chordata > Mammalia > Chiroptera > Miniopteridae > Miniopterus > Miniopterus schreibersii. The sequence continues at coordinate 84,055,607 of NC_138109.1, read as the reverse complement.
GTTTGCGTGTCTGTGGTGAAAGGAGCTCTAAGTTGTGTATTCAGTGCTGGAGAGTGACACACTCTACATTGGTTACACAGCGTTTTGAGAGCACCTACATGGTTCAGACTGAAACTGCTACAAGGTGTGTGTAGCATGCAGAAAGAAGGCTTGTCATTTCGAAGAAAGAAGAGGAAACCAAAATCCAGGTAGTGAAACGAGCACACCAGTATGGGAGATGTGCATGTGGACAGTTTCAAGCAGCAGCTCTCTCTGGACACTTGGAAACAGCGCTGTGAAAAATTTCGTACGAAGCCGGATTTGGCCAAACTTGAAAGACCTTCCAAAACGAATCCTAAAGAACTTAGCCAAACAATGAATGTAGCAAGGAGCTCCTGTAGATAAGGTGCTTCTATGGCACAACTCAGGAGCAGTTAGCTACATCCTGCACAGTACAAAATGCAAATGAATTCCAGGCTGAAAACTCACTCCAGAAGGAATAAATGCGTGTGTTTCTCTCTGAAAGAACACTCAGCCACTAGACTTTTGCTTGCTCCTTCAAAGTCTTTGTAGAAACATGTGTTTTCACTGCTGGAATACGTTGTGGGATGCATTGTTTCAATCTCTTGCAAGCCTCATGTCGTTTCTTACACAAATTGGAAAAATAGGGAATATGTTTCCCAAATCACTTGAAATCCAGGAAAACGCACACTGCATCACTCTTGCTCAAACACGCTCTTTCTTGAAATGCAGGAAAACGCACACTGAATCACTCTTGCTCAAACACGCTCTTTCTCCTAATGTGTTGACAACTTTCAACGAACCAGAAACGAAGGGCATTTTGCAGTGGAATTCAGACGGGTATGACCAAGAGGACATTTCTATTGGTTGAAGAGTGCAAAAGCATGATTAATTTCTTGTTCTCGATGAAAACCTTACATTTCCAAGTGACCTGAAGTAGGACTTTCACAAAAACATGTGTTTGCGTGTCTGTGGTGAAAGGAGCTCAAAGTTGTGTATTCAGTGCTGGACAGTGACACACTCTAAATAGGTTACACAGCTTTTTAAGAGAACCAACATGCTTCAAACTGTAAGTGCTACAAGGTGTGTGTAGCATGCAGAAAGAAGGCTTGTCATTTCAAAGAAAGAAGAGGAAACCAAAATCCAGGTAGTGAAACGAGCACACCAGTATGGGAGATGTGCATGTGGACAGTTTCAAGCAGCAGCTCTTTCTGGACACATGGAAACAGCGCTGTGAAATATTTTCATATGAAGTGAGATTTGGCCAAGGTTGAAAGGCCTTCTATAACCAACCCTAAAGAGCTTAGCCAAACAATGAATGTTGCAATAAGCTCCTGCAGGAAAGGTGCTTCAATGACACAACTCCGAGCAGGTAGCTACATTCTGCACAGTACAAAATGCATATGAATTCCAGGCTGAAAACTCACTCCAGAAGGAAGAAATGCGTGTGTTTCTCCCTGAAAGAACACGCAGCCACTAGCCTTTTGCTTGCTCCTTCAAAGTCTTTGTAGAAACGTGTGTTTTCACGGCTGGAATACGTTTTGGGATGCATTGTTTCAATCTCCTGCAAGCCTCATGTTGTTTCTTAGACAATGTGGAAAAACAAGGAGTATGTTTCCCAAATCACTTGTGGTCCAGAAAAACGCACACTGCCTCACTCTTGCTCAAACATAGCCAATCTCCTAATGCGTTGAGAACATTCAAACAACCAGAAAAGAAGGGCATTTTGCAGTGAAATTCAGACGGGTATGACCAAGAGGACATTTCTATTGGTTGCAGAGTGCAAAAGCATGATTGACTTCTTGGTCACGATGAAAACCTTACATTTCCAAATGACCTGAAGTAGGACTTTCACAAAACCATGTGTTTGCGTGTCTGTGGTGAAAGGAGCTCTACGTTGTGTATTCAGTGCCAGAGAGTGATACACTCTACATTGGTTACACAGCGTTTTGAGAAACCAACCTGCTTCAAACTGAAACAGCTACAGGGTGTGTGTAGCATGCAGAAAGAAGGCTTGTCATTTCAAAGAAAGAAGAGGAAACCAAAATCCAGGTAGTGAAACGAGCACACCAGTATGGGAGATGTGCATGTGGACAGTTTCAAGCAGCAGCTCTCTCTGGACACTTGGAAACAGCGCTGTGAAAAAATTTCGTACGAAGGGGGATTTAGGCAAAGTTGAAAGACCTTCCAAAACCAACCCTAAGAAGTTAGCCAAACGATGAATGTTGCAATAACCTCCTGCATGAAAGGTGCTTCAATGACACAACTCCCGAGCAGGTAGCTACATTCTGCACACTACAAAATGCATATGAAATCCTGGCTGAAAACTCACTCCAGAAGGAAGAAATGCGTGTGTTTCTCCCTGAAAGAACACTCAGCCACTAGCCTTTTGCTTGCTCCTTCAAAGTCTTTGCAGAAACGTGTGTTTTCACGGCTGGAATACGTTTTGGGATGCATTGTTTCAATCTCCTGCAAGCCTCATGTTGTCTCTTTGACAATGTGGAAAAACAAGGAGTATGTTTCCCAAATCACTTGTAATCCAGAAAAACGGACACTGCATCACTCTTGCTCAAACACGGCCAATCTCCTAATGCGTTGGGAACATTCAAACACCTAGAAACGAAGGGCATTTTGCAGTGAAATTCAGACGGGTATGTTGAAAAGGACATTTCAGTCGGTTGCAGAGTGCAAAAGCATGATTGACTTCATGTTCTTGATGAAAACCTTACATTTCCAAGTGACCTGAAGTAGGACTTTCACAAAATCATGTGTTTGCGTGTCTGTGGTGAAAGGAGCTCTAAGTTGTGTATTCAGTGCTGGAGAGTGACACACTCTACATTGGTTACACAGCGTTTTGAGAGCACCTACATGGTTCAGACTGAAACTGCTACAAGGTGTGTGTAGCATGCAGAAAGAAGGCTTGTCATTTCGAAGAAAGAAGAGGAAACCAAAATCCAGGTAGTGAAACGAGCACACCAGTATGGGAGATGTGCATGTGGACAGTTTCAAGCAGCAGCTCTCTCTGGACACTTGGAAACAGCGCTGTGAAAAATTTCGTACGAAGCCGGATTTGGCCAAAGTTGAAAGACCTTCCAAAACCAATCCTAAAGAACTTAGCCAAACAATGAATGTAGCAAGGAGCTCCTATAGATATGGTGCTTCTATGGCACAACTCAGGAGCAGTTAGCTACAAACTGCACAGTACAAAATGCAAATGAATTCCAGGCTGAAAACTCACTCCAGAAGGAATAAATGCGTGTGTTTCTCTCTGAAAGAACACTCAGCCACTAGACTTTTGCTTGCTCCTTCAAAGTCTTTGTAGAAACATGTGTTTTCACTGCTGGAATACGTTGTGGGATGCATTGTTTCAATCTCTTGCAAGCCTCATGTCGTTTCTTACACAAATTGGAAAAATAGGGAATATGTTTCCCAAATCACTTGAAATCCAGGAAAAGGCACACTGCATCACTCTTGCTCAAACACGCTCTTTCTTGAAATGCAGGAAAACGCACACTGCATCACCCTTGCTCAAACACGCTCTTTCTCCTAATGTTTGACAACTTTCAACGAACCAGAAACGAAGGGCATTTTGCAGTGGAATTCAGACGGGTATGACCAAGAGGACATTTCTATTGGTTGAAGAGTGCAAAAGCATGATTAATTTCTTGTTCTCGATGAAAACCTTACATTTCCAAGTGACCTGAAGTAGGACTTTCACAAAAACATGTGTTTGCGTGTCTGTGGTGAAAGGAGCTCTAAGTTGTGTATTCAGTGCTGGACAGTGACACACTCTAAATAGGTTACACAGCTTTTTAAGAGAGCCAACATGCTTCAAACTGTAAGTGCTACAAGGTGTGTGTAGCATGCAGAAAGAAGGCTTGTCATTTCAAAGAAAGAAGAGGAAACCAAAATCCAGGTAGTGAAACGAGCACACCAGTATGGGAGATGTGCATGTGGACAGTTTCAAGCAGCAGCTCTTTCTGGACACATGGAAACAGCGCTGTGAAATATTTTCATATGAAGTGAGATTTGGCCAAAGTTGAAAGGCCTTCTATAACCAACCCTAAAGAGCTTAGCCAAACAATGAATGTTGCAATAAGCTCCTGTAGGAAAGGTGCTTCAATGACACAACTCCGAGCAGGTAGCTACATTCTGCACAGTACAAAATGCATATGAATTCCTGGCTGAAAACTCACTCCAGAAGGAAGAAATGCGTGTGTTTCTCCCTGAAAGAACACTCAGCCACTAGCCTTTTGCTTGCTCCTTCAAAGTCTTTGCAGAAACGGGTGTTTTCACGGCTGGAATACGTTTTGGGATGCATTGTTTCAATCTCCTGCAAGCCTCATGTTGTTTCTTAGACAATGTGGAAAAACAAGGAGTATGTTTCCCAAATCACTTGTAGTCCAGAAAAACGCACACTGCATCACTCTTGCTCAAACATAGCCAATCTCCTAATGCGTTGAGAACATTCAAACAACCAGAAAAGAAGGGCATTTTGCAGTGAAATTCAGACGGGTATGACCAAGAGGACATTTCTATTGGTTGCAGAGTGCAAAAGCATTATTGACTTCTTGGTCACGATGAAAACCTTACATTTCCAAATGACCTGAAGTAGGACTTTCACAAAACGATGTCTTTGCGTGTCTGTGGTGAAAGGAGCTCTAAGTTGTGTATTCAGTGCCAGAGAGTGATACACTCTACATTGGTTACACAGCGTTTTGAGAAACCAACCTGCTTCAAACTGAAACAGCTACAGGGTGTGTGTAGCATGCAGAAAGAAGGCTTGTCATTTCAAAGAAAGAAGAGGAAACCAAAATCCAGGTAGTGAAACGAGCACACCAGTATGGGAGATGTGCATGTGGACAGTTTCAAGCAGCAGCTCTCTCTGAACACTTGGAAACAGCGCAGTGAAAAAATTTCGTACGAAGGGGGAATTAGGCAAAGTTGAAAGACCTTCCAAAACCAACCCTAAGAAGTTAGCCAAACGATGAATGTTGCAATAACCTCCTGCATGAAAGGTGCTTCAATGACACAACTCCCGAGCAGGTAGCTACATTCTGCACACTACAAAATGCATATGAAATCCTGGCTGAAAAGTCACTCCAGAAGGAAGAAATGCCTGTGTTTCTCCCTGAAAGAACACTCACCCACTAGCCTTTTGCTTGCTCCTTCAAAGTCTTTGTAGAAACGTGTGTTTTCACGGCTGCAATACGTTTTGGGATGCATTCTTTCAATCTCCTGCAAGCCTCATGTTGTCTCTTAGACAATGTGGAAAAACAAGGAGTATGTTTCCCAAATCACTTGTAATCCAGAAAAACGGACACTGCATCACTCTTGCTCAAACACGGCCAATCTCCTAATGCGTTGGGAACATTCAAACACCTAGAAACGAAGGGCATTTTGCAGTGAAATTCAGACGGGTATGTTGAAAAGGACATTTCAGTCGGTTGCAGAGTGCAAAAGCATGATTGACTTCATGTTCTTGATGAAAACCTTACATTTCCAAGTGACCTGAAGTAGGACTTTCACAAAATCATGTGTTTGCGTGTCTGTGGTGAAAGGAGCTCTAAATTGTGTATTCAGTGCTGGAGAGTGACACACTCTACATTGGTTACACAGCGTTTTGAGAAACCAACCTGCTTCAAACTGAAACAGCTACAGGGTGTGTGTAGCATGCAGAAAGAAGGCTTGTCATTTCAAAGAAAGAAGAGGAAACCAAAATCCAGGTAGTGAAATGAGCACACCAGTATGGGAGATGTGCATGTGGACAGTTTGAAGAAGCAGCTCTCTCTGGACACTTGGAAACAGCGCTGTGAAAAATTTCGTACGAAGCCGGATTTGGCCAAAGTTGAAAGACCTTCCAAAACCAATCCTAAAGAACTTAGCCAAACAATGAATGTAGCAAGGAGCTCCTGTAGATAAGGTGCTTCTATGGCACAACTCAGGAGCAGTTAGCTACATCCTGCACAGTACAAAATGCAAATGAATTCCAGGCTGAAAACTCACTCCAGAAGGAATAAATGCGTGTGTTTCTCTCTGAAAGAACACTCAGCCACTAGACTTTTGCTTGCTCCTTCAAAGTCTTCGTAGAAACATGTGTTTTCACTGCTGGAATACGTTGTGGGATGCATTGTTTCAATCTCTTGCAAGCCTCATGTAGTTTCTTACACAAATTGGAAAAATAAGGAATATGTTTCCCCAATCACTTGAAATCCAGGAAAACGCACACTGCATCACTCTTGCTCAAACACGCTCTTTCTTGAAATGCAGGAAAACGCACACTGCATCACCCTTGCTCAAACACGCTCTTTCTCCTAATGTGTTGACAACTTTCAACGAACCAGAAACGAAGGGCATTTTGCAGTTTAATTCAGACGGGTATGACCAAGAGGACATTTCTATTGGTTGAAGAGTGCAAAAGCATGATTAATTTCTTGTTCTCGATGAAAACCTTACATTTCCAAGTGACCTGAAGTAGGACTTTCACAAAAACATGTGTTTGCGTGTCTGTGGTGAAAGGAGCTCTAAGTTGTGTATTCAGTGCTGGACAGTGACACACTCTAAATAGGTTACACAGCTTTTTAAGAGAACCAACATGCTTCAAACTGTAAGTGCTACAAGGTGTGTGTAGCATGCAGAAAGAAGGCTTGTCATTTCAAAGAAAGAAGAGGAAACCAAAATCCAGGTAGTGAAACGAGCACACCAGTATGGGAGATGTGCATGTGGACAGTTTCAAGCAGCAGCTCTTTCTGGACACATGGAAACAGCGCTGTGAAATATTTTCATATGAAGTGAGATTTGGCCAAAGTTGAAAGGCCTTCTATAACCAACCCTAAAGAGCTTAGCCAAACAATGAATGTTGCAATAAGCTCCTGCAGGAAAGGTGCTTCAATGACACAACTCCCGAGCAGGTAGCTACATTCTGCACAGTACAAAATGCATATGAATTCCAGGCTGAAAACTCACTCCAGAAGGAATAAATGCGTGTGTTTCTCTCTGAAAGAACACTCAGCCACTAGACTTTTGCTTGCTCCTTCAAAGTCTTTGTAGAAACATGTGTTTTCACTGCTGGAATATGTTGTGGGATGCATTGTTTCAATCTCTTGCAAGCCTCATGTCGTTTCTTACACAAATTGGAAAAATAGGGAATATGTTTCCCCAATCACTTGAAATCCAGGAAAACGCACACTGCATCACTCTTGCTCAAACACGCTCTTTCTTGAAATGCAGGAAAACGCACACTGCATCACCCTTGCTCAAACACGCTCTTTCTCCTAATGTGTTGACAACTTTCAACGAACCAGAAACAAAGGGCATTTTGCAGTGGAATTCAGACGGGTATGACCAAGAGGACATTTCTATTGGTTGAAGAGTGCAAAAGCATGATTAATTTCTTGTTCTCGATGAAAACCTTACATTTCCAAGTGACCTGAAGTAGGACTTTCACAAAAACATGTGTTTGCGTGTCTGTGGTGAAAGGAGCTCTAAGTTGTGTATTCAGTGCTGGACAGTGACACACTCTAAATAGGTTACACAGCTTTTTAAGAGAACCAACATGCTTCAAACTGTAAGTGCTACAAGGTGTGTGTAGCATGCAGAAAGAAGGCTTGTCATTTCAAAGAAAGAAGAGGAAACCAAAATCCAGGTAGTGAAACGAGCACACCAGTATGGGAGATGTGCATGTGGACAGTTTCAAGCAGCAGCTCTTTCTGGACACATGGAAACAGCGCTGTGAAATATTTTCATATGAAGTGAGATTTGGCCAAAGTTGAAAGGCCTTCTATAACCAACCCTAAAGAGCTTAGCCAAACAATGAATGTTGCAATAAGCTCCTGCAGGAAAGGTGCTTCAATGACACAACTCCCGAGCAGGTAGCTACATTCTGCACAGTACAAAATGCATATGAATTCCAGGCTGAAAACTCACTCCAGAAGGAATAAATGCGTGTGTTTCTCTCTGAAAGAACACTCAGCCACTAGACTTTTGCTTGCTCCTTCAAAGTCTTTGTAGAAACATGTGTTTTCACTGCTGGAATACGTTGTGGGATGCATTGTTTCAATCTCTTGCAAGCCTCATGTCGTTTCTTACACAAATTGGAAAAATAGGGAATATGTTTCCCAAATCACTTGAAATCCAGGAAAAGGCACACTGCATCACTCTTGCTCAAACACGCTCTTTCTTGAAATGCAGGAAAACGCACACTGCATCACTCTTGCTCAAACACGCTCTTTCTCCTAATGTGTTGACAACTTTCAACGAACCAGAAACGAAGGGCATTTTGCAGTGGAATTCAGACGGGTATGACCAAGAGGACATTTCTATTGGTTGAAGAGTGCAAAAGCATGATTAATTTCTTGTTCTCGATGAAAACCTTACATTTCCAAGTGACCTGAAGTAGGACTTTCACAAAAACATGTGTTTGCGTGTCTGTGGTGAAAGGAGCTCTAAGTTGTGTATTCAGTGCTGGACAGTGACACACTCTAAATAGGTTACACAGCTTTTTAAGAGAACCAACATGCTTCAAACTGTAAGTGCTACAAGGTGTGTGTAGCATGCAGAAAGAAGGCTTGTCATTTCAAAGAAAGAAGAGGAAACCAAAATCCAGGTAGTGAAACGAGCACACCAGTATGGGAGATGTGCATGTGGACAGTTTCAAGCAGCAGCTCTTTCTGGACACATGGAAACAGCGCTGTGAAATATTTTCATATGAAGTGAGATTTGGCCAAAGTTGAAAGGCCTTCTATAACCAACCCTAAAGAGCTTAGCCAAACAATGAATGTTGCAATAAGCTCCTGCAGGAAAGGTGCTTCAATGACACAACTCCGAGCAGGTAGCTACATTCTGCACAGTACAAAATGCATATGAATTCCTGGCTGAAAACTCACTCAAGAAGGAAGAAATGCGTGTGTTTCTCCCTGAAAGAACACTCAGCCACTAGCCTTTTGCTTGCTCCTTCAAAGTCTTTGCAGAAACGGGTGTTTTCACGGCTGGAATACGTTTTGGGATGCATTGTTTCAATCTCCTGCAAGCCTCATGTTGTTTCTTAGACAATGTGGAAAAACAAGGAGTATGTTTCCCAAATCACTTGTAGTCCAGAAAAACGCACACTGCATCACTCTTGCTCAAACATTGCCAATCTCCTAATGCGTTGAGAACATTCAAACAACCAGAAAAGAAGGGCATTTTGCAGTGAAATTCAGACGGGTATGACCAAGAGGACATTTCTATTGGTTGCAGAGTGCAAAAGCATGATTGACTTCTTGGTCACGATGAAAACCTTACATTTCCAAATGACCTGAAGTAGGACTTTCACAAAACGATGTCTTTGCGTGTCTGTGGTGAAAGGAGCTCTAAGTTGTGTATTCAGTGCCAGAGAGTGATACACTCTACATTGGTTACACAGCGTTTTGAGAAACCAACCTGCTTCAAACTGAAACAGCTACAGGGTGTGTGTAGCATGCAGAAAGAAGGCTTGTCATTTCAAAGAAAGAAGAGGAAACCAAAATCCAGGTAGTGAAACGAGCACACCAGTATGGGAGATGTGCATGTGGACAGTTTCAAGCAGCAGCTCTCTCTGGACACTTGGAAACAGCGCTGTGAAAAAATTTCGTACGAAGGGGGAATTAGGCAAAGTTGAAAGACCTTCCAAAACCAACCCTAAGAAGTTAGCCAAACGATGAATGTTGCAATAACCTCCTGCATGAAAGGTGCTTCAATGACACAACTCCCGAGCAGGTAGCTACATTCTGCACACTACAAAATGCATATGAAATCCTGGCTGAAAAGTCACTCCAGAAGGAAGAAATGCCTGTGTTTCTCCCTGAAAGAACACTCAGCCACTAGCCTTTTGCTTGCTCCTTCAAAGTCTTTGTAGAAACGTGTGTTTTCACGGCTGCAATACGTTTTGGGATGCATTCTTTCAATCTCCTGCAAGCCTCATGTTGTCTCTTAGACAATGTGGAAAAACAAGGAGTATGTTTCCCAAATCACTTGTAATCCAGAAAAACGGACACTGCATCACTCTTGCTCAAACACGGCCAATCTCCTAATGCGTTGGGAACATTCAAACACCTAGAAACGAAGGGCATTTTGCAGTGAAATTCAGACGGGTATGTTGAAAAGGACATTTCAGTCGGTTGCAGAGTGCAAAAGCATGATTGACTTCATGTTCTTGATGAAAACCTTACATTTCCAAGTGACCTGAAGTAGGACTTTCACAAAATCATGTGTTTGCGTGTCTGTGGTGAAAGGAGCTCTAAGTTGTGTATTCAGTGCTGGAGAGTGACACACTCTACATTGGTTACACAGCGTTTTGAGAGCACCTACATGGTTCAGACTGAAACTGCTACAAGGTGTGTGTAGCATGCAGAAAGAAGGCTTGTCATTTCGAAGAAAGAAGAGGAAACCAAAATCCAGGTAGTGAAACGAGCACACCAGTATGGGAGATGTGCATGTGGACAGTTTCAAGCAGCAGCTCTCTCTGGACACTTGGAAACAGCGCTGTGAAAAATTTCGTACGAAGCCGGATTTGGCCAAAGTTGAAAGACCTTCCAAAACCAATCCTAAAGAACTTAGCCAAACAATGAATGTAGCAAGGAGCTCCTGTAGATAAGGTGCTTCTATGGCACAACTCAGGAGCAGTTAGCTACATCCTGCACAGTACAAAATGCAAATGAATTCCAGGCTGAAAACTCACTCCAGAAGGAATAAATGCGTGTGTTTCTCTCTGAAAGAACACTCAGCCACTAGACTTTTGCTTGCACCTTCAAAGTCTTTGTAGAAACATGTGTTTTCACTGCTGGAATACGTTGTGGGATGCATTGTTTCAATCTCTTGCAAGCCTCATGTAGTTTCTTACACAAATTGGAAAAATAAGGAATATGTTTCCCCAATCACTTGAAATCCAGGAAAACGCACACTGCATCACTCTTGCTCAAACACGCTCTTTCTTGAAATGCAGGAAAACGCACACTGCATCACCCTTGCTGAAACACGCTCTTTCTCCTAATGTGTTGACAACTTTCAACGAACCAGAAACGAAGGGCATTTTGCAGTGGAATTCAGACGGGTATGACCAAGAGGACATTTCTATTGGTTGAAGAGTGCAAAAGCATGATTAATTTCTTGTTCTCGATGAAAACCTTACATTTCCAAGTGACCTGAAGTAGGACTTTCACAAAAACATGTGTTTGCGTGTCTGTGGTGAAAGGAGCTCTAAGTTGTGTATTCAGTGCTGGACAGTGACACACTCTAAATAGGTTACACAGCTTTTTAAGAGAACCAACATGCTTCAAACTGTAAGTGCTACAAGGTGTGTGTAGCATGCAGAAAGAAGGCTTGTCATTTCAAAGAAAGAAGAGGAAACCAAAATCCAGGTAGTGAAACGAGCACACCAGTATGGGAGATGTGCATGTGGACAGTTTCAAGCAGCAGCTCTTTCTGGACACATGGAAACAGCGCTGTGAAATATTTTCATATGAAGTGAGATTTGGCCAAAGTTGAAAGGCCTTCTATAACCAACCCTAAAGAGCTTAGCCAAACAATGAATGTTGCAATAAGCTCCTGCAGGAAAGGTGCTTCAATGACACAACTCCCGAGCAGGTAGCTACATTCTGCACAGTACAAAATGCATATGAATTCCAGGCTGAAAACTCACTCCAGAAGGAATAAATGCGTGTGTTTCTCTCTGAAAGAACACTCAGCCACTAGACTTTTGCTTGCTCCTTCAAAGTCTTTGTAGAAACATGTGTTTTCACTGCTGGAATACGTTGTGGGATGCATTGTTTCAATCTCTTGCAAGCCTCATGTCGTTTCTTACACAAATTGGAAAAATAGGGAATATGTTTCCCAAATCACTTGAAATCCAGGAAAAGGCACACTGCATCACTCTTGCTCAAACACGCTCTTTCTTGAAATGCAGGAAAACGCACACTGCATCACTCTTGCTCAAACACGCTCTTTCTCCTAATGTGTTGACAACTTTCAACGAACCAGAAACGAAGGGCATTTTGCAGTTTAATTCAGACGGGTATGACCAAGAGGACATTTCTATTGGTTGAAGAGTGCAAAAGCATGATTAATTTCTTGTTCTCGATGAAAACCTTACATTTCCACGTGACCTGAAGTAGGACTTTCACAAAAACATGTGTTTGCGTGTCTGTGGTGAAAGGAGCTCTAAGTTGTGTATTCAGTGCTGGACAGTGACACACTCTAAATAGGTTACACAGCTTTTTAAGAGAACCAACATGCTTCAAACTGTAAGTGCTACAAGGTGTGTGTAGCATGCCGAAAGAAGGCTTGTCATTTCAAAGAAAGAAGAGGAAACCAAAATCCAGGTAGTGAAACGAGCACACCAGTATGGGAGATATGCATGTGGACAGTTTCAAGCAGCAGCTCTTTCTGGACACATGGAAACAGCGCTGTGAAATATTTTCATATGAAGTGAGATTTGGCCAAAGTTGAAAGGCCTTCTATAACCAACCCTAAAGAGCTTAGCCAAACAATGAATGTTGCAATAAGCTCCTGCAGGAAAGGTGCTTCAATGACACAACTCCCGAGCAGGTAGCTACATTCTGCACACTACAAAATGCACATGAAATCCTGGCTGAAAACTCACTCCAGAAGGAAGAAATGCGTGTGTTTCTCCCTGAAAGAACACTCAGCCACTAGCCTTTTGCTTGCTCCTTCAAAGTCTTTGTAGAAACGTGTGTTTTCACGGCTGCAATACGTTTTGGGATGCATTCTTTCAATCTCCTGCAAGCCTCATGTTGTCTCTTAGACAATGTGGAAAAACAAGGAGTATGTTTCCCAAATCACTTGTAATCCAGAAAAACGGACACTGCATCACTCTTGCTCAAACACGGCCAATCTCCTAATGCGTTGGGAACATTCAAACACCTAGAAACGAAGGGCATTTTGCAGTGAAATTCAGACGGGTATGTTGAAAAGGACATTTCAGTCGGTTGCAGAGTGCAAAAGCATGATTGACTTCATATTCTTGATGAAAACCTTACATTTCCAAGTGACCTGAAGTAGGACTTTCACAAAATCATGTGTTTGCGTGTCTGTGGTGAAAGGAGCTCTAAGTTGTGTATTCAGTGCTGGAGAGTGACACACTCTACATTGGTTACACAGCGTTTTGAGAGCACCTACATGGTTCAGACTGAAACTGCTACAAGGTGTGTGTAGCATGCAGAAAGAAGGCTTGTCATTTCGAAGAAAGAAGAGGAAACCAAAATCCAGGTAGTGAAACGAGCACACCAGTATGGGAGATGTGCATGTGGACAGTTTCAAGCAGCAGCTCTCTCTGGACACTTGGAAACAGCGCTGTGAAAAATTTCGTACGAAGCCGGATTTGGCCAAAGTTGAAAGACCTTCCAAAACCAATCCTAAAGAACTTAGCCAAACAATGAATGTAGCAAGGAGCTCCTATAGATATGGTGCTTCTATGGCACAACTCAGGAGCAGTTAGCTACAAACTGCACAGTACAAAATGCAAATGAATTCCAGGCTGAAAACTCACTCCAGAAGGAATAAATGCGTGTGTTTCTCTCTGAAAGAACACTCAGCCACTAGACTTTTGCTTGCTCCTTCAAAGTCTTTGTAGAAACATGTGTTTTCACTGCTGGAATACGTTGTGGGATGCATTGTTTCAATCTCTTGCAAGCCTCATGTCGTTTCTTACACAAATTGGAAAAATACGGAATATGTTTCCCAAATCACTTGAAATCCAGGAAAAGGCACACTGCATCACTCTAGCTCAAACACGCTCTTTCTTGAAATGCAGGAAAACGCACACTGCATCACCCTTGCTCAAACACGCTCTTTCTCCTAATGTGTTGACAACTTTCAACGAACCAGAAACGAAGGGCATTTTGCAGTGGAATTCAGACGGGTATGACCAAGAGGACATTTCTATTGGTTGAAGAGTGCAAAAGCATGATTAATTTCTTGTTCTCGATGAAAACCTTACATTTCCAAGTGACCTGAAGTAGGACTTTCACAAAAACATGTGTTTGCGTGTCTGTGGTGAAAGGAGCTCTAAGTTGTGTATTCAGTGCTGGACAGTGACACACTCTAAATAGGTTACACAGCTTTTTAAGAGAGCCAACATGCTTCAAACTGTAAGTGCTACAAGGTGTGTGTAGCATGCAGAAAGAAGGCTTGTCATTTCAAAGAAAGAAGAGGAAACCAAAATCCAGGTAGTGAAACGAGCACACCAGTATGGGAGATGTGCATGTGGACAGTTTCAAGCAGCAGCTCTTTCTGGACACATGGAAACAGCGCTGTGAAATATTTTCATATGAAGTGAGATTTGGCTAAAGTTGAAAGGCCTTCTATAACCAACACTAAAGAGCTTAGCCAAACAATGAATGTTGCAATAAGCTCCTGCAGGAAAGGTGCTTCAATGACACAACTCCCGAGCAGGTAGCTACATTCGGCACAGTACAAAATGCATATGAATTCCAGGCTGAAAACTCACTCCAGAAGGAAGAAATGCGTGTGTTTCTCCCTGAAAGAACACTCAGCCACTAGCCTTTTGCTTGCTCCTTCAAAGTCTTTGCAGAAACGTGTGTTTTCACAGCTGGAATACGTTTTGGGATGCATTGTTTCAATCTACTGCAAGCCTCATGTTGTTTCTTAGACAATGTGGAAAAACAAGGAGTATGTTTCCCAAATCACTTGTAGTCCAGAAAAACGCACACTGCATCACTCTTGCTCAAACATAGCCAATCTCCTAATGCGTTGAGAACATTCAAACAACCAGAAAAGAAGGGCATTTTGCAGTGAAATTCAGACGGGTATGACCAAGAGGACATTTCTATTGGTTGCAGAGTGCAAAAGCATGATTGACTTCTTGGTCACGATGAAAACCTTACATTTCCAAATGACCTGAAGTAGGACTTTCACAAAACCATGTGTTTGCGTGTCTGTGGTGAAAGGAGCTCTAAGTTGTGTATTCAGTGCCAGAGAGTGATACACTCTACATTGGTTACACAGCGTTTTGAGAAACCAACCTGCTTCAAACTGAAACAGCTACAGGGTGTGTGTAGCATGCAGAAAGAAGGCTTGTCATTTCAAAGAAAGAAGAGCAAACCAAAATCCAGGTAGTGAAACGAGCACACCAGTATGGGAGATGTGCATGTGGACAGTTTCAAGCAGCAGCTCTCTCTGGTCACTTGGAAACAGCGCTGTGAAAAAATTTCGTACGAAGGGGGAATTAGGCAAAGTTGAAAGACCTTCCAAAACGAACCCTAAGAAGTTAGCCAAACGATGAATGTTGCAATAACCTCCTGCATGAAAGGTGCTTCAATGACACAACTCCCGAGCAGGTAGCTACATTCTGCACACTACAAAATGCACATGAAATCCTGGCTGAAAACTCACTCCAGAAGGAAGAAATGCGTGTGTTTCTCCCTGAAAGAACACTCACCCACTAGCCTTTTGCTTGCTCCTTCAAAGTCTTTGTAGAAACGTGTGTTTTCACGGCTGGAATACGTTTTGGGATGCATTGATTCAATCTCCTGCAAGCCTCATGTTGTCTCTTAGACAATGTGGAAAAACAAGGAGTATGTTTCCCAAATCACTTGTAATCCAGAAAAACGGACACTGCATCACTCTTGCTCAAACACGGCCAATCTCCTAATGCGTTGGGAACATTCAAACACCTAGAAACGAAGGGCATTTTGCAGTGAAATTCAGACGGGTATGTTGAAAAGGACATTTCAATCGGTTGCAGAGTGCAAAAGCATGATTGACTTCATGTTCTTGATGAAAACCTTACATTCCCAAGTGACCTGAAGTAGGACTTTCACAAAATCATGTGTTGCGTGTCTGTGGTGAAAGGAGCTCTAAGTTGTGTATTCAGTGCTGGAGAGTGACACACTCTACATTGGTTACACAGCGTTTTGAGAGCACCTACATGGTTCAGACTGAAACTGCTACAAGGTGTGTGTAGCATGCAGAAAGAAGGCTTGTCATTTCGAAGAAAGAAGAGGAAACCAAAATCCAGGTAGTGAAACGAGCACACCAGTATGGGAGATGTGCATGTGGACAGTTTCAAGCAGCAGCTCTCTCTGGACACTTGGAAACAGCGCTGTGAAAAATTTCGTACAAAGCCGGATTTGGCCAAAGTTGAAAGACCTTCCAAAACCAATCCTAAAGAACTTAGCCAAACAATGAATGTAGCAAGGAGCTCCTGTAGATAAGGTGCTTCTATGGCACAACTCAGGAGCAGTTAGCTACATCCTGCACAGTACAAAATGCAAATGAATTCCAGGCTGAAAACTCACTCCAGAAGGTATAAATGCGTGTGTTTCTCTCTGAAAGAATACTCAGCCACTAGACTTTTGCTTGCTCCTTCAAAGTCTTTGTAGAAACATGTGTTTTCACTGCTGGAATACGTTGTGGGATGCATTGTTTCAATCTCTTGCAAGCCTCATGTAGTTTCTTACACAAATTGGAAAAATACGGAATATGTTTCCCAAATCACTTGAAATCCAGGAAAAGGCACACTGCATCACTCTTGCTCAAACACGCTCTTTCTTGAAATGCAGGAAAACGCACACTGCATCACTCTTGCTCAAACACGCTCTTTCTCCTAATGTGTTGACAACTTTCAACGAACCAGAAACGAAGGGCATTTTGCAGTGGAATTCAGACGGGTATGACCAAGAGGACATTTCTATTGGTTGAAGAGTGCAAAAGCATGATTAATTTCTTGTTCTCGATGAAAACCTTACATTTCCAAGTGACCTGAAGTAGGACTTTCACAAAAACATGTGTTTGCGTGTCTGTGGTGAAAGGAACTCTAAGTTGTGTATTCAGTGCTGGACAGTGACACACTCTAAATAGGTTACACAGCTTTTTAAGAGAACCAACATGCTTCAAACTGTAAGTGCTACAAGGTGTGTGTAGCATGCAGAAAGAAGGCTTGTCATTTCAAAGAAAGAAGAGGAAACCAAAATCCAGGTAGTGAAACGGGCACACCAGTATGGGAGATGTGCATGTGGACAGTTTCAAGCAGCAGCTCTTTCTGGACACATGGAAACAGCGCTGTGAAATATTTTCATATGAAGTGAGATTTGGCCAAAGTTGAAAGGCCTTCTATAACCAACCCTAAAGAGCTTAGCCAAACAATGAATGTTGCAATAAGCTCCTGCAGGAAAGGTGCTTCAATGACACAACTCCCGAGCAGGTAGCTACATTCTGCACAGTACAAAATGAATATGAATTCCAGGCTGAAAACTCACTCCAGAAGGAAGAAATGCGTGTGTTTCTCCCTGAAAGAACACTCAGCCACTAGCCTTTTGCTTGCTCCTTCAAAGTCTTTGCAGAAACGTGTGTTTTCACAGCTGGAATACGTTTTGGGATGCATTGTTTCAATCTCCTGCAAGCCTCATGTTGTTTCTTAGACAATGTGGAAAAACAAGGAGTATGTTTCCCAAATCACTTGTAGTCCAGAAAAACGCACACTGCATCACTCTTGCTCAAACATAGCCAATCTCCTAATGCGTTGAGAACATTCAAACAACCAGAAAAGAAGGGCATTTTGCAGTGAAATTCAGACGGGTATGACCAAGAGGACATTTCTATTGGTTGCAGAGTGCAAAAGCATGATTGACTTCTTGGTCACGATGAAAACCTTACATTTCCAAATGACCTGAAGTAGGACTTTCACAAAACCATGTGTTTGCGTGTCTGTGGTGAAAGGAGCTCTAAGTTGTGTATTCAGTGCCAGAGAGTGATACACTCTACATTGGTTACACAGCGTTTTGAGAAACCAACCTGCTTCAAACTGAAACAGCTACAGGGTGTGTGTAGCATGCAGAAAGAAGGCTTGTCATTTCAAAGAAAGAAGAGGAAACCAAAATCCAGGTAGTGAAACGAGCACACCAGTATGGGAGATGTGCATGTGGACAGTTTCAAGCAGCAGCTCTCTCTGGACACTTGGAAACAGCGCTGTGAAAAATTTCGTACGAAGCCGGATTTGGCCAAAGTTGAAAGACCTTCCAAAACCAATCCTAAAGAACTTAGCCAAACAATGAATGTTGCAATAACCTCCTGCATGAAAGGTGCTTCAATGACACAACTCCCGAGCAGGTAGCTACATTCTGCACACTACAAAATGCACATGAAATCCAGGCTGAAAACTCACTCCAGAAGGAAGAAATGCGTGTGTTTCTCCCTGAAAGAACACTCACCCACTAGCCTTTTGCTTGCTCCTTCAAAGTCTTTGTAGAAACGTGTGTTTTCACGGCTGGAATACGTTTTGGGATGCATTGTTTCAATCTCCTGCAAGCCTCATGTTGTCTCTTAGAGAATGTGGAAAAACAAGGAGTATGTTTCCCAAATCACTTGTAATCCAGAAAAACGGACACTGCATCACTCTTGCTCAAACACGGCCAATCTCCTAATGCGTTGGGAACATTCAAACACCTAGAAACGAAGGGCATTTTGCAGTGAAATTCAGACGGGTATGTTGAAAAGGACATTTCAATCGGTTGCAGAGTGCAAAAGCATGATTGACTTCATGTTCTTGATGAAAACCTTACATTCCCAAGTGACCTGAAGTAGGACTTTCACAAAATCATGTGTTGCGTGTCTGTGGTGAAAGGAGCTCTAAGTTGTGTATTCAGTGCTGGAGAGTGACACACTCTACATTGGTTACACAGCGTTTTGAGAGCACCTACATGGTTCAGACTGAAACTGCTACAAGGTGTGTGTAGCATGCAGAAAGAAGGCTTGTCATTTCGAAGAAAGAAGAGGAAACCAAAATCCAGGTAGTGAAACGAGCACACCAGTATGGGAGATGTGCATGTGGACAGTTTCAAGCAGCAGCTCTCTCTGGACACTTGGAAACAGCGCTGTGAAAAATTTCGTACGAAGCCGGATTTGGCCAAAGTTGAAAGACCTTCCAAAACCAATCCTAAAGAACTTAGCCAAACAATGAATGTAGCAAGGAGCTCCTGTAGATAAGGTGCTTCTATGGCACAACTCAGGAGCAGTTAGCTACATCCTGCACAGTACAAAATGCAAATGAATTCCAGGCTGAAAACTCACTCCAGAAGGTATAAATGCGTGTGTTTCTCTCTGAAAGAACACTCAGCCACTAGACTTTTGCTTGCTCCTTCAAAGTCTTTGTAGAAACATGTGTTTTCACTGCTGGAATACGTTGTGGGATGCATTGTTTCAATCTCTTGCAAGCCTCATATAGTTTCTTACACAAATTGGAAAAATACGGAATATGTTTCCCAAATCACTTGAAATCCAGGAAAACGCACACTGCATCACTCTTGCTCAAACACGCTCTTTCTTGAAATGCAGGAAAACGCACACTGCATCACTCTTGCTCAAACACGCTCTTTCTCCTAATGTGTTGACAACTTTCAACGAACCAGAAACGAAGGGCATTTTGCAGTGGAATTCAGACGGGTATGACCAAGAGGACATTTCTATTGGTTGAAGAGTGCAAAAGCATGATTAATTTCTTGTTCTCGATGAAAACCTTACATTTCCAAGTGACCTGAAGTAGGACTTTCACAAAAACATGTGTTTGCGTGTCTGTGGTGAAAGGAGCTCTAAGTTGTGTATTCAGTGCTGGACAGTGACACACTCTAAATACGTTACACAGCTTTTTAAGAGAACCAACATGCTTCAAACTGTAAGTGCTACAAGGTGTGTGTAGCATGCAGAAAGAAGGCTTGTCATTTCAAAGAAAGAAGAGGAAACCAAAATCCACGTAGTGAAACGAGCACGCCAGTATGGGAGATGTGCATGTGGACAGTTTCAAGCAGCAGCTCTTTCTGGACACATGGAAACAGCGCTGTGAAATATTTTCATATGAAGTGAGATTTGGCCAAAGTTGAAAGGCCTTCTATAACCAACCCTAAAGAGCTTAGCCAAACAATGAATGTTGCAATAAGCTCCTGCAGGAAAGGTGCTTCAATGACACAACTCCCGAGCAGGTAGCTACATTCTGCACAGTACAAAATGCATATGAATTCCTGGCTGAAAACTCACTCCAGAAGGAAGAAATGCGTGTGTTTCTCCCTGAAAGAACACTCAGCCACTAGCCTTTTGCTTGCTCCTTCAAAGTCCTTGCAGAAACGTGTGTTTTCACGACTGGAATACGTTTTGGGATGCATTGTTTCAATCTCCTGCAAGCCTCATGTTGTTTCTTAGACAATGTGGAAAAACAAGGAGTATGTTTCCCAAATCACTTGTAGTCCAGAAAAACGCACACTGCATCACTCTTGCTCAAACATAGCCAATCTCCTAATGCGTTGAGAACATTCAAACAACCAGAAAAGAAGGGCATTTTGCAGTGAAATTCAGACGGGTATGACCAAGAGGACATTTCTATTGGTTGCAGAGTGCAAAAGCATGATTGACTTCTTGGTCACGATGAAAACCTTACATTTCCAAATGACCTGAAGTAGGACTTTCACAAAACCATGTGTTTGCGTGTCTGTGGCGAAAGGAGCTCTACGTTGTGTATTCAGTGCCAGAGAGTGATACACTCTACATTGGTTACACAGCGTTTTGAGAAACCAACCTGCTTCAAACTGAAACAGCTACAGGGTGTGTGTAGCATGCAGAAAGAAGGCTTGTCATTTGAAAGAAAGAAGAGGAAACCAAAATCCAGGTAGTGAAACGAGCACACCAGTATGGGAGATGTGCATGTGGACAGTTTCAAGCAGCAGCTCTCTCTGGACACTTGGAAACAGCGCAGTGAAAAAATTTCGTACGAAGGGGGAATTAGGCAAAGTTGAAAGACCTTCCAAAACCAACCCTAAGAAGTTAGCCAAACGATGAATGTTGCAATAACCTCCTACATGAAAGGTGCTTCAATGACACAACTCCCGAGCAGGTAGCTACATTCTGCACACTACAAAATGCACATGAAATCCTGGCTGAAAACTCACTCCAGAGGGAAGAAATGCGTGTGTTTCTCCCTGAAAGAACACTCACCCACTAGCCTTTTGCTTGCTCCTTCAAAGTCTTTGTAGAAACGTGTGTTTTCACGGCTGGAATACGTTTTGGGATGCATTGTTTCAATCTCCTGCAAGCCTCATGTTGTCTCTTAGACAATGTGGAAAAACAAGGAGTATGTTTCCCAAATCACTTGTAATCCAGAAAAACGGACACTGCATCACTCTTGCTCAAACACGGCCAATCTCCTAATGCGTTGGGAACATTCAAACACCTAGAAACGAAGGGCATTTTGCAGTGAAATTCAGACGGGTATGTTGAAAAGGACATTTCAGTCGGTTGCAGAGTGCAAAAGCATGATTGACTTCATGTTCTTGATGAAAACCTTACATTTCCAAGTGACCTGAAGTAGGACTTTCACAAAATCATGTGTTGCGTGTCTGTGGTGAAAGGAGCTCTAAGTTGTGTATTCAGTGCCAGAGAGTGATACACTCTACATTGGTTACACAGCGTTTTGAGAAACCAACCTGCTTCAAACTGAAACAGCTACAGGGTGTGTGTAGCATGCAGAAAGAAGGCTTGTCATTTCAAAGAAAGAAGAGGAAACCAAAATCCAGGTAGTGAAACGAGCACACCAGTATGGGAGATGTGCATGTGGACAGTTTCAAGCAGCAGCTCTCTCTGGACACTTGGAAACAGCGCTGTGAAAAAATTTCGTACGAAGGGGGATTTAGGCAAAGTTGAAAGACCTTCCAAAACCAACCCTAAGAAGTTAGCCAAACGATGAATGTTGCAATAACCTCCTGCATGAAAGGTGCTTCAATGACACAACTCCCGAGCAGGTAGCTACATTCTGCACACTACAAAATGCACATGAAATCCTGGCTGAAAACTCACTCCAGAAGGAAGAAATGCGTGTGTTTCTCCCTGAAAGAACACTCAGCCACTAGCCTTTTGCTTGCTCCTTCAAAGTCTTTGTAGAAACGTGTGTTTTCACGGCTGGAATACGTTTTGGGATGCATTGTTTCAATCTCCTGCAAGCCTCATGTTGTCTCTTAGACAATGTGGAAAAACAAGGAGTATGTTTCCCAAATCACTTGTAATCCAGAAAAACGGACACTGCATCACTCTTGCTCAAACACGGCCAATCTCCTAATGCGTTGGGAACATTCAAACACCTAGAAACGAAGGGCATTTTGCAGTGAAATTCAGACGGGTATGTTGAAAAGAACATTTCAATCGGTTGCAGAGTGCAAAAGCATGATTGACTTCATGTTCTTGATGAAAACCTTACATTCCCAAGTGACCTGAAGTAGGACTTTCACAAAATCATGTGTTGCGTGTCTGTGGTGAAAGGAGCTCTAAGTTGTGTATTCAGTGCTGGACAGTGACACACTCTACATTGGTTACACAGCGTTTTGAGAGCACCTACATGGTTCAGACTGAAACTGCTACAAGGTGTGTGTAGCATGCAGAAAGAAGGCTTGTCATTTCGAAGAAAGAAGAGGAAACCAAAATGCAGGTAGTGAAACGAGCACACCAGTATGGGAGATGTGCATGTGGACAGTTTCAAGCAGCAGCTCTTTCTGGACACATGGAAACAGCGCTGTGAAATATTTTCATAAGAAGTGAGAATTGGCCAAAGTTGAAAGGCCTTCCATAACCAACCCTAAAGAGCTTAGCCAAACAATGAATGTTGCAATAAGCTCCTGCAGGAAAGGTGCTTCAATGACACAACTCCCGAGCAGGTAGCTACATTCTGCACAGTACAAAATGCATATGAATTCCTGGCTGAAAACTCACTCCAGAAGGAAGAAATGCGTGTGTTTCTCCCTGAAAGAACACTCAGCCACTAGCCTTTTGCTTGCTCCTTCAAAGTCTTTGCAGAAACGTGTGTTTTCACGGCTGGAATACGTTTTGGGATGCATTGTTTCAATCTCCTGCAAGCCTCATGTTGTTTCTTAGACAATGTGGAAAAACAAGGAGTATGTTTCCCAAATCACTTGTAGTCCAGAAAAACGCACACTGCATCACTCTTGCTCAAACATAGCCAATGTCCTAATGCGTTGAGAACATTCAAACAACCAGAAAAGAAGGGCATTTTGCAGTGAAATTCAGACGGGTATGACCAAGAGGACATTTCTATTGGTTGCAGAGTGCAAAAGCATGATTGACTTCTTGGTCACGATGAAAACCTTACATTTCCAAATGACCTGAAGTAGGACTTTCACAAAACCATGTGTCTGCGTGTCTGTGGTGAAAGGAGCTCTAAGTTGTGTATTCAGTGCCAGAGAGTGATACACTCTACATTGGTTACACAGCGTTTTGAGAAACCAACCTGCTTCAAACTGAAACAGCTACAGGGTGTGTGTAGCATGCAGAAAGAAGGCTTGTCATTTCAAAGAAAGAAGAGGAAACCAAAATCCAGGTAGTGAAACGAGCACACCAGTATGGGAGATGTGCATGTGGACAGTTTCAAGCAGCAGCTCTCTCTGGACACTTGGAAACAGCGCTGTGAAAAAATTTCGTACGAAGGGGGATTTAGGCAAAGTTGAAAGACCTTCCAAAACCAACCCTAAGAAGTTAGCCAAACGATGAATGTTGCAATAACCTCCTGCATGAAAGGTGCTTCAATGACACAACTCCCGAGCAGGTAGCTACATTCTGCACACTACAAAATGCACATGAAATCCTGGCTGAAAACTCACTCCAGAAGGAAGAAATGCGTGTGTTTCTCCCTGAAAGAACACTCACCCACTAGCCTTTTGCTTGCTCCTTCAAAGTCTTTGTAGAAACGTGTGTTTTCACGGCTGGAATACGTTTTGGGATGCATTGTTTCAATCTCCTGCAAGCCTCATGTTGTCTCTTAGACAATGTGGAAAAACAAGGAGTATGTTTCCCAAATCACTTGTAATCCAGAAAAACGGACACTGCATCACTCTTGCTCAAACACGGCCAATCTCCTAATGCGTTGGGAACATTCAAACACCTAGAAACGAAGGGCATTTTGCAGTGAAATTCAGACGGGTATGTTGAAAAGGACATTTCAGTCAGTTGCAGAGTGCAAAAGCGTGATTGACTTCATGTTCTTGATGAAAACCTTACTTTTCCAAGTCACCTGAAGTAGGACTTTCACAAAATCATGTGTTTGCGTGTCTGTGGTGAAAGGAGCTCTAAGTTGTGTATTCAGTGCTGGAGAGAGACACACTCTACATTGGTTACACAGCGTTTTGAGAGCACCTACATGGTTCAGACTGAAACTGCTACAAGGTGTGTGTAGCATGCAGAAAGAAGGCTTGTCATTTCGAAGAAAGAAGAGGAAACCAAAATCCAGGTAGTGAAACGAGCACACCAGTATGGGAGATGTGCATGTGGACAGTTTCAAGCAGCAGCTCTCTCTGGACACTTGGAAACAGCGCTGTGAAAAATTTCGTACGAAGCCGGATTTGGCCAAAGTTGAAAGACCTTCCAAAACCAATCCTAAAGAACTTAGCCAAACAATGAATGTAGCAAGGAGCTCCTGTAGATTAGGTGCTTCTATGGCACAACTCAGGAGCAGTTAGCTACATCCTGCACAGTACAAAATGCAAATGAATTCCAGGCTGAAAACTCACTCCAGAAGGAATAAATGCGTGTGTTTCTCTCTGAAAGAGCACTCAGCCACTAGACTTTTGCTTGCTCCTTCAAAGTCTTTGTAGAAACGTGTGTTTTCACGGCTGGAATACGTTTTGGGATGCATTCTTTCAATCTCCTGCAAGCCTCATGTTCTCTCTTTGACAATGTGGAAAAACAAGGAGTATGTTTCCCAAATCACTTGTAATCCAGAAAAACGGACACTGCATCACTCTTGTTCAAACACGGCCAATCTCCTAATGCGTTGGGAACATTCAAACACCTGGAAACGAAGGGCATTTTGCAGTGAAATTCAGACGGGTATGTTGAAAAGGACATTTCAGTCGGTTGCAGAGTGCAAAAGCATGATTGACTTCATGTTCTTGATGAAAACCTTACATTTCCAAGTGACCTGAAGTAGGACTTTCACAAAATCATGTGTTTGCGTGTCTGTGGTGAAAGGAGCTCTAAGTTGTGTATTCAGTGCTGGAGAGTGACACACTCTGCATTGGTTACACAGCGTTTTGAGAGCACCTACATGGTTCAGACTGAAACTGCTACAAGGTGTGTGTAGCATGCAGAAAGAAGGCTTGTCATTTCGAAGAAAGAAGAGGAAACCAAAATCCAGGTAGTGAAACGAGCACACCAGTATGGGAGATGTGCATGTGGACAGTTTCAAGCAGCAGCTCTCTCTGGACACTTGGAAACAGCGCTGTGAAAAATTTCGTACGAAGCCGGATTTGGCCAAAGTTGAAAGACCTTCCAAAACCAATCCTAAAGAACTTAGCCAAACAATGAATGTAGCAAGGAGCTCCTGTAGATAAGGTGCTTCTATGGCACAACTCAGGAGCAGTTAGCTACATCCTGCACAGTACAAAATGCAAATGAATTCCAGGCTGAAAACTCACTCCAGAAGGAATAAATGCGTGTGTTTCTCTCTGAAAGAACACTCAGCCACTAGACTTTTGCTTGCACCTTCAAAGTCTTTGTAGAAACATGTGTTTTCACTGCTGGAATACGTTGTGGGATGCATTGTTTCAATCTCTTGCAAGCCTCATGTAGTTTCTTACACAAATTGGAAAAATAAGGAATATGTTTCCCCAATCACTTGAAATCCAGGAAAACGCACACTGCATCACTCTTGCTCAAACACGCTCTTTCTTGAAATGCAGGAAAACGCACACTGCATCACCCTTGCTCAAACACGCTCTTTCTCCTAATGTGTTGACAACTTTCAACGAACCAGAAACGAAGGGCATTTTGCAGTGGAATTCAGACGGGTATGACCAAGAGGACATTTCTATTGGTTGAAGAGTGCAAAAGCATGATTAATTTCTTGTTCTCGATGAAAACCTTACATTTCCAAGTGACCTGAAGTAGGACTTTCACAAAAACATGTGTTTGCGTGTCTGTGGTGAAAGGAGCTCTAAGTTGTGTATTCAGTGCTGGACAGTGACACACTCTAAATAGGTTACACAGCTTTTTAAGAGAACCAACATGCTTCAAACTGTAAGTGCTACAAGGTGTGTGTAGCATGCAGAAAGAAGGCTTGTCATTTCAAAGAAAGAAGAGGAAACCAAAATCCAGGTAGTGAAACGAGCACACCAGTATGGGAGATGTGCATGTGGACAGTTTCAAGCAGCAGCTCTTTCTGGACACATGGAAACAGCGCTGTGAAATATTTTCATATGAAGTGAGATTTGGCCAAAGTTGAAAGGCCTTCTATAACCAACCCTAAAGAGCTTAGCCAAACAATGAATGTTGCAATAAGCTCCTGCAGGAAAGGTGCTTCAATGACACAACTCCCGAGCAGGTAGCTACATTCTGCACAGTACAAAATGCATATGAATTCCAGGCTGAAAACTCACTCCAGAAGGAATAAATGCGTGTGTTTCTCTCTGAAAGAACACTCAGCCACTAGACTTTTGCTTGCTCCTTCAAAGTCTTTGTAGAAACATGTGTTTTCACTGCTGGAATACGTTGTGGGATGCATTGTTTCAATCTCTTGCAAGCCTCATGTCGTTTCTTACACAAATTGGAAAAATAGGGAATATGTTTCCCAAATCACTTGAAATCCAGGAAAAGGCACACTGCATCACTCTTGCTCAAACACGCTCTTTCTTGAAATGCAGGAAAACGCCCACTGCATCACTCTTGCTCAAACACGCTCTTTCTCCTAATGTGTTGACAACTTTCAACGAACCAGAAACGAAGGGCATTTTGCAGTGGAATTCAGACGGGTATGACCAAGAGGACATTTCTATTGGTTGAAGAGTGCAAAAGCATGATTAATTTCTTGTTCTCGATGAAAACCTTACATTTCCAAGTGACCTGAAGTAGGACTTTCACAAAAACATGTGTTTGCGTGTCTGTGGTGAAAGGAGCTCTAAGTTGTGTATTCAGTGCTGGACAGTGACACACTCTAAATAGGTTACACAGCTTTTTAAGAGAACCAACATGCTTCAAACTGTAAGTGCTACAAGGTGTGTGTAGCATGCAGAAAGAAGGCTTGTCATTTCAAAGAAAGAAGAGGAAACCAAAATCCAGGTAGTGAAACGAGCACACCAGTATGGGAGATGTGCATGTGGACAGTTTCAAGCAGCAGCTCTTTCTGGACACATGGAAACAGCGCTGTGAAATATTTTCATATGAAGTGAGATTTGGCCAAAGTTGAAAGGCCTTCTATAACCAACCCTAAAGAGCTTAGCCAAACAATGAATGTTGCAATAAGCTCCTGCAGGAAAGGTGCTTCAATGACACAACTCCGAGCACGTAGCTACATTCTGCACAGTACAAAATGCATATGAATTCCTGGCTGAAAACTCACTCAAGAAGGAAGAAATGCGTGTGTTTCTCCCTGAAAGAACACTCAGCCACTAGCCTTTTGCTTGCTCCTTCAAAGTCTTTGCAGAAACGGGTGTTTTCACGGCTGGAATACGTTTTGGGATGCATTGTTTCAATCTCCTGCAAGCCTCATGTTGTTTCTTAGACAATGTGGAAAAACAAGGAGTATGTTTCCCAAATCACTTGTAGTCCAGAAAAACGCACACTGCATCACTCTTGCTCAAACATAGCCAATCTCCTAATGCGTTGAGAACATTCAAACAACCAGAAAAGAAGGGCATTTTGCAGTGAAATTCAGACGGGTATGACCAAGAGGACATTTCTATTGGTTGCAGAACGCAAAAGCATGATTGACTTCTTGGTCACGATGAAAACCTTACATTTCCAAATGACCTGAAGTAGGACTTTCACAAAACCATGTGTTTGCGTGTCTGTGGTGAAAGGAGCTCTACGTTGTGTATTCAGTGCCAGAGAGTGATACACTCTACATTGGTTACACAGCGTTTTGAGAAACCAACCTGCTTCAAACTGAAACAGCTACAGGGTGTGTGTAGCATGCAGAAAGAAGGCTTGTCATTTCAAAGAAAGAAGAGGAAACCAAAATCCAGGTAGTGAAACGAGCACACCAGTATGGGAGATGTGCATGTGGACAGTTTCAAGCAGCAGCTCTCTCTGGACACTTGGAAACAGCGCTGTGAAAAAATTTCGTACGAAGGGGGATTTAGGCAAAGTTGAAAGACCTTCCAAAACCAACCCTAAGAAGTTAGCCAAACGATGAATGTTGCAATAACCTCCTGCATGAAAGGTGCTTCAATGACACAACTCCCGAGCAGGTAGCTACATTCTGCACACTACAAAATGCACATGAAATCCTGGCTGAAAACTCACTCCAGAAGGAAGAAATGCGTGTGTTTCTCCCTGAAAGAACACTCAGCCACTAGCCTTTTGCTTGCTCCTTCAAAGTCTTTGTAGAAACGTGTGTTTTCACGGCTGCAATACGTTTTGGGATGCATTCTTTCAATCTCCTGCAAGCCTCATGTTGTCTCTTAGACAATGTGGAAAAACAAGGAGTATGTTTCCCAAATCACTTGTAATCCAGAAAAACGGACACTGCATCACTCTTGCTCAAACACGGCAAATCTCCTAATGCGTTGGGAACATTCAAACACCTAGAAACGAAGGGCATTTTGCAGTGAAATTCAGACGGGTATGTTGAAAAGGACATTTCAGTCGGTTGCAGAGTGCAAAAGCATGATTGACTTCATGTTCTTGATGAAAACCTTACATTTCCAAGTGACCTGAAGTAGGACTTTCACAAAATCATGTGTTTGCGTGTCTGTGGTGAAAGGAGCTCTAAGTTGTGTATTCAGTGCTGGAGAGTGACACACTCTACATTGGTTACACAGCGTTTTGAGAGCACCTACATGGTTCAGACTGAAACTGCTACAAGGTGTGTGTAGCATGCAGAAAGAAGGCTTGTCATTTCGAACAAAGAAGAGGAAACCAAAATCCAGGTAGTGAAACGAGCACACCAGTATGGGAGATGTGCATGTGGACAGTTTCAAGCAGCAGCTCTCTCTGGACACTTGGAAACAGCGCTGTGAAAAATTTCGTACGAAGCCGGATTTGGCCAAAGTTGAAAGACCTTCCAAAACCAATCCTAAAGAACTTAGCCAAACAATGAATGTAGCAAGGAGCTCCTATAGATTTGGTGCTTCTATGGCACAACTCAGGAGCAGTTAGCTACAAACTGCACAGTACAAAATGCAAATGAATTCCAGGCTGAAAACTCACTCCAGAAGGAATAAATGCGTGTGTTTCTCTCTGAAAGAACACTCAGCCACTAGACTTTTGCTTGCTCCTTCAAAGTCTTTGTAGAAACATGTGTTTTCACTGCTGGAATACGTTGTGGGATGCATTGTTTCAATCTCTTGCAAGCCTCATGTCGTTTCTTACACAAATTGGAAAAATAGGGAATATGTTTCCCAAATCACTTGAAATCCAGGAAAAGGCACACTGCATCACTCTTGCTCAAACACGCTCTTTCTTGAAATGCAGGAAAACGCACACTGCATCACCCTTGCTCAAACACGCTCTTTCTCCTAATGTTTGACAACTTTCAACGAACCAGAAACGAAGGGCATTTTGCAGTGGAATTCAGACGGGTATGACCAAGAGGACATTTCTATTGGTTGAAGAGTGCAAAAGCATGATTAATTTCTTGTTCTCGATGAAAACCTTACATTTCCAAGTGACCTGAAGTAGGACTTTCACAAAAACATGTGTTTGCGTGTCTGTGGTGAAAGGAGCTCTAAGTTGTGTATTCAGTGCTGGACAGTGACACACTCTAAATAGGTTACACAGCTTTTTAAGAGAGCCAACATGCTTCAAACTGTAAGTGCTACAAGGTGTGTGTAGCATGCAGAAAGAAGGCTTGTCATTTCGAAGAAAGAAGAGGAAACCAAAATCCAGGTAGTGAAACGAGCACACCAGTATGGGAGATGTGCATGTGGACAGTTTCAAGCAGCAGCTCTCTCTGGACACTTGGAAACAGCGCTGTGAAAAAATTTCGTACGAAGGGGGATTTAGGCAAAGTTGAAAGACCTTCCAAAACCAACCCTAAGAAGTTAGCCAAACGATGAATGTTGCAATAACCTCCTGCATGAAAGGTGCTTCAATGACACAACTCCCGAGCAGGTAGCTACATTCTGCACACTACAAAATGCACATGAAATCCTGGCTGAAAACTCACTCCAGAAGGAAGAAATGCGTGTGTTTCTCACTGAAAGAACACTCACCCACTAGCCTTTTGCTTGCTCCTTCAAAGTCTTTGTAGAAACGTGTGTTTTCACGGCTGGAATACGTTTTGGGATGCATTGTTTCAATCTCCTGCAAGCCTCATGTTGTCTCTTAGACAATGTGGAAAAACAAGGAGTATGTTTCCCAAATCACTTGTAATCCAGAAAAACGGACACTGCATCACTCTTGCTCAAACACGGCCAATCTCCTAATGCGTTGGGAACATTCAAACACCTAGAAACGAAGGGCATTTTGCAGTGAAATTCAGACGGGTATGTTGAAAAGGACATTTCAGTCGGTTGCAGAGTGCAAAAGCATGATTGACTTCATGTTCTTGATGAAAACCTTACATTTCCAAGTGACCTGAAGTAGGACTTTCACAAAATCATGTGTTTGCGTGTCTGTGGTGAAAGGAGCTCTAAATTGTGTATTCAGTGCTGGAGAGTGACACACTCTACATTGGTTACACAGCGTTTTGAGAGCACCTACATGGTTCAGACTGAAACTGCTACAAGGTGTGTGTAGCATGCAGAAAGAAGGCTTGTCATTTCGAAGAAAGAAGAGGAAACCAAAATCCAGGTAGTGAAACGAGCACACCAGTATGGGAGATGTGCATGTGGACAGTTTCAAGCAGCAGCTCTCTCTGGACACTTGGAAACAGCGCTGTGAAAAATTTCGTACGAAGCCGGATTTGGCCAAACTTGAAAGACCTTCCAAAACCAATCCTAAAGAACTTAGCCAAACAATGAATGTAGCAAGGAGCTCCTGTAGATAGGGTGCTTCTATGGCACAACTCAGGAGCAGTTAGCTACATCCTGCACAGTACAAAATGCAAATGAATTCCAGGCTGAAAACTCACTCCAGAAGGAATAAATGCGTGTGTTTCTCTCTGAAAGAACACTCAGCCACTAGACTTTTGCTTGCTCCTTCAAAGTCTTTGTAGAAACATGTGTTTTCACTGCTGGAATACGTTGTGGGATGCATTGTTTCAATCTCTTGCAAGCCTCATGTCGTTTCTTACACAAATTGGAAAAATACGGAATATGTTTCCCAAATCACTTGAAATCCAGGAAAAGGCACACTGCATCACTCTTGCTCAAACACGCTCTTTCTTGAAATGCTGGAAAACGCACACTGCATCACTCTTGCTCAAACACGCTCTTTCTCCTAATGTGTTGACAACTTTCAACGAACCAGAAACGAAGGGCATTTTGCAGTGGAATTCAGACGGGTATGACCAAGAGGACATTTCTATTGGTTGAAGAGTGCAAAAGCATGATTAATTTCTTGTTCTCGATGAAAACCTTACATTTCCAAGTGACCTGAAGTAGGACTTTCACAAAAACATGTGTTTGCGTGTCTGTGGTGAAAGGAGCTCTAAGTTGTGTATTCAGTGCCAGAGAGTGATACACTCTACATTGGTTACACAGCGTTTTGAGAAACCAACCTGCTTCAAACTGAAACAGCTACAGGGTGTGTGTAGCATGCAGAAAGAAGGCTTGTCATTTCAAAGAAAGAAGAGGAAACCAAAATCCAGGTAGTGAAACGAGCACACCAGTATGGGAGATGTGCATGTGGACAGTTTCAAGCAGCAGCTCTCTCTGGACACTTGGAAACAGCGCTGTGAAAAAATTTCGTACGAAGGGGGATTTAGGCAAAGTTGAAAGACCTTCCAAAACCAACCCTAAGAAGTTAGCCAAACGATGAATGTTGCAATAACCTCCTGCATGAAAGGTGCTTCAATGACACAACTCCCGAGCAGGTAGCTACATTCTGCACACTACAAAATGCATATGAAATCCTGGCTGAAAACTCACTCCAGAAGGAAGAAATGCGTGTGTTTCACCCTGAAAGAACACTCACCCACTAGCCTTTTGCTTGCTACTTCAAAGTCTTTGTAGAAACGTATGTTTTCACGGCTGGAATACGTTTTCGGATGCATTGTTTCAATCTCCTGCAAGCCTCATGTTGTCTCTTAGACAATGTGGAAAAACAAGGAGTATGTTTCCCAAATCACTTGTAATCCAGAAAAACGGACACTGCATCACTCTTGCTCAAACACGGCCAATCTCCTAATGCGTTGGGAACATTCAAACACCTAGAAACGAAGGGCATTTTGCAGTGAAATTCAGACGTGTATGTTGAAAAGGACATTTCAGTCGGTTGCAGAGTGCAAAAGCATGATTGACTTCATGTTCTTGATGAAAACCTTACATTTCCAAGTGACCTGAAGTAGGACTTTCACAAAATCATGTGTTTGCGTGTCTGTGGTGAAAGGAGCTCTAAATTGTGTATTCAGTGCTGGAGAGTGACACACTCTACATTGGTTACACAGCGTTTTGAGAGCACCTACATGGTTCAGACTGAAACTGCTACAAGGTGTGTGTAGCATGCAGAAAGAAGGCTTGTCATTTCGAAGAAAGAAGAGGAAACCAAAATCCAGGTAGTGAAACGAGCACACCAGTATGGGAGATGTGCATGTGGACAGTTTCAAGCAGCAGCTCTCTCTGGACACTTGGAAACAGCGCTGTGAAAAATTTCGTACGAAGCCGGATTTGGCCAAACTTGAAAGACCTTCCAAAACCAATCCTAAAGAACTTAGCCAAACAATGAATGTAGCAAGGAGCTCCTGTAGATAAGGTGCTTCTATGGCACAACTCAGGAGCAGTTAGCTACATCCTGCACAGTACAAAATGCAAATGAATTCCAGGCTGAAAACTCACTCCAGAAGGAATAAATGCGTGTGTTTCTCTCTGAAAGAACACTCAGCCACTAGACTTTTGCTTGCTCCTTCAAAGTCTTTGTAGAAACATGTGTTTTCACTGCTGGAATACGTTGTGGGATGCATTGTTTCAATCTCTTGCAAGCCTCATGTCGTTTCTTACACAAATTGGAAAAATACGGAATATGTTTCCCAAATCACTTGAAATCCAGGAAAAGGCACACTGCATCACTCTTGCTCAAACACGCTCTTTCTTGAAATGCAGGAAAACTCACACTGCATCACCCTTGCTCAAACACGCTCTTTCTCCTAATGTGTTGACAACTTTCAACGAACCAGAAACGAAGGGCATTTTGCAGTGGAATTCAGACGGGTATGACCAAGAGGACATTTCTATTGGTTGAAGAGTGCAAAAGCATGATTAATTTCTTGTTCTCGATGAAAACCTTACATTTCCAAGTGACCTGAAGTAGGACTTTCACAAAAACATGTGTTTGCGTGTCTGTGGTGAAAGGAGCTCTAAGTTGTGTATTCAGTGCTGGACAGTGACACACTCTAAATAGGTTACACAGCATTTTAAGAGAACCAACATGCTTCAAACTGTAAGTGCTACAAGGTGTGTGTAGCATGCAGCAAGAAGGCTTGTCATTTCAAAGAAAGAAGAGGAAACCAAAATCCAGGTAGTGAAACGAGCACACCAGTATGGGAGATGTGCATGTGGACAGTTTCAAGCAGCAGCTCTTTCTGGACACATGGAAACAGCGCTGTGAAATATTTTCATATGAAGTGAGATTTGGCCAAAGTTGAAAGGCCTTCTATAACCAACCCTAAAGAGCTTAGCCAAACAATGAATGTTGCAATAAGCTCCTGCAGGAAAGGTGCTTCAATGACACAACTCCCGAGCAGGTAGCTACATTCTGCACAGTACAAAATGCATATGAATTCCTGGCTGAAAACTCACTCCAGAAGGAAGAAATGCGTGTGTTTCTCCCTGAAAGAACACTCAGCCACTAGCCTTTTGCTTGCTCCTTCAAAGTCTTTGCAGAAACGTGTATTTTCACGGCTGGAATACGTTTTGGGATGCATTGTTTCAATCTCCTGCAAGCCTCATGTTGTTTCTTAGACAATGTGGAAAAACAAGGAGTATGTTTCCCAAATCACTTGTAGTCTAGAAAAACGCACACTGCATCACTCTTGCTCAAACATAGCCAATCTCCTAATGCGTTGAGAACATTCAAACAACCAGAAAAGAAGGGCATTTTGCAGTGAAATTCAGACGGGTATGACCAAGAGGACATTTCTATTGGTTGCAGAGTGCAAAAGCATGATTGACATATTGGTCACGATGAAAACCTTACATTTCCAAATGACCTGAAGTAGGACTTTCACAAAACCATGTGTTTGCGTGTCTGTGGTGAAAGGAGCTCTAAGTTGTGTATTCAGTGCCAGAGAGTGATACACTCTACATTGGTTACACAGCGTTTTGAGAAACCAACCTGCTTCAAACTGAAACAGCTACAGGGTGTGTGTAGCATGCAGAAAGAAGGCTTGTCATTTCAAAGAAAGAAGAGGAAACCAAAATCCAGGTAGTGAAACGAGCACACCAGTATGGGAGATGTGCATGTGGACAGTTTCAAGCAGCAGCTCTCTCTGGACACTTGGAAACAGCGCTGTGAAAAAATTTCGTATGAAGGGGGATTTAGGCAAAGTTGAAAGACCTTCCAAAACCAACCCTAAGAAGTTAGCCAAACTTTGAATGTTGCAATAACCTCCTGCATGAAAGGTGCTTCAATGACACAACTCCCGAGCAGGTAGCTACATTCTGCACACTACAAAATGCATATGAAATCCTGGCTGAAAACTCACTCCAGAAGGAAGAAATGCGTGTGTTTCTCCCTGAAAGAACACTCACCCACTAGCCTTTTGCTTGCTCCTTCAAAGTCTTTGTAGAAACGTGTGTTTTCACGGCTGCAATACGTTTTGGGATGCATTGTTTCAATCTCCTGCAAGCCTCATGTTGTCTCTTAGACAATGTGGAAAAACAAGGAGTATGTTTCCCAAATCACTTGTAATCCAGAAAAACGGACACTGCATCACTCTTGCTCAAACACGGCCAATCTCCTAATGCGTTGGGAACATTCAAACACCTAGAAACGAAGGGCATTTTGCAGTGAAATTCAGACGGGTATGTTGAAAAGGACATTTCAGTCGGTTGCAGAGTGCAAAAGCGTGATTGACTTCATGTTCTTGATGAAAACCTTACATTTCCAAGTGACCTGAAGTAGGACTTTCACAAAATCATGTGTTTGCGTGTCTGTGGTGAAAGGAGCTCTAAGTTGTGTATTCAGTGCTGGAGAGTGACACACTCTACATTGGTTACACAGCGTTTTGAGAGCACCTACATGGTTCAGACTGAAACTGCTACGAGGTGTGTGTAGCATGCAGAAAGAAGGCTTGTCATTTCGAAGAAAGAAGAGGAAACCAAAATCCAGGTAGTGAAACTAGCACACCAGTATGGGAGATGTGCATGTGGACAGTTTCAAGCAGCAGCTCTCTCTGGACACTTGGAAACAGCGCTGTGAAAAATTTCGTACGAAGCCGGATTTGGCCAAACTTGAAAGACCTTCCAAAACCAATCCTAAAGAACTTAGCCAAACAATGAATGTGGCAAGGAGCTCCTGTAGATAAGGTGCTTCTATGGCACAACTCAGGAGCAGTTAGCTACATCCTGCACAGTACAAAATGCAAATGAATTCCAGGCTGAAAACTCACTCCAGAAGGAATAAATGCGTGTGTTTCTCTCTGAAAGAACACTCAGCCACTAGACTTTTGCTTGCTCCTTCAAAGTCTTTGTAGAAACATGTGTTTTCACTGCTGGAATACGTTGTGGGATGCATTGTTTCAATCTCTTGCAAGCCTCATGTCGTTTATTACACAAATTGGAAAAATACGGAATATGTTTCCCAAATCACTTGAAATCCAGGAAAAGGCACACTGCATCACTCTTGCTCAAACACGCTCTTTCTTGAAATGCAGGAAAACGCACACTGCATCACCCTTGCTCAAACACGCTCTTTCTCCTAATGTGTTGACAACTTTCAACGAACCAGAAACGAAGGGCATTTTGCAGTGGAATTCAGACGGGTATGACCAAGAGGACATTTCTATTGGTTGAAGAGTGCAAAAGCATGATTAATTTCTTGTTCTCGATGAAAACCTTACATTTCCAAGTGACCTGAAGTAGGACTTTCACAAAAACATGTGTTTGCGTGTCTGTGGTGAAAGGAGCTCTAAGTTGTGTATTCAGTGCTGGACAGTGACACACTCTAAATAGGTTACACAGCTTTTTAAGAGAACCAACATGCTTCAAACTGTAAGTGCTACAAGGTGTGTGTAGCATGCAGCAAGAAGGCTTGTCATTTCAAAGAAAGAAGAGGAAACCAAAATCCAGGTAGTGAAACGAGCACACCAGTATGGGAGATGTGCATGTGGACAGTTTCAAGCAGCAGCTCTTTCTGGACACATGGAAACAGCGCTGTGAAATATTTTCATATGAAGTGAGATTTGGCCAAAGTTGAAAGGCCTTCTATAACCAACCCTAAAGAGCTTAGCCAAACAATGAATGTTGCAATAAGCTCCTGCAGGAAAGGTGCTTCAATGACACAACTCCCGAGCAGGTAGCTACATTCTGCACAGTACAAAATGCATATGAATTCCTGGCTGAAAACTCACTCCAGAAGGAAGAAATGCGTGTGTTTCTCCCTGAAAGAACACTCAGCCACTAGCCTTTTGCTTGCTCCTTCAAAGTCTTTGCAGAAACGTGTATTTTCACGGCTGGAATACGTTTTGGGATGCATTGTTTCAATCTCCTGCAAGCCTCATGTTGTTTCTTAGACAATGTGGAAAAACAAGGAGTATGTTTCCCAAATCACTTGTAGTCCAGAAAAACGCACACTGCATCACTCTTGCTCAAACATAGCCAATCTCCTAATGCGTTGAGAACATTCAAACAACCAGAAAAGAAGGGCATTTTGCAGTGAAATTCAGACGGGTATGACCAAGAGGACATTTCTATTGGTTGCAGAGTGCAAAAGCATGATTGACATATTGGTCACGATGAAAACCTTACATTTCCAAATGACCTGAAGTAGGACTTTCACAAAACCATGTGTTTGCGTGTCTGTGGTGAAAGGAGCTCTAAGTTGTGTATTCAGTGCCAGAGAGTGATACACTCTACATTGGTTACACAGCGTTTTGAGAAACCAACCTGCTTCAAACTGAAACAGCTACAGGGTGTGTGTAGCATGCAGAAAGAAGGCTTGTCATTTCAAAGAAAGAAGAGGAAACCAAAATCCAGGTAGTGAAACGAGCACACCAGTATGGGAGATGTGCATGTGGACAGTTTCAAGCAGCAGCTCTCTCTGGACACTTGGAAACAGCGCTGTGAAAAAATTTCGTATGAAGGGGGATTTAGGCAAAGTTGAAAGACCTTCCAAAACCAACCCTAAGAAGTTAGCCAAACTTTGAATGTTGCAATAACCTCCTGCATGAAAGGTGCTTCAATGACACAACTCCCGAGCAGGTAGCTACATTCTGCACACTACAAAATGCATATGAAATCCTGGCTGAAAACTCACTCCAGAAGGAAGAAATGCGTGTGTTTCTCCCTGAAAGAACACTCACCCACTAGCCTTTTGCTTGCTCCTTCAAAGTCTTTGTAGAAACGTGTGTTTTCACGGCTGCAATACGTTTTGGGATGCATTGTTTCAATCTCCTGCAAGCCTCATGTTGTCTCTTAGACAATGTGGAAAAACAAGGAGTATGTTTCCCAAATCACTTGTAATCCAGAAAAACGGACACTGCATCACTCTTGCTCAAACACGGCCAATCTCCTAATGCGTTGGGAACATTCAAACACCTAGAAACGAAGGGCATTTTGCAGTGAAATTCAGACGGGTATGTTGAAAAGGACATTTCAGTCGGTTGCAGAGTGCAAAAGCGTGATTGACTTCATGTTCTTGATGAAAACCTTACATTTCCAAGTGACCTGAAGTAGGACTTTCACAAAATCATGTGTTTGCGTGTCTGTGGTGAAAGGAGCTCTAAGTTGTGTATTCAGTGCTGGAGAGTGACACACTCTACATTGGTTACACAGCGTTTTGAGAGCACCTACATGGTTCAGACTGAAACTGCTACGAGGTGTGTGTAGCATGCAGAAAGAAGGCTTGTCATTTCGAAGAAAGAAGAGGAAACCAAAATCCAGGTAGTGAAACTAGCACACCAGTATGGGAGATGTGCATGTGGACAGTTTCAAGCAGCAGCTCTCTCTGGACACTTGGAAACAGCGCTGTGAAAAATTTCGTACGAAGCCGGATTTGGCCATATTGAAAGACCTTCCAAAACCAATCCTAAAGAACTTAGCCAAACAATGAATGTAGCAAGGAGCTCCTGTAGATAAGGTGCTTCTATGGCACAACTCAGGAGCAGTTAGCTACATCCTGCACAGTACAAAATGCAAATGAATTCCAGGCTGAAAACTCACTCCAGAAGGAATAAATGCGTGTGTTTCTCTCTGAAAGAACACTCAGCCACTAGACTTTTGCTTGCTCCTTCAAAGTCTTTTTAGAAACATGTGTTTTCACTGCTGGAATACGTTGTGGGATGCATTGTTTCAATCTCTTGCAAGCCTCATGTCGTTTATTACACAAATTGGAAAAATACGGAATATGTTTCCCAAATCACTTGAAATCCAGGAAAAGGCACACTGCATCACTCTTGCTCAAACACGCTCTTTCTTGAAATGCAGGAAAACGCACACTGCATCACCCTTGCTCAAACACGCTCTTTCTCCTAATGTGTTGACAACTTTCAACGAACCAGAAACGAAGGGCATTTTGCAGTGGAATTCAGACGGGTATGACCAAGAGGACATTTCTATTGGTTGAAGAGTGCAAAAGCATGATTAATTTCTTGTTCTCGATGAAAACCTTACATTTCCAAGTGACCTGAAGTAGGACTTTCACAAAAACATGTGTTTGCGTGTCTGTGGTGAAAGGAGCTCTAAGTTGTGTATTCAGTGCTGGACAGTGACACACTCTAAATAGGTTACACAGCTTTTTAAGAGAACCAACATGCTTCAAACTGTAAGTGCTACAAGGTGTGTGTAGCATGCAGCAAGAAGGCTTGTCATTTCAAAGAAAGAAGAGGAAACCAAAATCCAGGTAGTGAAACGAGCACACCAGTATGGGAGATGTGCATGTGGACAGTTTCAAGCAGCAGCTCTTTCTGGACACATGGAAACAGCGCTGTGAAATATTTTCATATGAAGTGAGATTTGGCCAAAGTTGAAAGGCCTTCTATAACCAACCCTAAAGAGCTTAGCCAAACAATGAATGTTGCAATAAGCTCCTGCAGGAAAGGTGCTTCAATGACACAACTCCCGAGCAGGTAGCTACATTCTGCACAGTACAAAATGCATATGAATTCCTGGCTGAAAACTCACTCCAGAAGGAAGAAATGCGTGTGTTTCTCCCTGAAAGAACACTCAGCCACTAGCCTTTTGCTTGCTCCTTCAAAGTCTTTGCAGAAACGTGTATTTTCACGGCTGGAATACGTTTTGGGATGCATTGTTTCAATCTCCTGCAAGCCTCATGTTGTTTCTTAGACAATGTGGAAAAACAAGGAGTATGTTTCCCAAATCACTTGTAGTCCAGAAAAACGCACACTGCATCACTCTTGCTCAAACATAGCCAATCTCCTAATGCGTTGAGAACATTCAAACAACCAGAAAAGAAGGGCATTTTGCAGTGAAATTCAGACGGGTATGACCAAGAGGACATTTCTATTGGTTGCAGAGTGCAAAAGCATGATTGACATATTGGTCACGATGAAAACCTTACATTTCCAAATGACCTGAAGTAGGACTTTCACAAAACCATGTGTTTGCGTGTCTGTGGTGAAAGGAGCTCTAAGTTGTGTATTCAGTGCCAGAGAGTGATACACTCTACATTGGTTACACAGCGTTTTGAGAAACCAACCTGCTTCAAACTGAAACAGCTACAGGGTGTGTGTAGCATGCAGAAAGAAGGCTTGTCATTTCAAAGAAAGAAGAGGAAACCAAAATCCAGGTAGTGAAACGAGCACACCAGTATGGGAGATGTGCATGTGGACAGTTTCAAGCAGCAGCTCTCTCTGGACACTTGGAAACAGCGCTGTGAAAAAATTTCGTATGAAGGGGGATTTAGGCAAAGTTGAAAGACCTTCCAAAACCAACCCTAAGAAGTTAGCCAAACTTTGAATGTTGCAATAACCTCCTGCATGAAAGGTGCTTCAATGACACAACTCCCGAGCAGGTAGCTACATTCTGCACACTACAAAATGCATATGAAATCCTGGCTGAAAACTCACTCCAGAAGGAAGAAATGCGTGTGTTTCTCCCTGAAAGAACACTCACCCACTAGCCTTTTGCTTGCTCCTTCAAAGTCTTTGTAGAAACGTGTGTTTTCACGGCTGCAATACGTTTTGGGATGCATTGTTTCAATCTCCTGCAAGCCTCATGTTGTCTCTTAGACAATGTGGAAAAACAAGGAGTATGTTTCCCAAATCACTTGTAATCCAGAAAAACGGACACTGCATCACTCTTGCTCAAACACGGCCAATCTCCTAATGCGTTGGGAACATTCAAACACCTAGAAACGAAGGGCATTTTGCAGTGAAATTCAGACGGGTATGTTGAAAAGGACATTTCAGTCGGTTGCAGAGTGCAAAAGCGTGATTGACTTCATGTTCTTCATGAAAACCTTACATTTCCAAGTGACCTGAAGTAGGACTTTCACAAAATCATGTGTTTGCGTGTCTGTGGTGAAAGGAGCTCTAAGTTGTGTATTCAGTGCTGGAGAGTGACACACTCTACATTGGTTACACAGCGTTTTGAGAGCACCTACATGGTTCAGACTGAAACTGCTACGAGGTGTGTGTAGCATGCAGAAAGAAGGCTTGTCATTTCGAAGAAAGAAGAGGAAACCAAAATCCAGGTAGTGAAACTAGCACACCAGTATGGGAGATGTGCATGTGGACAGTTTCAAGCAGCAGCTCTCTCTGGACACTTGGAAACAGCGCTGTGAAAAATTTCGTACGAAGCCGGATTTGGCCAAACTTGAAAGACTTTCCAAAACCAATCCTAAAGAACTTAGCCAAACAATGAATGTAGCAAGGAGCTCCTGTAGATAAGGTGCTTCTATGGCACAACTCAGGAGCAGTTAGCTACATCCTGCACAGTACAAAATGCAAATGAATTCCAGGCTGAAAACTCACTCCAGAAGGAATAAATGCGTGTGTTTCTCTCTGAAAGAACACTCAGCCACTAGACTTTTGCTTGCTCCTTCAAAGTCTTTGTAGAAACATGTGTTTTCACTGCTGGAATACGTTGTGGGATGCATTGTTTCAATCTCTTGCAAGCCTCATGTCGTTTATTACACAAATTGGAAAAATACGGAATATGTTTCCCAAATCACTTGAAATCCAGGAAAAGGCACACTGCATCACTCTAGCTCAAACACGCTCTTTCTTGAAATGCAGGAAAACGCACACTGCATCACCCTTGCTCAAACACGCTCTTTCT
This sequence comes from Miniopterus schreibersii, assembly GCF_964146895.1. NCBI lineage: Eukaryota > Metazoa > Chordata > Mammalia > Chiroptera > Miniopteridae > Miniopterus > Miniopterus schreibersii. The sequence goes on along the minus strand of NC_138109.1, from coordinate 84,014,076 downwards.
CCTAATGTGTTGACAACTTTCAACGAACCAGAAACGAAGGGCATTTTGCAGTGGAATTCAGACGGGTATGACCAAGAGGACATTTCTATTGGTTGAAGAGTGCAAAAGCATGATTAATTTCTTGTTCTCGATGAAAACCTTACATTTCCAAGTGACCTGAAGTAGGACTTTCACAAAAACATGTGTTTGCGTGTCTGTGGTGAAAGGAGCTCTAAGTTGTGTATTCAGTGCTGGACAGTGACACACTCTAAATACGTTACACAGCTTTTTAAGAGAACCAACATGCTTCAAACTGTAAGTGCTACAAGGTGTGTGTAGCATGCAGCAAGAAGGCTTGTCATTTCAAAGAAAGAAGAGGAAACCAAAATCCAGGTAGTGAAACGAGCACACCAGTATGGGAGATGTGCATGTGGACAGTTTCAAGCAGCAGCTCTTTCTGGACACATGGAAACAGCGCTGTGAAATATTTTCATATGAAGTGAGATTTGGCCAAAGTTGAAAGGCCTTCTATAAGCAACCCTAAAGAGCTTAGCCAAACAATGAATGTTGCAATAAGCTCCTGCAGGTAAGGTGCTTCAATGACACAACTCCCGAGCAGGTAGCTACATTCTGCACAGTACAAAATGCATATGAATTCCTGGCTGAAAACTCACTCCAGAAGGAAGAAATGCGTGTGTTTCTCCCTGAAAGAACACTCAGCCACTAGCCTTTTGCTTGCTCCTTCAAAGTCTTTGCAGAAACGTGTATTTTCACGGCTGGAATACGTTTTGGGATGCATTGTTTCAATCTCCTGCAAGCCTCATGTTGTTTCTTAGACAATGTGGAAAAACAAGGAGTATGTTTCCCAAATCACTTGTAGTCCAGAAAAACGCACACTGCATCACTCTTGCTCAAACATAGCCAATCTCCTAATGCGTTGAGAACATTCAAACAACCAGAAAAGAAGGGCATTTTGCAGTGAAATTCAGACGGGTATGACCAAGAGGAAATTTCTATTGGTTGCAGAGTGCAAAAGCATGATTGACATATTGGTCATGATGAAAACCTTACATTTCCAAATGACCTGAAGTAGGACTTTCACAAAACCATGTGTTTGCGTGTCTGTGGTGAAAGGATCTCTAAGTTGTGTATTCAGTGCCAGAGAGTGATACACTCTACATTGGTTACACAGCGTTTTGAGAAACCAACCTGCTTCAAACTGAAACAGCTACAGGGTGTGTGTAGCATGCAGAAAGAAGGCTTGTCATTTCAAAGAAAGAAGAGGAAACCAAAATCCAGGTAGTGAAACGAGCACACCAGTATGGGAGATGTGCATGTGGACAGTTTCAAGCAGCAGCTCTCTCTGGACACTTGGAAACAGCGCTGTGAAAAAATTTCGTATGAAGGGGGATTTAGGCAAAGTTGAAAGACCTTCCAAAACCAACCCTAAGAAGTTAGCCAAACTTTGAATGTTGCAATAACCTCCTGCATGAAAGGTGCTTCAATGACACAACTCCCGAGCAGGTAGCTACATTCTGCACCCTACAAAATGCATAGGAATTCCTGGCTGAAAACTCACTCCAGAAGGAAGAAATGCGTGTGTTTCTCCCTGAAAGAACACTCAGCCACTAGCCTTTTGCTTGCTCCTTCAAAGTCTTTGCAGAAACGTGTATTTTCACGGCTGGAATACGTTTTGGGATGCATTGTTTCAATCTCCTGCAAGCCTCATGTTGTTTCTTAGACAATGTGGAAAAACAAGGAGTATGTTTCCCAAATCACTTGTAGTCCAGAAAAACGCACACTGCATCACTCTTGCTCAAACATAGCCAATCTCCTAATGCGTTGAGAACATTCAAACAACCAGAAAAGAAGGGCATTTTGCAGTGAAATTCAGACAGGTATGACCAAGAGGACATTTCTATTGGTTGCAGAGTGCAAAAGCATGATTGACATATTGGTCACGATGAAAACCTTACATTTCCAAATGACCTGAAGTAGGACTTTCACAAAACCATGTGTTTGCGTGTCTGTGGTGAAAGGAGCTCTAAGTTGTGTATTCAGTGCCAGAGAGTGATACACTCTACATTGGTTACACAGCGTTTTGAGAAACCAACCTGCTTCAAACTGAAACAGCTACAGGGTGTGTGTAGCATGCAGAAAGAAGGCTTGTCATTTCAAAGAAAGAAGAGGAAACCAAAATCCAGGTAGTGAAACGAGCACACCAGTATGGGAGATGTGCATGTGGACAGTTTCAAGCAGCAGCTCTCTCTGGACACTTGGAAACAGCGCTGTGAAAAAATTTCGTATGAAGGGGGATTTAGGCAAAGTTGAAAGACCTTCCAAAACCAACCCTAAGAAGTTAGCCAAACTTTGAATGTTGCAATAACCTCCTGCATGAAAGGTGCTTCAATGACACAACTCCCGAGCAGGTAGCTACATTCTGCACACTACAAAATGCATATGAAATCCTGGCTGAAAACTCACTCCAGAAGGAAGAAATGCGTGTGTTTCTCCCTGAAAGAACACTCACCCACTAGCCTTTTGCTTGCTCCTTCAAAGTCTTTGTAGAAACGTGTGTTTTCACGGCTGCAATACGTTTTGGGATGCATTGTTTCAATCTCCTGCAAGCCTCATGTTGTCTCTTAGACAATGTGGAAAAACAAGGAGTATGTTTCCCAAATCACTTGTAATCCAGAAAAACGGACACTGCATCACTCTTGCTCAAACACGGCCAATCTCCTAATGCGTTGGGAACATTCAAACACCTAGAAACGAAGGGCATTTTGCAGTGAAATTCAGACGGGTATGTTGAAAAGGACATTTCAGTCGGTTGCAGAGTGCAAAAGCGTGATTGACTTCATGTTCTTGATGAAAACCTTACATTTCCAAGTGACCTGAAGTAGGACTTTCACAAAATCATGTGTTTGCGTGTCTGTGGTGAAAGGAGCTCTAAGTTGTGTATTCAGTGCTGGAGAGTGACACACTCTACATTGGTTACACAGCGTTTTGAGAGCACCTACATGGTTCAGACTGAAACTGCTACGAGGTGTGTGTAGCATGCAGAAAGAAGGCTTGTCATTTCGAAGAAAGAAGAGGAAACCAAAATCCAGGTAGTGAAACTAGCACACCAGTATGGGAGATGTGCATGTGGACAGTTTCAAGCAGCAGCTCTCTCTGGACACTTGGAAACAGCGCTGTGAAAAATTTCGTACGAAGCCGGATTTGGCCAAACTTTAAAGACCTTCCAAAACCAATCCTAAAGAACTTAGCCAAACAATGAATGTAGCAAGGAGCTCCTGTAGATAAGGTGCTTCTATGGCACAACTCAGGAGCAGTTAGCTACATCCTGCACAGTACAAAATGCAAATGAATTCCAGGCTGAAAACTCACTCCAGAAGGAATAAATGCGTGTGTTTCTCTCTGAAAGAACACTCAGCCACTAGACTTTTGCTTGCTCCTTCAAAGTCTTTGTAGAAACATGTGTTTTCACTGCTGGAATACGTTGTGGGATGCATTGTTTCAATCTCTTGCAAGCCTCATGTCGTTTATTACACAAATTGGAAAAATACGGAATATGTTTCCCAAATCACTTGAAATCCAGGAAAAGGCACACTGCATCACTCTTGCTCAAACACGCTCTTTCTTGAAATGCAGGAAAACGCACACTGCATCACCCTTGCTCAAACACGCTCTTTCTCCTAATGTGTTGACAACTTTCAACGAACCAGAAACGAAGGGCATTTTGCAGTGGAATTCAGACGGGTATGACCAAGAGGACATTTCTATTGGTTGAAGAGTGCAAAAGCATGATTAATTTCTTGTTCTCGATGAAAACCTTACATTTCCAAGTGACCTGAAGTAGGACTTTCACAAAAACATGTGTTTGCGTGTCTGTGGTGAAAGGAGCTCTAAGTTGTGTATTCAGTGCTGGACAGTGACACACTCTAAATAGGTTACACAGCTTTTTAAGAGAACCAACATGCTTCAAACTGTAAGTGCTACAAGGTGTGTGTAGCATGCAGCAAGAAGGCTTGTCATTTCAAAGAAAGAAGAGGAAACCAAAATCCAGGTAGTGAAACGAGCACACCAGTATGGGAGATGTGCATGTGGACAGTTTCAAGCAGCAGCTCTTTCTGGACACATGGAAACAGCGCTGTGAAATATTTTCATATGAAGTGAGATTTGGCCAAAGTTGAAAGGCCTTCTATAACCAACCCTAAAGAGCTTAGCCAAACAATGAATGTTGCAATAAGCTCCTGCAGGAAAGGTGCTTCAATGACACAACTCCCGAGCAGGTAGCTACATTCTGCACAGTACAAAATGCATATGAATTCCTGGCTGAAAACTCACTCCAGAAGGAAGAAATGCGTGTGTTTCTCCCTGAAAGAACACTCAGCCACTAGCCTTTTGCTTGCTCCTTCAAAGTCTTTGCAGAAACGTGTATTTTCACGGCTGGAATACGTTTTGGGATGCATTGTTTCAATCTCCTGCAAGCCTCATGTTGTTTCTTAGACAATGTGGAAAAACAAGGAGTATGTTTCCCAAATCACTTGTAGTCCAGAAAAACGCACACTGCATCACTCTTGCTCAAACATAGCCAATCTCCTAATGCGTTGAGAACATTCAAACAACCAGAAAAGAAGGGCATTTTGCAGTGAAATTCAGACGGGTATGACCAAGAGGACATTTCTATTGGTTGCAGAGTGCAAAAGCATGATTGACATATTGGTCACGATGAAAACCTTACATTTCCAAATGACCTGAAGTAGGACTTTCACAAAACCATGTGTTTGCGTGTCTGTGGTGAAAGGAGCTCTAAGTTGTGTATTCAGTGCCAGAGAGTGATACACTCTACATTGGTTACACAGCGTTTTGAGAAACCAACCTGCTTCAAACTGAAACAGCTACAGGGTGTGTGTAGCATGCAGAAAGAAGGCTTGTCATTTCAAAGAAAGAAGAGGAAACCAAAATCCAGGTAGTGAAACGAGCACACCAGTATGGGAGATGTGCATGTGGACAGTTTCAAGCAGCAGCTCTCTCTGGACACTTGGAAACAGCGCTGTGAAAAAATTTCGTATGAAGGGGGATTTAGGCAAAGTTGAAAGACCTTCCAAAACCAACCCTAAGAAGTTAGCCAAACTTTGAATGTTGCAATAACCTCCTGCATGAAAGGTGCTTCAATGACACAACTCCCGAGCAGGTAGCTACATTCTGCACACTACAAAATGCATATGAAATCCTGGCTGAAAACTCACTCCAGAAGGAAGAAATGCGTGTGTTTCTCCCTGAAAGAACACTCACCCACTAGCCTTTTGCTTGCTCCTTCAAAGTCTTTGTAGAAACGTGTGTTTTCACGGCTGCAATACGTTTTGGGATGCATTGTTTCAATCTCCTGCAAGCCTCATGTTGTCTCTTAGACAATGTGGAAAAACAAGGAGTATGTTTCCCAAATCACTTGTAATCCAGAAAAACGGACACTGCATCACTCTTGCTCAAACACGGCCAATCTCCTAATGCGTTGGGAACATTCAAACACCTAGAAAAGAAGGGCATTTTGCAGTGAAATTCAGACGGGTATGTTGAAAAGGACATTTCAGTCGGTTGCAGAGTGCAAAAGCATGATTGACTTCATGTTCTTGATGAAAACCTTACATTTCCAAGTGACCTGAAGTAGGACTTTCACAAAATCATGTGTTTGCGTGTCTGTGGTGAAAGGAGCTCTAAATTGTGTATTCAGTGCTGGAGAGTGACACACTCTACATTGGTTACACAGCGTTTTGAGAGCACCTACATGGTTCAGACTGAAACTGCTACAAGGTGTGTGTAGCATGCAGAAAGAAGGCTTGTCATTTCGAAGAAAGAAGAGGAAACCAAAATCCAGGTAGTGAAACGAGCACACCAGTATGGGAGATGTGCATGTGGACAGTTTCAAGCAGCAGCTCTCTCTGGACACTTGGAAACAGCGCTGTGAAAAATTTCGTACGAAGCCGGATTTGGCCAAACTTGAAAGACCTTCCAAAACCAATCCTAAAGAACTTAGCCAAACAATGAATGTAGCAAGGAGCTCCTGTAGATAGGGTGCTTCTATGGCACAACTCAGGAGCAGTTAGCTACATCCTGCACAGTACAAAATGCAAATGAATTCCAGGCTGAAAACTCACTCCAGAAGGAATAAATGCGTGTGTTTCTCTCTGAAAGAACACTCAGCCACTAGACTTTTGCTTGCTCCTTCAAAGTCTTTGTAGAAACATGTGTTTTCACTGCTGGAATACGTTGTGGGATGCATTGTTTCAATCTCTTGCAAGCCTCATGTCGTTTCTTACACAAATTGGAAAAATACGGAATATGTTTCCCAAATCACTTGAAATCCAGGAAAAGGCACACTGCATCACTCTTGCTCAAACACGCTCTTTCTTGAAATGCTGGAAAACGCACACTGCATCACTCTTGCTCAAACACGCTCTTTCTCCTAATGTGTTGACAACTTTCAACGAACCAGAAACGAAGGGCATTTTGCAGTGGAATTCAGACGGGTATGACCAAGAGGACATTTCTATTGGTTGAAGAGTGCAAAAGCATGATTAATTTCTTGTTCTCGATGAAAACCTTACATTTCCAAATGACCTGAAGTAGGACTTTCACAAAAACATGTGTTTGCGTGTCTGTGGTGAAAGGAGCTCTAAGTTGTGTATTCAGTGCTGGACAGTGACACACTCTAAATAGGTTACACAGCTTTTTAAGAGAACCAACATGCTTCAAACTGTAAGTGCTACAAGGTGTGTGTAGCATGCAGAAAGAAGGCTTGTTATTTCAAAGAAAGAAGAGGAAACCAAAATCCAGGTAGTGAAACGAGCACACCAGTATGGGAGATGTGCATGTGGACGGTTTCAAGCAGCCGCTCTTTCTGGACACATGGAAACAGCGCTGTGAAATATTTTCATATGAAGTGAAATTTGGCCAAAGTTGAAAGGCCTTCTATAACCAACCCTAAAGAGCTTAGCCAAACAATGAATGTTGCAATAAGCTCCTGCAGGAAAGGTGCTTCAATGACACAACTCCGAGCAGGTAGCTACATTCTGCACAGTACAAAATGCATTTGAATTCCTGGCTGAAAACTCACTCCAGAAGGAAGAAATGCGTGTGTTTCTCCCTGAAAGAACACTCAGCCACTAGCCTTTTGCTTGCTCCTTCAAAGTCTTTGCAGAAACGTGTGTTTTCACGGCTGGAATACGTTTTGGGATGCATTGTTTCAATCTCCTGCAAGCCTCATGTTGTTTCTTAGACAATGTGGAAAAACAAGGAGTATGTTTCCCAAATCACTTGTAGTCCAGAAAAACGCACACTGCATCACTCTTGCTCAAACATAGCCAATCTCCTAATGCGTTGAGAACATTCAAACAACCAGAAAAGAAGGGCATTCTGCAGTGAAATTCAGACGGGTATGACCAAGAGGACATTTCTATTGGTTGCAGAGTGCAAAAGCATGATTGACTTCTTGGTCACGATGAAAACCTTACATTTCCAAATGACCTGAAGTAGGACTTTCACAAAACCATGTGTTTGCGTGTCTGTGGTGAAAGGAGCTCTAAGTTGTGTATTCAGTGCCAGAGAGTGATACACTCTACATTGGTTACACAGCGTTTTGAGAAACCAACCTGCTTCAAACTGAAACAGCTACAGGGTGTGTGTAGCATGCAGAAAGAAGGCTTGTCATTTCAAAGAAAGAAGAGGAAACCAAAATCCAGGTAGTGAAACGAGCACACCAGTATGGGAGATGTGCATGTGGACAGTTTCAAGCAGCAGCTCTCTCTGGACACTTGGAAACAGCGCTGTGAAAAAATTTCGTACGAAGGGGGATTTAGGCAAAGTTGAAAGACCTTCCAAAACCAACCCTAAGAAGTTAGCCTAACGATGAATGTTGCAATAACCTCCTGCATGAAAGGTGCTTCAATGACACAACTCCCGAGCAGGTAGCTACATTCTGCACACTACAAAATGCATATGAAATCCTGGCTGAAAACTCACTCCAGAAGGAAGAAATGCGTGTGTTTCTCCCTGAAAGAACACTCACCCACTAGCCTTTTGCTTGCTCCTTCAAAGTCTTTGTAGAAACGTATGTTTTCACGGCTGGAATACGTTTTCGGATGCATTGTTTCAATCTCCTGCAAGCCTCATGTTGTCTCTTAGACAATGTGGAAAAACAAGGAGTATGTTTCCCAAATCACTTGTAATCCAGAAAAACGGACACTGCATCACTCTTGCTCAAACACGGCCAATCTCCTAATGCGTTGGGAACATTCAAACACCTAGAAACGAAGGGCATTTTGCAGTGAAATTCAGACGGGTATGTTGAAAAGGACATTTCAGTCGGTTGCAGAGTGCAAAAGCATGATTGACTTCATGTTCTTGATGAAAACCTTACATTTCCAAGTGACCTGAAGTAGGACTTTCACAAAATCATGTGTTTGCGTGTCTGTGGTGAAAGGAGCTCTAAATTGTGTATTCAGTGCTGGAGAGTGACACACTCTACATTGGTTACACAGCGTTTTGAGAGCACCTACATGGTTCAGACTGAAACTGCTACAAGGTGTGTGTAGCATGCAGAAAGAAGGCTTGTCATTTCGAAGAAAGAAGAGGAAACCAAAATCCAGGTAGTGAAACGAGCACACCAGTATGGGAGATGTGCATGTGGACAGTTTCAAGCAGCAGCTCTCTCTGGACACTTGGAAACAGCGCTGTGAAAAATTTCGTACGCAGCCGGATTTGGCCAAACTTGAAAGACCTTCCAAAACCAATCCTAAAGAACTTAGCCAAACAATGAATGTAGCAAGGAGCTCCTGTAGATAAGGTGCTTCTATGGCACAACTCAGGAGCAGTTAGCTACATCCTGCACAGTACAAAATGCAAATGAATTCCAGGCTGAAAACTCACTCCAGAAGGAATAAATGCGTGTGTTTCTCTCTGAAAGAACACTCAGCCACTAGACTTTTGCTTGCTCCTTCAAAGTCTTTGTAGAAACATGTGTTTTCACTGCTGGAATACGTTGTGGGATGCATTGTTTCAATCTCTTGCAAGCCTCATGTCGTTTCTTACACAAATTGGAAAAATACGGAATATGTTTCCCAAATCACTTGAAATCCAGGAAAAGGCACACTGCATCACTCTTGCTCAAACACGCTCTTTCTTGAAATGCAGGAAAACTCACACTGCATCACCCTTGCTCAAACACGCTCTTTCTCCTAATGTGTTGACAACTTTCAACGAACCAGAAACGAAGGGCATTTTGCAGTGGAATTCAGACGGGTATGACCAAGAGGACATTTCTATTGGTTGAAGAGTGCAAAAGCATGATTAATTTCTTGTTCTCGATGAAAACCTTACATTTCCAAGTGACCTGAAGTAGGACTTTCACAAAAACATGTGTTTGCGTGTCTGTGGTGAAAGGAGCTCTAAGTTGTGTATTCAGTGCTGGACAGTGACACACTCTAAATAGGTTACACAGCTTTTTAAGAGAACCAACATGCTTCAAACTGTAAGTGCTACAAGGTGTGTGTAGCATGCAGCAAGAAGGCTTGTCATTTCAAAGAAAGAAGAGGAAACCAAAATCCAGGTAGTGAAACGAGCACACCAGTATGGGAGATGTGCATGTGGACAGTTTCAAGCAGCAGCTCTTTCTGGACACATGGAAACAGCGCTGTGAAATATTTTCATATGAAGTGAGATTTGGCCAAAGTTGAAAGGCCTTCTATAAGCAACCCTAAAGAGCTTAGCCAAACAATGAATGTTGCAATAAGCTCCTGCAGGAAAGGTGCTTCAATGACACAACTCCCGAGCAGGTAGCTACATTCTGCACAGTACAAAATGCATATGAATTCCTGGCTGAAAACTCACTCCAGAAGGAAGAAATGCGTGTGTTTCTCCCTGAAAGAACACTCAGCCACTAGCCTTTTGCTTGCTCCTTCAAAGTCTTTGCAGAAACGTGTATTTTCACGGCTGGAATACGTTTTGGGATGCATTGTTTCAATCTCCTGCAAGCCTCATGTTGTTTCTTAGACAATGTGGAAAAACAAGGAGTATGTTTCCCAAATCACTTGTAGTCCAGAAAAACGCACACTGCATCACTCTTGCTCAAACATAGCCAATCTCCTAATGCGTTGAGAACATTCAAACAACCAGAAAAGAAGGGCATTTTGCAGTGAAATTCAGACGGGTATGACCAAGAGGACATTTCTATTGGTTGCAGAGTGCAAAAGCATGATTGACATATTGGTCACGATGAAAACCTTACATTTCCAAATGACCTGAAGTAGGACTTTCACAAAACCATGTGTTTGCGTGTCTGTGGTGAAAGGAGCTCTAAGTTGTGTATTCAGTGCCAGAGAGTGATACACTCTACATTGGTTACACAGCGTTTTGAGAAACCAACCTGCTTCAAACTGAAACAGCTACAGGGTGTGTGTAGCATGCAGAAAGAAGGCTTGTCATTTCAAAGAAAGAAGAGGAAACCAAAATCCAGGTAGTGAAACGAGCACACCAGTATGGGAGATGTGCATGTGGACAGTTTCAAGCAGCAGCTCTCTCTGGACACTTGGAAACAGCGCTGTGAAAAAATTTCGTATGAAGGGGGATTTAGGCAAAGTTGAAAGACCTTCCAAAACCAACCCTAAGAAGTTAGCCAAACTTTGAATGTTGCAATAACCTCCTGCATGAAAGGTGCTTCAATGACACAACTCCCGAGCAGGTAGCTACATTCTGCACACTACAAAATGCATATGAAATCCTGGCTGAAAACTCACTCCAGAAGGAAGAAATGCGTGTGTTTCTCCCTGAAAGAACACTCACCCACTAGCCTTTTGCTTGCTCCTTCAAAGTCTTTGTAGAAACGTGTGTTTTCACGGCTGCAATACGTTTTGGGATGCATTGTTTCAATCTCCTGCAAGCCTCATGTTGTCTCTTAGACAATGTGGAAAAACAAGGAGTATGTTTCCCAAATCACTTGTAATCCAGAAAAACGGACACTGCATCACTCTTGCTCAAACACGGCCAATCTCCTAATGCGTTGGGAACATTCAAACACCTAGAAACGAAGGGCATTTTGCAGTGAAATTCAGACGGGTATGTTGAAAAGGACATTTCAGTCGGTTGCAGAGTGCAAAAGCGTGATTGACTTCATGTTCTTGATGAAAACCTTACATTTCCAAGTGACCTGAAGTAGGACTTTCACAAAATCATGTGTTTGCGTGTCTGTGGTGAAAGGAGCTCTAAGTTGTGTATTCAGTGCTGGAGAGTGACACACTCTACATTGGTTACACAGCGTTTTGAGAGCACCTACATGGTTCAGACTGAAACTGCTACGAGGTGTGTGTAGCATGCAGAAAGAAGGCTTGTCATTTCGAAGAAAGAAGAGGAAACCAAAATCCAGGTAGTGAAACTAGCACACCAGTATGGGAGATGTGCATGTGGACAGTTTCAAGCAGCAGCTCTCTCTGGACACTTGGAAACAGCGCTGTGAAAAATTTCGTACGAAGCCGGATTTGGCCAAACTTGAAAGACCTTCCAAAACCAATCCTAAAGAACTTAGCCAAACAATGAATGTGGCAAGGAGCTCCTGTAGATAAGGTGCTTCTATGGCACAACTCAGGAGCAGTTAGCTACATCCTGCACAGTACAAAATGCAAATGAATTCCAGGCTGAAAACTCACTCCAGAAGGAATAAATGCGTGTGTTTCTCTCTGAAAGAACACTCAGCCACTAGACTTTTGCTTGCTCCTTCAAAGTCTTTGTAGAAACATGTGTTTTCACTGCTGGAATACGTTGTGGGATGCATTGTTTCAATCTCTTGCAAGCCTCATGTCGTTTATTACACAAATTGGAAAAATACGGAATATGTTTCCCAAATCACTTGAAATCCAGGAAAAGGCACACTGCATCACTCTAGCTCAAACACGCTCTTTCTTGAAATGCAGGAAAACGCACACTGCATCACCCTTGCTCAAACACGCTCTTTCTCCTAATGTGTTGACAACTTTCAACGAACCAGAAACGAAGGGCATTTTGCAGTGGAATTCAGACGGGTATGACCAAGAGGACATTTCTATTGGTTGAAGAGTGCAAAAGCATGATTAATTTCTTGTTCTCGATGAAAACCTTACATTTCCAAGTGACCTGAAGTAGGACTTTCACAAAAACATGTGTTTGCGTGTCTGTGGTGAAAGGAGCTCTAAGTTGTGTATTCAGTGCTGGACAGTGACACACTCTAAATAGGTTACACAGCTTTTTAAGAGAACCAACATGCTTCAAACTGTAAGTGCTACAAGGTGTGTGTAGCATGCAGCAAGAAGGCTTGCCATTTCAAAGAAAGAAGAGGAAACCAAAATCCAGGTAGTGAAACGAGCACACCAGTATGGGAGATGTGCATGTGGACAGTTTCAAGCAGCAGCTCTTTCTGGACACATGGAAACAGCGCTGTGAAATATTTTCATATGAAGTGAGATTTGGCCAAAGTTGAAAGGCCTTCTATAAGCAACCCTAAAGAGCTTAGCCAAACAATGAATGTTGCAATAAGCTCCTGCAGGAAAGGTGCTTCAATGACACAACTCCCGAGCAGGTAGCTACATTCTGCACAGTACAAAATGCATATGAATTCCTGGCTGAAAACTCACTCCAGAAGGAAGAAATGCGTGTGTTTCTCCCTGAAAGAACACTCAGCCACTAGCCTTTTGCTTGCTCCTTCAAAGTCTTTGCAGAAACGTGTATTTTCACGGCTGGAATACGTTTTGGGATGCATTGTTTCAATCTCCTGCAAGCCTCATGTTGTTTCTTAGACAATGTGGAAAAACAAGGAGTATGTTTCCCAAATCACTTGTAGTCCAGAAAAACGCACACTGCATCACTCTTGCTCAAACATAGCCAATCTCCTAATGCGTTGAGAACATTCAAACAACCAGAAAAGAAGGGCATTTTGCAGTGAAATTCAGACGGGTATGACCAAGAGGACATTTCTATTGGTTGCAGAGTGCAAAAGCATGATTGACATATTGGTCACGATGAAAACCTTACATTTCCAAATGACCTGAAGTAGGACTTTCACAAAACCATGTGTTTGCGTGTCTGTGGTGAAAGGAGCTCTAAGTTGTGTATTCAGTGCCAGAGAGTGATACACTCTACATTGGTTACACAGCGTTTTGAGAAACCAACCTGCTTCAAACTGAAACAGCTACAGGGTGTGTGTAGCATGCAGAAAGAAGGCTTGTCATTTCAAAGAAAGAAGAGGAAACCAAAATCCAGGTAGTGAAACGAGCACACCAGTATGGGAGATGTGCATGTGGACAGTTTCAAGCAGCAGCTCTCTCTGGACACTTGGAAACAGCGCTGTGAAAAAATTTCGTATGAAGGGGGATTTAGGCAAAGTTGAAAGACCTTCCAAAACCAACCCTAAGAAGTTAGCCAAACTTTGAATGTTGCAATAACCTCCTGCATGAAAGGTGCTTCAATGACACAACTCCCGAGCAGGTAGCTACATTCTGCACACTACAAAATGCATATGAAATCCTGGCTGAAAACTCACTCCAGAAGGAAGAAATGCGTGTGTTTCTCCCTGAAAGAACACTCACCCACTAGCCTTTTGCTTGCTCCTTCAAAGTCTTTGTAGAAACGTGTGTTTTCACGGCTGCAATACGTTTTGGGATGCATTGTTTCAATCTCCTGCAAGCCTCATGTTGTCTCTTAGACAATGTGGAAAAACAAGGAGTATGTTTCCCAAATCACTTGTAATCCAGAAAAACGGACACTGCATCACTCTTGCTCAAACACGGCCAATCTCCTAATGCGTTGGGAACATTCAAACACCTAGAAACGAAGGGCATTTTGCAGTGAAATTCAGACGGGTATGTTGAAAAGGACATTTCAGTCGGTTGCAGAGTGCAAAAGCGTGATTGACTTCATGTTCTTGATGAAAACCTTACATTTCCAAGTGACCTGAAGTAGGACTTTCACAAAATCATGTGTTTGCGTGTCTGTGGTGAAAGGAGCTCTAAGTTGTGTATTCAGTGCTGGAGAGTGACACACTCTACATTGGTTACACAGCGTTTTGAGAGCACCTACATGGTTCAGACTGAAACTGCTACGAGGTGTGTGTAGCATGCAGAAAGAAGGCTTGTCATTTCGAAGAAAGAAGAGGAAACCAAAATCCAGGTAGTGAAACTAGCACACCAGTATGGGAGATGTGCATGTGGACAGTTTCAAGCAGCAGCTCTCTCTGGACACTTGGAAACAGCGCTGTGAAAAATTTCGTACGAAGCCGGATTTGGCCAAACTTGAAAGACCTTCCAAAACCAATCCTAAAGAACTTAGCCAAACAATGAATGTGGCAAGGAGCTCCTGTAGATAAGGTGCTTCTATGGCACAACTCAGGAGCAGTTAGCTACATCCTGCACAGTACAAAATGCAAATGAATTCCAGGCTGAAAACTCACTCCAGAAGGAATAAATGCGTGTGTTTCTCTCTGAAAGAACACTCAGCCACTAGACTTTTGCTTGCTCCTTCAAAGTCTTTGTAGAAACATGTGTTTTCACTGCTGGAATACGTTGTGGGATGCATTGTTTCAATCTCTTGCAAGCCTCATGTCGTTTATTACACAAATTGGAAAAATACGGAATATGTTTCCCAAATCACTTGAAATCCAGGAAAAGGCACACTGCATCACTCTAGCTCAAACACGCTCTTTCTTGAAATGCAGGAAAACGCACACTGCATCACTCTTGCTCAAACACGCTCTTTCTCCTAATGTGTTGACAACTTTCAACGAACCAGAAACGAAGGGCATTTTGCAGTGGAATTCAGACGGGTATGACCAAGAGGACATTTCTATTGGTTGAAGAGTGCAAAAGCATGATTAATTTCTTGTTCTCGATGAAAACCTTACATTTCCAAGTGACCTGAAGTAGGACTTTCACAAAAACATGTGTTTGCGTGTCTGTGGTGAAAGGAGCTCTAAGTTGTGTATTCAGTGCTGGACAGTGACACACTCTAAATAGGTTACACAGCTTTTTAAGAGAACCAACATGCTTCAAACTGTAAGTGCTACAAGGTGTGTGTAGCATGCAGCAAGAAGGCTTGTCATTTCAAAGAAAGAAGAGGAAACCAAAATCCAGGTAGTGAAACGAGCACACCAGTATGGGAGATGTGCATGTGGACAGTTTCAAGCAGCAGCTCTTTCTGGACACATGGAAACAGCGCTGTGAAATATTTTCATATGAAGTGAGATTTGGCCAAAGTTGAAAGGCCTTCTATAAGCAACCCTAAAGAGCTTAGCCAAACAATGAATGTTGCAATAAGCTCCTGCAGGTAAGGTGCTTCAATGACACAACTCCCGAGCAGGTAGCTACATTCTGCACAGTACAAAATGCATATGAATTCCTGGCTGAAAACTCACTCCAGAAGGAAGAAATGCGTGTGTTTCTCCCTGAAAGAACACTCAGCCACTAGCCTTTTGCTTGCTCCTTCAAAGTCTTTGCAGAAACGTGTATTTTCACGGCTGGAATACGTTTTGGGATGCATTGTTTCAATCTCCTGCAAGCCTCATGTTGTTTCTTAGACAATGTGGAAAAACAAGGAGTATGTTTCCCAAATCACTTGTAGTCCAGAAAAACGCACACTGCATCACTCTTGCTCAAACATAGCCAATCTCCTAATGCGTTGAGAACATTCAAACAACCAGAAAAGAAGGGCATTTTGCAGTGAAATTCAGACGGGTATGACCAAGAGGACATTTCTATTGGTTGCAGAGTGCAAAAGCATGATTGACATATTGGTCACGATGAAAACCTTACATTTCCAAATGACCTGAAGTAGGACTTTCACAAAACCATGTGTTTGCGTGTCTGTGGTGAAAGGATCTCTAAGTTGTGTATTCAGTGCCAGAGAGTGATACACTCTACATTGGTTACACAGCGTTTTGAGAAACCAACCTGCTTCAAACTGAAACAGCTACAGGGTGTGTGTAGCATGCAGAAAGAAGGCTTGTCATTTCAAAGAAAGAAGAGGAAACCAAAATCCAGGTAGTGAAACGAGCACACCAGTATGGGAGATGTGCATGTGGACAGTTTCAAGCAGCAGCTCTCTCTGGACACTTGGAAACAGCGCTGTGAAAAAATTTCGTATGAAGGGGGATTTAGGCAAAGTTGAAAGACCTTCCAAAACCAACCCTAAGAAGTTAGCCAAACTTTGAATGTTGCAATAACCTCCTGCATGAAAGGTGCTTCAATGACACAACTCCCGAGCAGGTAGCTACATTCTGCACACTACAAAATGCATATGAATTCCTGGCTGAGAACTCACTCCAGAAGGAAGAAATGCGTGTGTTTCTCCCTGAAAGAACACTCAGCCACTAGCCTTTTGCTTGCTCCTTCAAAGTCTTTGCAGAAACGTGTATTTTCACGGCTGGAATACGTTTTGGGATGCATTGTTTCAATCTCCTGCAAGCCTCATGTTGTTTCTTAGACAATGTGGAAAAACAAGGAGTATGTTTCCCAAATCACTTGTAGTCCAGAAAAACGCACACTGCATCACTCTTGCTCAAACATAGCCAATCTCCTAATGCGTTGAGAACATTCAAACAACCAGAAAAGAAGGGCATTTTGCAGTGAAATTCAGACGGGTATGACCAAGAGGACATTTCTATTGGTTGCAGAGTGCAAAAGGATGATTGACATATTGGTCACGATGAAAACCTTACATTTCCAAATGACCTGAAGTAGGACTTTCACAAAACCATGTGTTTGCGTGTCTGTGGTGAAAGGAGCTCTAAGTTGTGTATTCAGTGCCAGAGAGTGATACACTCTACATTGGTTACACAGCGTTTTGAGAAACCAACCTGCTTCAAACTGAAACAGCTACAGGGTGTGTGTAGCATGCAGAAAGAAGGCTTGTCATTTCAAAGAAAGAAGAGGAAACCAAAATCCAGGTAGTGAAACGAGCACACCAGTATGGGAGATGTGCATGTGGACAGTTTCAAGCAGCAGCTCTCTCTGGACACTTGGAAACAGCGCTGTGAAAAAATTTCGTATGAAGGGGGATTTAGGCAAAGTTGAAAGACCTTCCAAAACCAACCCTAAGAAGTTAGCCAAACTTTGAATGTTGCAATAACCTCCTGCCTGAAAGGTGCTTCAATGACACAACTCCCGAGCAGGTAGCTACATTCTGCACACTACAAAATGCATATGAAATCCTGGCTGAAAACTCACTCCAGAAGGAAGAAATGCGTGTGTTTCTCCCTGAAAGAACACTCACCCACTAGCCTTTTGCTTGCTCCTTCAAAGTCTTTGTAGAAACGTGTGTTTTCACGGCTGCAATACGTTTTGGGATGCATTGTTTCAATCTCCTGCAAGCCTCATGTTGTCTCTTAGACAATGTGGAAAAACAAGGAGTATGTTTCCCAAATCACTTGTAATCCAGAAAAACGGACACTGCATCACTCTTGCTCAAACACGGCCAATCTCCTAATGCGTTGGGAACATTCAAACACCTAGAAACGAAGGGCATTTTGCAGTGAAATTCAGACGGGTATGTTGAAAAGGACATTTCAGTCGGTTGCAGAGTGCAAAAGCGTGATTGACTTCATGTTCTTCATGAAAACCTTACATTTCCAAGTGACCTGAAGTAGGACTTTCACAAAATCATGTGTTTGCGTGTCTGTGGTGAAAGGAGCTCTAAGTTGTGTATTCAGTGCTGGAGAGTGACACACTCTACATTGGTTACACAGCGTTTTGAGAGCACCTACATGGTTCAGACTGAAACTGCTACGAGGTGTGTGTAGCATGCAGAAAGAAGGCTTGTCATTTCGAAGAAAGAAGAGGAAACCAAAATCCAGGTAGTGAAACTAGCACACCAGTATGGGAGATGTGCATGTGGACAGTTTCAAGCAGCAGCTCTCTCTGGACACTTGGAAACAGCGCTGTGAAAAATTTCGTACGAAGCCGGATTTGGCCAAACTTGAAAGACCTTCCAAAACCAATCCTAAAGAACTTAGCCAAACAATGAATGTAGCAAGGAGCTCCTGTAGATAAGGTGCTTCTATGGCACAACTCAGGAGCAGTTAGCTACATCCTGCACAGTACAAAATGCAAATGAATTCCAGGCTGAAAACTCACTCCAGAAGGAATAAATGCGTGTGTTTCTCTCTGAAAGAACACTCAGCCACTAGACTTTTGCTTGCTCCTTCAAAGTCTTTGTAGAAACATGTGTTTTCACTGCTGGAATACGTTGTGGGATGCATTGTTTCAATCTCTTGCAAGCCTCATGTCGTTTATTACACAAATTGGAAAAATACGGAATATGTTTCCCAAATCACTTGAAATCCAGGAAAAGGCACACTGCATCACTCTAGCTCAAACACGCTCTTTCTTGAAATGCAGGAAAACGCACACTGCATCACCCTTGCTCAAACACGCTCTTTCTCCTAATGTGTTGACAACTTTCAACGAACCAGAAACGAAGGGCATTTTGCAGTGGAATTCAGACGGGTATGACCAAGAGGACATTTCTATTGGTTGAAGAGTGCAAAAGCATGATTAATTTCTTGTTCTCGATGAAAACCTTACATTTCCAAGTGACCTGAAGTAGGACTTTCACAAAAACATGTGTTTGCGTGTCTGTGGTGAAAGGAGCTCTAAGTTGTGTATTCAGTGCTGGACAGTGACACACTCTAAATAGGTTACACAGCTTTTTAAGAGAACCAACATGCTTCAAACTGTAAGTGCTACAAGGTGTGTGTAGCATGCAGCAAGAAGGCTTGTCATTTCAAAGAAAGAAGAGGAAACCAAAATCCAGGTAGTGAAACGAGCACACCAGTATGGGAGATGTGCATGTGGACAGTTTCAAGCAGCAGCTCTTTCTGGACACATGGAAACAGCGCTGTGAAATATTTTCATATGAAGTGAGATTTGGCCAAAGTTGAAAGGCCTTCTATAAGCAACCCTAAAGAGCTTAGCCAAACAATGAATGTTGCAATAAGCTCCTGCAGGTAAGGTGCTTCAATGACACAACTCCCGAGCAGGTAGCTACATTCTGCACAGTACAAAATGCATATGAATTCCTGGCTGAAAACTCACTCCAGAAGGAAGAAATGCGTGTGTTTCTCCCTGAAAGAACACTCAGCCACTAGCCTTTTGATTGCTCCTTCAAAGTCTTTGCAGAAACGTGTATTTTCACGGCTGGAATACGTTTTGGGATGCATTGTTTCAATCTCCTGCAAGCCTCATGTTGTTTCTTAGACAATGTGGAAAAACAAGGAGTATGTCCCAAATCACTTGTAGTCCAGAAAAACGCACACTGCATCACTCTTGCTCAAACATAGCCAATCTCCTAATGCGTTGAGAACATTCAAACAACCAGAAAAGAAGGGCATTTTGCAGTGAAATTCAGACGGGTATGACCAAGAGGACATTTCTATTGGTTGCAGAGTGCAAAAGCATGATTGACATATTGGTCACGATGAAAACCTTACATTTCCAAATGACCTGAAGTAGGACTTTCACAAAACCATGTGTTTGCGTGTCTGTGGTGAAAGGATCTCTAAGTTGTGTATTCAGTGCCAGAGAGTGATACACTCTACATTGGTTACACAGCGTTTTGAGAAACCAACCTGCTTCAAACTGAAACAGCTACAGGGTGTGTGTAGCATGCAGAAAGAAGGCTTGTCATTTCAAAGAAAGAAGAGGAAACCAAAATCCAGGTAGTGAAACGAGCACACCAGTATGGGAGATGTGCATGTGGACAGTTTCAAGCAGCAGCTCTCTCTGGACACTTGGAAACAGCGCTGTGAAAAAATTTCGTATGAAGGGGGATTTAGGCAAAGTTGAAAGACCTTCCAAAACCAACCCTAAGAAGTTAGCCAAACTTTGAATGTTGCAATAACCTCCTGCATGAAAGGTGCTTCAATGACACAACTCCCGAGCAGGTAGCTACATTCTGCACACTACAAAATGCATATGAATTCCTGGCTGAAAACTCACTCCAGAAGGAAGAAATGCGTGTGTTTCTCCCTGAAAGAACACTCAGCCACTAGCCTTTTGCTTGCTCCTTCAAAGTCTTTGCAGAAACGTGTATTTTCACGGCTGGAATACGTTTTGGGATGCATTGTTTCAATCTCCTGCAAGCCTCATGTTGTTTCTTAGACAATGTGGAAAAACAAGGAGTATGTTTCCCAAATCACTTGTAGTCCAGAAAAACGCACACTGCATCACTCTTGCTCAAACATAGCCAATCTCCTAATGCGTTGAGAACATTCAAACAACCAGAAAAGAAGGGCATTTTGCAGTGAAATTCAGACGGGTATGACCAAGAGGACATTTCTATTGGTTGCAGAGTGCAAAAGCATGATTGACATATTGGTCACGATGAAAACCTTACATTTCCAAATGACCTGAAGTAGGACTTTCACAAAACCATGTGTTTGCGTGTCTGTGGTGAAAGGAGCTCTAAGTTGTGTATTCAGTGCCAGAGAGTGATACACTCTACATTGGTTACACAGCGTTTTGAGAAACCAACCTGCTTCAAACTGAAACAGCTACAGGGTGTGTGTAGCATGCAGAAAGAAGGCTTGTCATTTCAAAGAAAGAAGAGGAAACCAAAATCCAGGTAGTGAAACGAGCACACCAGTATGGGAGATGTGCATGTGGACAGTTTCAAGCAGCAGCTCTCTCTGGACACTTGGAAACAGCGCTGTGAAAAAATTTCGTATGAAGGGGGATTTAGGCAAAGTTGAAAGACCTTCCAAAACCAACCCTAAGAAGTTAGCCAAACTTTGAATGTTGCAATAACCTCCTGCATGAAAGGTGCTTCAATGACACAACTCCCGAGCAGGTAGCTACATTCTGCACACTACAAAATGCATATGAAATCCTGGCTGAAAACTCACTCCAGAAGGAAGAAATGCGTGTGTTTCTCCCTGAAAGAACACTCACCCACTAGCCTTTTGCTTGCTCCTTCAAAGTCTTTGTAGAAACGTGTGTTTTCACGGCTGCAATACGTTTTGGGATGCATTGTTTCAATCTCCTGCAAGCCTCATGTTGTCTCTTAGACAATGTGGAAAAACAAGGAGTATGTTTCCCAAATCACTTGTAATCCAGAAAAACGGACACTGCATCACTCTTGCTCAAACACGGCCAATCTCCTAATGCGTTGGGAACATTCAAACACCTAGAAACGAAGGGCATTTTGCAGTGAAATTCAGACGGGTATGTTGAAAAGGACATTTCAGTCGGTTGCAGAGTGCAAAAGCGTGATTGACTTCATGTTCTTGATGAAAACCTTACATTTCCAAGTGACCTGAAGTAGGACTTTCACAAAATCATGTGTTTGCGTGTCTGTGGTGAAAGGAGCTCTAAGTTGTGTATTCAGTGCTGGAGAGTGACACACTCTACATTGGTTACACAGCGTTTTGAGAGCACCTACATGGTTCAGACTGAAACTGCTACGAGGTGTGTGTAGCATGCAGAAAGAAGGCTTGTCATTTCGAAGAAAGAAGAGGAAACCAAAATCCAGGTAGTGAAACTAGCACACCAGTATGGGAGATGTGCATGTGGACAGTTTCAAGCAGCAGCTCTCTCTGGACACTTGGAAACAGCGCTGTGAAAAATTTCGTACGAAGCCGGATTTGGCCAAACTTGAAAGACCTTCCAAAACCAATCCTAAAGAACTTAGCCAAACAATGAATGTAGCAAGGAGCTCCTGTAGATAAGGTGCTTCTATGGCACAACTCAGGAGCAGTTAGCTACATCCTGCACAGTACAAAATGCAAATGAATTCCAGGCTGAAAACTCACTCCAGAAGGAATAAATGCGTGTGTTTCTCTCTGAAAGAACACTCAGCCACTAGACTTTTGCTTGCTCCTTCAAAGTCTTTGTAGAAACATGTGTTTTCACTGCTGGAATACGTTGTGGGATGCATTGTTTCAATCTCTTGCAAGCCTCATGTCGTTTATTACACAAATTGGAAAAATACGGAATATGTTTCCCAAATCACTTGAAATCCAGGAAAAGGCACACTGCATCACTCTTGCTCAAACACGCTCTTTCTTGAAATGCAGGAAAACGCACACTGCATCACCCTTGCTCAAACACGCTCTTTCTCCTAATGTGTTGACAACTTTCAACGAACCAGAAACGAAGGGCATTTTGCAGTGGAATTCAGACGGGTATGACCAAGAGGACATTTCTATTGGTTGAAGAGTGCAAAAGCATGATTAATTTCTTGTTCTCGATGAAAACCTTACATTTCCAAGTGACCTGAAGTAGGACTTTCACAAAAACATGTGTTTGCGTGTCTGTGGTGAAAGGAGCTCTAAGTTGTGTATTCAGTGCTGGACAGTGACACACTCTAAATAGGTTACACAGCTTTTTAAGAGAACCAACATGCTTCAAACTGTAAGTGCTACAAGGTGTGTGTAGCATGCAGAAAGAAGGCTTGTCATTTCAAAGAAAGAAGAGGAAACCAAAATCCAGATAGTGAAACGAGCACACCAGTATGGGAGATGTGCATGTGGACAGTTTCAAGCAGCAGCTCTTTCTGGACACATGGAAACAGCGCTGTGAAATATTTTCATAAGAAGTGAGATTTGGCGAAAGTTGAAAGGCCTTCTATAACCAACCCTAAAGAGCTTAGCCAAACAATGAATGTTGCAATAAGCTCCTGCAGGAAAGGTGC
Source organism: Miniopterus schreibersii (assembly GCF_964146895.1). Taxonomy (NCBI): domain Eukaryota; kingdom Metazoa; phylum Chordata; class Mammalia; order Chiroptera; family Miniopteridae; genus Miniopterus; species Miniopterus schreibersii. The sequence goes on along the minus strand of NC_138109.1, from coordinate 83,991,393 downwards.
TTCAATGACACAACTCCCGAGCAGGTAGCTACATTCTGCACAGTACAAAATGCATATGAATTCCTGGCTGAAAACTCACTCCAGAAGGAAGAAATGCGTGTGTTTCTCCCTGAAAGAACACTCAGCCACTAGCCTTTTGCTTGCTCCTTCAAAGTCTTTGCAGAAACGTGTGTTTTCACGGCTGGAATACGTTTTGGGATGCATTGTTTCAATCTCCTGCAAGCCTCATGTTGTTTCTTAGACAATGTGGAAAAACAAGGAGTATGTTTCCCAAATCACTTGTAGTCCAGAAAAACGCACACTGCATCACTCTTACTCAAACATACCCAATCTCGTAATGCGTTGAGAACATTCAAACAACCAGAAAAGAAGGGCATTTTGCAATGAAATTCAGACGGGTATGACCAAGAGGACATTTCTATTGGTTGCAGAGTGCAAAAGCATGATTGACTTCTTGGTCACGATGAAAACCTTACATTTCCAAATGACCTGAAGTAGGACTTTCACAAAACCATGTGTTTGCGTGTCTGTGGTGAAAGGAGCTCTAAGTTGTGTATTCAGTGCCAGAGAGTGATACACTCTACATTGGTTACACAGCGTTTTGAGAAACCAACCTGCTTCAAACTGGAACAGCTACAGGGTGTGTGTAGCATGCAGAAAGAAGGCTTGTCATTTCAAAGAAAGAAGAGGAAACCAAAATCCAGGTAGTGAAACGAGCACACCAGTATGGGAGATGTGCATGTGGACAGTTTCAAGCAGCAGCTCTCTCTGGACACTTGGAAACAGCGCTGTGAAAAAATTTCGTATGAAGGGGGATTTAGGCAAAGTTGAAAGACCTTCCAAAACCAACCCTAAGAAGTTAGCCAAACGATGAATGTTGCAATAACCTCCTGCATGAAAGGTGCTTCAATGACACAACTCCCGAGCAGGTAGCTACATTCTGCACACTACAAAATGCACATGAAATCCTGGCTGAAAACTCACTCCAGAAGGAAGAAATGCGTGTGTTTCTCACTGAAAGAACACTCACCCACTAGCCTTTTGCTTGCTCCTTCAAAGTCTTTGTAGAAACGTGTGTTTTCACGGCTGGAATACGTTTTGGGATGCATTGTTTCAATCTCCTGCAAGCCTCATGTTGTCTCTTAGACAATGTGGAAAAACAAGGAGTATGTTTCCCAAATCACTTGTAATCCAGAAAAACGGACACTGCATCACTCTTGCTCAAACACGGCCAATCTCCTAATGCGTTGGGAACATTCAAACACCTAGAAACGAAGGGCATTTTGCAGTGAAATTCAGACGGGTATGTTGAAAAGGACATTTCAGTCGGTTGCAGAGTGCAAAAGCATGATTGACTTCATGTTCTTGATGAAAACCTTACATTTCCAAGTGACCTGAAGTAGGACTTTCACAAAATCATGTGTTTGCGTGTCTGTGGTGAAAGGAGCTCTAAGTTGTGTATTCAGTGCTGGAGAGTGACACACTCTACATTGGTTACACAGCGTTTTGAGAGCACCTACATGGTTCAGACTGAAACTGCTACAAGGTGTGTGTAGCATGCAGAAAGAAGGCTTGTCATTTCGAAGAAAGAAGAGGAAACCAAAATCCAGGTAGTGAAACGAGCACACCAGTATGGGAGATGTGCATGTGGACAGTTTCAAGCAGCAGCTCTCTCTGGACACTTGGAAACAGCGCTATGAAAAATTTCGTACGAAGCCTGATTTGGCCAAAGTTGAAAGACCTTCCAAAACCAATCCTAAAGAACTTAGCCAAACAATGAATGTAGCAAGGAGCTCCTGTAGATAAGGTGCTTCTATGGCACAACTCAGGATCAGTTAGCTACATCCTGCACAGTACAAAATGCAAATGAATTCCAGGCTGAAAACTCACTCCAGAAGGAATAAATGCGTGTGTTTCTCTCTGAAAGAACACTCAGCCACTAGACTTTTGCTTGCTCCTTCAATGTCTTTGTAGAAACATGTGTTTTCACTGCTGGAATACGTTGTGGGATGCATTGTTTCAATCTCTTGCAAGCCTCATGTCGTTTATTACACAAATTGGAAAAATACGGAATATGTTTCCCAAATCACTTGAAATCCAGGAAAAGGCACACTGCATCACTCTTGCTCAAACACGCTCTTTCTTGAAATGCAGGAAAACGCACACTGCATCACCCTTGCTCAAACACGCTCTTTCTCCTAATGTGTTGACAACTTTCAACGAACCAGAAACGAAGGGCATTTTGCAGTGGAATTCAGACGGGTATGACCAAGAGGACATTTCTATTGGTTGAAGAGTGCAAAAGCATGATTAATTTCTTGTTCTCGATGAAAACCTTACATTTCCAAGTGACCTGAAGTAGGACTTTCACAAAAACATGTGTTTGCGTGTCTGTGGTGAAAGGAGCTCTAAGTTGTGTATTCAGTGCTGGACAGTGACACACTCTAAATAGGTTACACAGCTTTTTAAGAGAACCAACATGCTTCAAACTGTAAGTGCTACAAGGTGTGTGTAGCATGCAGAAAGAAGGCTTGTCATTTCAAAGAAAGAAGAGGAAACCAAAATCCAGATAGTGAAACGAGCACACCAGTATGGGAGATGTGCATGTGGACAGTTTCAAGCAGCAGCTCTTTCTGGACACATGGAAACAGCGCTGTGAAATATTTTCATAAGAAGTGAGATTTGGCGAAAGTTGAAAGGCCTTCTATAACCAACCCTAAAGAGCTTAGCCAAACAATGAATGTTGCAATAAGCTCCTGCAGGAAAGGTGCTTCAATGACACAACTCCCGAGCAGGTAGCTACATTCTGCACAGTACAAAATGCATATGAATTCCTGGCTGAAAACTCACTCCAGAAGGAAGTAATGCGTGTGTTTCTCCCTGAAAGAACACTCAGCCACTAGCCTTTTGCTTGCTCCTTCAAAGTCTTTGCAGAAACGTGTGTTTTCACGGCTGGAATACGTTTTGGGATGCATTGTTTCAATCTCCTGCAAGCCTCATGTTGTTTCTTAGACAATGTGGAAAAACAAGGAGTATGTTTCCCAAATCACTTGTAGTCCAGAAAAACGCACACTGCATCACTCTTACTCAAACATACCCAATCTCGTAATGCGTTGAGAACATTCAAACAACCAGAAAAGAAGGGCATTTTGCAATGAAATTCAGACGGGTATGACCAAGAGGACATTTCTATTGGTTGCAGAGTGCAAAAGCATGATTGACTTCTTGGTCACGATGAAAACCTTACATTTCCAAATGACCTGAAGTAGGACTTTCACAAAACCATGTGTTTGCGTGTCTGTGGTGAAAGGAGCTCTAAGTTGTGTATTCAGTGCCAGAGAGTGATACACTCTACATTGGTTACACAGCGTTTTGAGAAACCAACCTTCTTCAAACTGGAACAGCTACAGGGTGTGTGTAGCATGCAGAAAGAAGGCTTGTCATTTCAAAGAAAGAAGAGGAAACCAAAATCCAGGTAGTGAAACGAGCACACCAGTATGGGAGATGTGCATGTGGACAGTTTCAAGCAGCAGCTCTCTCTGGACACTTGGAAACAGCGCTGTGAAAAAATTTCGTACGAAGGGGGATTTAGGCAAAGTTGAAAGACCTTCCAAAACCAACCCTAAGAAGTTAGCCAAACGATGAATGTTGCAATAACCTCCTGCATGAAAGGTGCTTCAATGACACAACTCCCGAGCAGGTAGCTACATTCTGCACACTACAAATTGCACATGAAATCCTGGCTGAAAACTCACTCCAGAAGGAAGAAATGCGTGTGTTTCTCACTGAAAGAACACTCACCCACTAGCCTTTTGCTTGCTCCTTCAAAGTCTTTGTAGAAACGTGTGTTTTCACGGCTGGAATACGTTTTGGGATGCATTGTTTCAATCTCCTGCAAGCCTCATGTTGTCTCTTAGACAATGTGGAAAAACAAGGAGTATGTTTCCCAAATCACTTGTAATCCAGAAAAACGGACACTGCATCACTCTTGCTCAAACACGGCCAATCTCCTAATGCGTTGGGAACATTCAAACACCTAGAAACGAAGGGCATTTTGCAGTGAAATTCAGACGGGTATGTTGAAAAGGACATTTCAGTCGGTTGCAGAGTGCAAAAGCATGATTGACTTCATGTTCTTGATGAAAACCTTACATTTCCAAGTGACCTGAAGTAGGACTTTCACAAAATCATGTGTTTGCGTGTCTGTGGTGAAAGGAGCTCTAAGTTGTGTATTCAGTGCTGGAGAGTGACACACTCTACATTGGTTACACAGCGTTTTGAGAGCACCTACATGGTTCAGACTGAAACTGCTACAAGGTGTGTGTAGCATGCAGAAAGAAGGCTTGTCATTTCGAAGAAAGAAGAGGAAACCAAAATCCAGGTAGTGAAACGAGCACACCAGTATGGGAGATGTGCATGTGGACAGTTTCAAGCAGCAGCTCTCTCTGGACACTTGGAAACAGCGCTGTGAAAAATTTCGTACGAAGCCGGATTTGGCCAAACTTGAAAGACCTTCCAAAACCAATCCTAAAGAACTTAGCCAAACAATGAATGTAGCAAGGAGCTCCTGTAGATAAGGTGCTTCTATGGCACAACTCAGGAGGAGTTAGCTACATCCTGCACAGTACAAAATGCAAATGAATTCCAGGCTGAAAACTCACTCCAGAAGGTGTAAATGCGTGTGTTTCTCTCTGAAAGAACACTCAACCACTAGACTTTTGCTTGCTCCTTCAAAGTCTTTGTAGAAACATGTGTTTTCACTGCTGGAATACGTTGTGGGATGCATTGTTTCAATCTCTTGCAGGCCTCATGTAGTTTCTTACACAAATTGGAAAAATACGGAATATGTTTCCCAAATCACTTGAAATCCAGGAAAACGCACACTGCATCACTCTTGCTCAAGCACGCTCTTTCTTGAAATGCAGGAAAACGCACACTGCATCACTCTTGCTCAAGCACGCTCTTTCTTGAAATGCAGGAAAACGCACACTGCATCACTCTTGCTCAAACACGCTCTTTCTCCTAATGTGTTGACAACTTTCAACGAACCAGAAACGAAGGGCATTTTGCAGTGGAATTCAGACGGGTATGACCAAGAGGACATTTCTATTGGTTGAAGAGTGCAAAAGCATGATTAATTTCTTGTTCTCGATGAAAACCTTACATTTCCAAGTGACCTGAAGTAGGACTTTCACAAAAACATGTGTTTGCGTGTCTGTGGTGAAAGGAGCTCTAAGTTGTGTATTCAGTGCTGGACAGTGACACACTCTAAATAGGTTACACAGCTTTTTAAGAGAACCAACATGCTTCAAACTGTAAATGCTACAAGATGTGTGTAGCATGCAGAAAGAAGGCTTGTCATTTCAAAGAGAGAAGAGGAAACCAAAATCCAGGTAGTGAAACGAGCACACCAGTATGGGAGATGTGCATGTGGACAGTTTCAAGCAGCAGCTCTTTCTGGACACATGGAAACAGCGCTGTGAAATATTTTCATAAGAAGTGAGATTTGGCGAAAGTTGAAAGGCCTTCTATAACCAACCCTAAAGAGCTTAGCCAAACAATGAATGTTGCAATAAGCTCCTGCAGGAAAGGTGCTTCAATGACACAACTCTGAGCAGGTAGCTACATTCTGCACAGTACAAAATGCATATGAATTCCTGGCTGAAAACTCACTCCAGAAGGAAGAAATGCGTGTGTTTCTCCCTGAAAGAACACTCAGCCACTAGCCTTTTGCTTGCTCCTTCAAAGTCTTTGCAGAAACGTGTGTTTTCACGGCTGGAATACGTTTTGGGATGCATTGTTTCAATCTCCTGCAAGCCTCATGTTGTTTCTTAGACAATGTGGAAAAACAAGGAGTATGTTTCCCAAATCACTTGTAGTCCAGAAAAACGCACACTGCATCACTCTTGCTCAAACATAGCCAATTTCCTAATGCGTTGAGAACATTCAAACAACCAGAAAAGAAGGGCATTTTGCAGTGAAATTCAGACGGGTATGACCAAGAGGACATTTCTATTGGTTGCAGAGTGCAAAAGCATGATTGACTTCTTGGTCACGATGAAAACCTTACATTTCCAAATGACCTGAAGTAGGACTTTCACAAAACCATGTGTTTGCGTGTCTGTGGTGAAAGGAGCTCTAAGTTGTGTATTCAGTGCCAGAGAGTGATACACTCTACATTGGTTACACAGCGTTTTGAGAAACCAACTTGCTTCAAACTGAAACAGCTACAGGGTGTGTGTAGCATGCAGAAAGAAGGCTTGTCATTTCAAAGAAAGAAGAGGAAACCAAAATCCAGGTAGTGAAACGAGCACACCAGTATGGGAGATGTGCATGTGGACAGTTTCAAGCAGCAGCTCTCTCTGGACACTTGGAAACAGCGCTGTGAAAAAGTTTCGTACGAAGGGGGATTTAGGCAAAGTTGAAAGACCTTCCAAAACCAACCCTAAGAAGTTAGCCAAACGATGAATGTTGCAATAATCTCCTGCATGAAAGGTGCTTCAATGACACAACTCCCGAGCAGGTAGCTACATTCTGCACACTACAAAATGCATATGAAATCCTGGCTGAAAACTCACTCCAGAAGGAAGAAATGCGTGTGTTTCTCCCTGAAAGAACACTCACCCACTAGCCTTTTGCTTGCTCCTTCAAAGTCTTTGCAGAAACGTGTGTTTTCACGGCTGGAATACGTTTTGGGATGCATTGTTTCAATCTCCTGCAAGCCTCATGTTGTCTCTTAGGCAATGTGGAAAAACAAGGAGTATGTTTCCCAAATCACTTGTAATCCAGAAAAACGGACACTGCATCACTCTTGCTCAAACACGCCCAATCTCCTAATGCGTTGGGAACATTCAAACACCTAGAAACGAAGGGCATTTTGCAGTGAAATTCAGACGGGTATGTTGAAAAGGACATTTCAGTCGGTTGCAGAGTGCAAAAGCATGATTGACTTCATGTTCTTGATGAAAACCTTACATTTCCAAGTGACCTGAAGTAGGACTTTCACAAAATCATGTGTTTGCGTGTCTGTGGTGAGAGGAGCTCTAAGTTGTGTATTCAGTGCTGGAGAGTGACACACTCTACATTGGTTACACAGCGTTTTGAGAGCACCTACATGGTTCAGACTGAAACTGCTACAAGGTGTGTGTAGCATGCAGAAAGAAGGCTTGTCATTTCGAAGAAAGAAGAGGAAACCAAAATCCAGGTAGTGAAACGAGCACACCAGTATGGGAGATGTGCATGTGGACAGTTTCAAGCAGCAGCTCTCTCTGGACACTTGGAAACAGCGCTGTGAAAAATTTCGTACGAAGCCGGATTTGGCCAAACTTGAAAGACCTTCCAAAACCAATCCTAAAGAACTTAGCCAAACAATGAATGTAGCAAGGAGCTCCTGTAGATAAGGTGCTTCTATGGCACAACTCAGGAGCAGTTAGCTACATCCTGCACAGTACAAAATGCAAATGAATTCCAGGCTGAAAACTCACTCCAGAAGGAATAAATGCGTGTGTTTCTCTCTGAAAGAACACTCAGCCCCTAGACTTTTGCTTGCTCCTTCAAAGTCTTTGTAGAAACATGTGTTTTCACTGCTGGAATACGTTGTGGGATGCATTGTTTCAATCTCTTGCAGGCCTCATGTAGTTTCTTACACAAATTGGAAAAATACGGAATATGTTTCCCAAATCACTTGAAATCCAGGAAAACGCACACTGCATCACTCTTGCTCAAACACGCTCTTTCTCCTAATGTGTTGACAACTTTCAACGAACCAGAAACGAAGGGCATTTTGCAGTGGAATTCAGACGGGTATGACCAAGAGGACATTTCTATTGGTTGAAGAGTGCAAAAGCATGATTAATTTCTTGTTCTCGATGAAAACCTTACATTTCCAAGTGACCTGAAGTAGGACTTTCACAAAAACATGTGTTTGCGTGTCTGTGGTGAAAGGAGCTCTAAGTTGTGTATTCAGTACTGGACAGTGACACACTCTAAATAGGTTACACAGCTTTTTAAGAGAACCAACATGCTTCAAACTGTAAGTGCTACAAGGTGTGTGTAGCATGCAGAAAGAAGGCTTGTCATTTCAAAGAAAGAAGAGGAAACCAAAATCCACGTAGTGAAACGAGCACACCAGTATGGGAGATGTGCATGTGGACAGTTTCAAGCAGCAGCTCTTTCTGGACACATGGAAACAGCGCTGTGAAATATTTTCATATGAAGTGAGATTTGGCGAAAGTTGAAAGGCCTTCTATAACCAACCCTAAAGAGCTTAGCCAAACAATGAATGTTGCAATAAGCTCCTGCAGGAAAGGTGCTTCAATGACACAACTCCGAGCAGGTAGCTACATTCTGCACAGTACAAAATGCATATGAATTCCTGGCTGAAAACTCACTCCAGAAGGAAGAAATGCGTGTGTTTCTCCCTGAAAGAACACTCAGCCACTAGCCTTTTGCTTGCTCCTTCAAAGTCTTTGCAGAAACGTGTGTTTTCACGGCTGGAATACGTTTTGGGATGCATTGTTTCAATCTCCTGCAAGCCTCATGTTGTTTCTTAGACAATGTGGAAAAACAAAGAGTATGTTTCCCAAATCACTTGTATTCCAGAAAAACGCACACTGCATCACTCTTGCTCAAACATAGCCAATCTCCTAATGCGTTGGGAACATTCAAACACCTAGAAACGAAGGGCATTTTGCAGTGAAATTCAGACGGGTATGTTGAAAAGGACATTTCAGTCGGTTGCAGAGTGCAAAAGCATGATTGACTTCATGTTCTTGATGAAAACCTTACATTTCCAAGTGACCTGAAGTAGGACTTTCACAAAATCATGTGTTTGCGTGTCTGTGGTGAAAGGAGCTCTAGGTTGTGTATTCAGTCCTGGAGAGTGACACACTCTACATTGGTTACACAGCGTTTTGAGAGCACCTACATGGTTCAGACTGAAACTGCTACGAGGTGTGTGTAGCATGCAGAAAGAAGGCTTGTCATTTCGAAGAAAGAAGAGGAAACCAAAATCCAGGTAGTGAAACGAGCACACCAGTATGGGAGATGTGCATGTGGACAGTTTCAAGCAGCAGCTCTCTCTGGACACTTGGAAACAGCGCTGTGAAAAATTTCGTACGAAGCCGGATTTGGCCAAAGTTGAAAGACCTTCCAAAACCAATCCTAAAGAACTTAGCCAAACAATGAATGTAGCAAGGAGCTCCTGTAGATAAGGTGCTTCTATGGCACAACTCAGGAGCAGTTAGCTACATCCTGCACAGTACAAAATGCAAATGAATTCCAGGCTGAAAACTCACTCCAGAAGGAATAAATGCGTGTGTTTCTCTCTGAAAGAACACTCAGCCCCTAGACTTTTGCTTGCTCCTTCAAAGTCTTTGTAGAAACATGTGTTTTCACTGCTGGAATACGTTGTGGGATGCATTGTTTCAATCTCTTGCAAGCCTCATGTAGTTTCTTACACAAATTGGAAAAATACGGAATATGTTTCCCAAATCACTTGAAATCCAGGAAAACGCACACTGCATCACTCTTGCTCAAACACGCTCTTTCTTGAAATGCAGGAAAACGCACACTGCATCACTCTTGCTCAAACACGCTCTTTCTCCTAATGTGTTGACAACTTTCAACGAACCAGAAACGAAGGGCATTTTGCAGTGGAATTCAGACGGGTATGACCAAGAGGACATTTCTATTGGTTGAAGAGTGCAAAAGCATGATTAATTTCTTGTTCTCGATGAAAACCTTACATTTCCAAGTGACCTGAAGTAGGACTTTCACAAAAACATGTGTTTGCGTGTCTGTGGTGAAAGGAGCTCTAAGTTGTGTATTCAGTACTGGACAGTGACACACTCTAAATAGGTTACACAGCTTTTTAAGAGAACCAACATGCTTCAAACTGTAAGTGCTACAAGGTGTGTGTAGCATGCAGAAAGAAGGCTTGTCATTTCAAAGAAAGAAGAGGAAACCAAAATCCACGTAGTGAAACGAGCACACCAGTATGGGAGATGTGCATGTGGACAGTTTCAAGCAGCAGCTCTTTCTGGACACATGGAAACAGCGCTGTGAAATATTTTCATATGAAGTGAGATTTGGCCAAAGTTGAAAGGCCTTCTATAACCAACCCTAAAGAGCTTAGCCAAACAATGAATGTTGCAATAAGCTCCTGCAGGAAAGGTGCTTCAATGACACAACTCCGAGCAGGTAGCTACATTCTGCACAGTACACAATGCATATGAATTCCTGGCTGAAAACTCACTCCAGAAGGAAGAAATGCGTGTGTTATTCCCTGAAAGAACACTCAGCCACTAGCCTTTTGCTTGCTCCTTCAAAGTCTTTGCAGAAACGTGTGTTTTCGCGGCTGGAATACGTTTTGGGATGCATTGTTTCAATCTCCTGCAAGCCTCATGTTGTTTCTTAGACAATGTGGAAAAACAAGGAGTATGTTTCCCAAATCACTTGTAGTCCAGAAAAACGCACACTGCATCACTCTTGCTCAAACATAGCCAATCTCCTAATGCGTTGAGAACATTCAAACAACCAGAAAAGAAGGGCATTTTGCAGTGAAAGTCAGACGGGTATGACCAAGAGGACATTTCTATTGGTTGCAGAGTGCAAAAGCATGATTGACTTCTTGGTCACGATGAAAACCTTACATTTCCAAATGACCTGAAGTAGGACTTTCACAAAACCATGTGTTTGCGTGTCTGTGGTGAAAGGAGCTCTAAGTTGTGTATTCAGTGCCAGAGAGTGATACACTCTACATTGGTTACACAGCGTTTTGAGAAACCAACCGGCTTCAAACTGAAACAGCTACAGGGTGTGTGTAGCATGCAGAAAGAAGGCTTGTCATTTCAAAGAAAGAAGAGGAAACCAAAATCCAGGTAGTGAAACGAGCACACCAGTATGGGAGATGTGCATGTGGACAGTTTCAAGCAGCAGCTCTCTCTGGACACTTGGAAACAGCGCTGTGAAAAAATTTCGTACGAAGGGGGATTTAGGCAAAGTTGAAAGACCTTCCAAAACCAACCCTAAGAAGTTAGCCAAACGATGAATGTTGCAATAACCTCCTGCATGAAAGGTGCTTCAATGACACAACTCCCGAGCAGGTAGCTACATTCTGCACACTACAAAATGCATATGAAATCCTGGCTGAAAGCTCACTCCAGACGGAAGAAATGCGTGTGTTTCTCCCTGAAAGAACACTCAGCCACTAGCCTTTTGCTTGCTCCTTCAAAGTCTTTGCAGAAACGTGTATTTTCACGGCTGGAATACGTTTTGGGATGCATTGTTTCAATCTCCTGCAAGCCTCATGTTGTTTCTTAGACAATGTGGAAAAACAAGGAGTATGTTTCCCAAATCACTTGTAGTCCAGAAAAACGCACACTGCATCACTCTTGCTCAAACATAGCCAATCTCCTAATGCGTTGAGAACATTCAAACAACCAGAAAAGAAGGGCATTTTGCAGTGAAATTCAGACGGGTATGACCAAGAGGACATTTCTATTGGTTGCAGAGTGCAAAAGCATGATTGACATATTGGTCACGATGAAAACCTTACATTTCCAAATTACCTGAAGTAGGACTTTCACAAAACCATGTGTTTGCGTGTCTGTGGTGAAAGGAGCTCTAAGTTGTGTATTCAGTGCCAGAGAGTGATACACTCTACATTGGTTACACAGCGTTTTGAGAAACCAACCTGCTTCAAACTGAAACAGCTACAGGGTGTGTGTAGCATGCAGAAAGAAGGCTTGTCATTTCAAAGAAAGAAGAGGAAACCAAAATCCAGGTAGTGAAACGAGCACACCAGTATGGGAGATGTGCATGTGGACAGTTTCAAGCAGCAGCTCTCTCTGGACACTTGGAAACAGCGCTGTGAAAAAATTTCGTATGAAGGGGGATTTAGGCAAAGTTGAAAGACCTTCCAAAACCAACCCTAAGAAGTTAGCCAAACTTTGAATGTTGCAATAACCTCCTGCATGAAAGGTGCTTCAATGACACAACTCCCGAGCAGGTAGCTACATTCTGCACACTACAAAATGCATATGAAATCCTGGCTGAAAACTCACTCCAGAAGGAAGAAATGCGTGTGTTTCTCCCTGAAAGAACACTCACCCACTAGCCTTTTGCTTGCTCCTTCAAAGTCTTTGTAGAAACGTGTGTTTTCACGGCTGCAATACGTTTTGGGATGCATTGTTTCAATCTCCTGCAAGCCTCATGTTGTCTCTTAGACAATGTGGAAAAACAAGGAGTATGTTTCCCAAATCACTTGTAATCCAGAAAAACGGACACTGCATCACTCTTGCTCAAACACGGCCAATCTCCTAATGCGTTGGGAACATTCAAACACCTAGAAACGAAGGGCATTTTGCAGTGAAATTCAGACGGGTATGTTGAAAAGGACATTTCAGTCGGTTGCAGAGTGCAAAAGCGTGATTGACTTCATGTTCTTCATGAAAACCTTACATTTCCAAGTGACCTGAAGTAGGACTTTCACAAAATCATGTGTTTGCGTGTCTGTGGTGAAAGGAGCTCTAAGTTGTGTATTCAGTGCTGGAGAGTGACACACTCTACATTGGTTACACAGCGTTTTGAGAGCACCTACATGGTTCAGACTGAAACTGCTACGAGGTGTGTGTAGCATGCAGAAAGAAGGCTTGTCATTTCGAAGAAAGAAGAGGAAACCAAAATCCAGGTAGTGAAACTAGCACACCAGTATGGGAGATGTGCATGTGGACAGTTTCAAGCAGCAGCTCTCTCTGGACACTTGGAAACAGCGCTGTGAAAAATTTCGTACGAAGCCGGATTTGGCCAAACTTGAAAGACCTTCCAAAACCAATCCTAAAGAACTTAGCCAAACAATGAATGTAGCAAGGAGCTCCTGTAGATAAGGTGCTTCTATGGCACAACTCAGGAGCAGTTAGCTACATCCTGCACAGTACAAAATGCAAATGAATTCCAGGCTGAAAACTCACTCCAGAAGGAATAAATGCGTGTGTTTCTCTCTGAAAGAACACTCAGCCACTAGACTTTTGCTTGCTCCTTCAAAGTCTTTGTAGAAACATGTGTTTTCACTGCTGGAATACGTTGTGGGATGCATTGTTTCAATCTCTTGCAAGCCTCATGTCGTTTATTACACAAATTGGAAAAATACGGAATATGTTTCCCAAATCACTTGAAATCCAGGAAAAGGCACACTGCATCACTCTAGCTCAAACACGCTCTTTCTTGAAATGCAGGAAAACGCACACTGCATCACCCTTGCTCAAACACGCTCTTTCTCCTAATGTGTTGACAACTTTCAACGAACCAGAAACGAAGGGCATTTTGCAGTGGAATTCAGACGGGTATGACCAAGAGGACATTTCTATTGGTTGAAGAGTGCAAAAGCATGATTAATTTCTTGTTCTCGATGAAAACCTTACATTTCCAAGTGACCTGAAGTAGGACTTTCACAAAAACATGTGTTTGCGTGTCTGTGGTGAAAGGAGCTCTAAGTTGTGTATTCAGTGCTGGACAGTGACACACTCTAAATAGGTTACACAGCTTTTTAAGAGAACCAACATGCTTCAAACTGTAAGTGCTACAAGGTGTGTGTAGCATGTAGCAAGAAGGCTTGTCATTTCAAAGAAAGAAGAGGAAACCAAAATCCAGGTAGTGAAACGAGCACACCAGTATGGGAGATGTGCATGTGGACAGTTTCAAGCAGCAGCTCTTTCTGGACACATGGAAACAGCGCTGTGAAATATTTTCATATGAAGTGAGATTTGGCCAAAGTTGAAAGGCCTTCTATAAGCAACCCTAAAGAGCTTAGCCAAACAATGAATGTTGCAATAAGCTCCTGCAGGTAAGGTGCTTCAATGACACAACTCCCGAGCAGGTAGCTACATTCTGCACAGTACAAAATGCATATGAATTCCTGGCTGAAAACTCACTCCAGAAGGAAGAAATGCGTGTGTTTCTCCCTGAAAGAACACTCAGCCACTAGCCTTTTGCTTGCTCCTTCAAAGTCTTTGCAGAAACGTGTATTTTCACGGCTGGAATACGTTTTGGGATGCATTGTTTCAATCTCCTGCAAGCCTCATGTTGTTTCTTAGACAATGTGGAAAAACAAGGAGTATGTTTCCCAAATCACTTGTAGTCCAGAAAAACGCACACTGCATCACTCTTGCTCAAACATAGCCAATCTCCTAATGCGTTGAGAACATTCAAACAACCAGAAAAGAAGGGCATTTTGCAGTGAAATTCAGACGGGTATGACCAAGAGGACATTTCTATTGGTTGCAGAGTGCAAAAGCATGATTGACATATTGGTCACGATGAAAACCTTACATTTCCAAATGACCTGAAGTAGGACTTTCACAAAACCATGTGTTTGCGTGTCTGTGGTGAAAGGATCTCTAAGTTGTGTATTCAGTGCCAGAGAGTGATACACTCTACATTGGTTACACAGCGTTTTGAGAAACCAACCTGCTTCAAACTGAAACAGCTACAGGGTGTGTGTAGCATGCAGAAAGAAGGCTTGTCATTTCAAAGAAAGAAGAGGAAACCAAAATCCAGGTAGTGAAACGAGCACACCAGTATGGGAGATGTGCATGTGGACAGTTTCAAGCAGCAGCTCTCTCTGGACACTTGGAAACAGCGCTGTGAAAAAATTTCGTATGAAGGGGGATTTAGGCAAAGTTGAAAGACCTTCCAAAACCAACCCTAAGAAGTTAGCCAAACTTTGAATGTTGCAATAACCTCCTGCATGAAAGGTGCTTCAATGACACAACTCCCGAGCAGGTAGCTACATTCTGCACACTACAAAATGCATATGAAATCCTGGCTGAAAACTCACTCCAGAAGGAAGAAATGCGTGTGTTTCTCCCTGAAAGAACACTCACCCACTAGCCTTTTGCTTGCTCCTTCAAAGTCTTTGTAGAAACGTGTGTTTTCACGGCTGCAATACGTTTTGGGATGCATTGTTTCAATCTCCTGCAAGCCTCATGTTGTCTCTTAGACAATGTGGAAAAACAAGGAGTATGTTTCCCAAATCACTTGTAATCCAGAAAAACGGACACTGCATCACTCTTGCTCAAACACGGCCAATCTCCTAATGCGTTGGGAACATTCAAACACCTAGAAACGAAGGGCATTTTGCAGTGAAATTCAGACGGGTATGTTGAAAAGGACATTTCAGTCGGTTGCAGAGTGCAAAAGCGTGATTGACTTCATGTTCTTGATGAAAACCTTACATTTCCAAGTGACCTGAAGTAGGACTTTCACAAAATCATGTGTTTGCGTGTCTGTGGTGAAAGGAGCTCTAAGTTGTGTATTCAGTGCTGGAGAGTGACACACTCTACATTGGTTACACAGCGTTTTGAGAGCACCTACATGGTTCAGACTGAAACTGCTACGAGGTGTGTGTAGCATGCAGAAAGAAGGCTTGTCATTTCGAAGAAAGAAGAGGAAACCAAAATCCAGGTAGTGAAACTAGCACACCAGTATGGGAGATGTGCATGTGGACAGTTTCAAGCAGCAGCTCTCTCTGGACACTTGGAAACAGCGCTGTGAAAAATTTCGTACGAAGCCGGATTTGGCCAAACTTGAAAGACCTTCCAAAACCAATCCTAAAGAACTTAGCCAAACAATGAATGTAGCAAGGAGCTCCTGTAGATAAGGTGCTTCTATGGCACAACTCAGGAGCAGTTAGCTACATCCTGCACAGTACAAAATGCAAATGAATTCCAGGCTGAAAACTCACTCCAGAAGGAATAAATGCGTGTGTTTCTCTCTGAAAGAACACTCAGCCACTAGACTTTTGCTTGCTCCTTCAAAGTCTTTGTAGAAACATGTGTTTTCACTGCTGGAATACGTTGTGGGATGCATTGTTTCAATCTCTTGCAAGCCTCATGTCGTTTATTACACAAATTGGAAAAATACGGAATATGTTTCCCAAATCACTTGAAATCCAGGAAAAGGCACACTGCATCACTCTAGCTCAAACACGCTCTTTCTTGAAATGCAGGAAAACGCACACTGCATCACTCTTGCTCAAACATACCCAATCTCCTAATGCGTTGAGAACATTCAAACAACCAGAAAAGAAGGGCATTTTGCAGTGAAATTCAGACGGGTATGACCAAGAGGACATTTCTATTGGTTGCAGAGTGCAAAAGCATGATTGACATATTGGTCACGATGAAAACCTTACATTTCCAAATGACCTGAAGTAGGACTTTCACAAAACCAT
Organism: Miniopterus schreibersii; assembly: GCF_964146895.1. Lineage (NCBI taxonomy): Eukaryota > Metazoa > Chordata > Mammalia > Chiroptera > Miniopteridae > Miniopterus > Miniopterus schreibersii. The sequence continues at coordinate 83,975,162 of NC_138109.1, read as the reverse complement.
GTGTTTGCGTGTCTGTGGTGAAAGGATCTCTAAGTTGTGTATTCAGTGCCAGAGAGTGATACACTCTACATTGGTTACACAGCGTTTTGAGAAACCAACCTGCTTCAAACTGAAACAGCTACAGGGTGTGTGTAGCATGCAGAAAGAAGGCTTGTCATTTCAAAGAAAGAAGAGGAAACCAAAATCCAGGTAGTGAAACGAGCACACCAGTATGGGAGATGTGCATGTGGACAGTTTCAAGCAGCAGCTCTCTCTGGACACTTGGAAACAGCGCTGTGAAAAAATTTCGTATGAAGGGGGATTTAGGCAAAGTTGAAAGACCTTCCAAAACCAACCCTAAGAAGTTAGCCAAACTTTGAATGTTGCAATAACCTCCTGCATGAAAGGTGCTTCAATGACACAACTCCCGAGCAGGTAGCTACATTCTGCACACTACAAAATGCATATGAAATCCTGGCTGAAAACTCACTCCAGAAGGAAGAAATGCGTGTGTTTCTCCCTGAAAGAACACTCACCCACTAGCCTTTTGCTTGCTCCTTCAAAGTCTTTGTAGAAACGTGTGTTTTCACGGCTGCAATACGTTTTGGGATGCATTGTTTCAATCTCCTGCAAGCCTCATGTTGTCTCTTAGACAATGTGGAAAAACAAGGAGTATGTTTCCCAAATCACTTGTAATCCAGAAAAACGGACACTGCATCACTCTTGCTCAAACACGGCCAATCTCCTAATGCGTTGGGAACATTCAAACACCTAGAAACGAAGGGCATTTTGCAGTGAAATTCAGACGGGTATGTTGAAAAGGACATTTCAGTCGGTTGCAGAGTGCAAAAGCGTGATTGACTTCATGTTCTTGATGAAAACCTTACATTTCCAAGTGACCTGAAGTAGGACTTTCACAAAATCATGTGTTTGCGTGTCTGTGGTGAAAGGAGCTCTAAGTTGTGTATTCAGTGCTGGAGAGTGACACACTCTACATTGGTTACACAGCGTTTTGAGAGCACCTACATGGTTCAGACTGAAACTGCTACGAGGTGTGTGTAGCATGCAGAAAGAAGGCTTGTCATTTCGAAGAAAGAAGAGGAAACCAAAATCCAGGTAGTGAAACTAGCACACCAGTATGGGAGATGTGCATGTGGACAGTTTCAAGCAGCAGCTCTCTCTGGACACTTGGAAACAGCGCTGTGAAAAATTTCGTACGAAGCCGGATTTGGCCAAACTTGAAAGACCTTCCAAAACCAATCCTAAAGAACTTAGCCAAACAATGAATGTAGCAAGGAGCTCCTGTAGATAAGGTGCTTCTATGGCACAACTCAGGAGCAGTTAGCTACATCCTGCACAGTACAAAATGCAAATGAATTCCAGGCTGAAAACTCACTCCAGAAGGAATAAATGCGTGTGTTTCTCTCTGAAAGAACACTCAGCCACTAGACTTTTGCTTGCTCCTTCAAAGTCTTTGTAGAAACATGTGTTTTCACTGCTGGAATACGTTGTGGGATGCATTGTTTCAATCTCTTGCAAGCCTCATGTCGTTTATTACACAAATTGGAAAAATACGGAATATGTTTCCCAAATCACTTGAAATCCAGGAAAAGGCACACTGCATCACTCTAGCTCAAACACGCTCTTTCTTGAAATGCAGGAAAACGCACACTGCATCACCCTTGCTCAAACACGCTCTTTCTCCTAATGTGTTGACAACTTTCAACGAACCAGAAACGAAGGGCATTTTGCAGTGGAATTCAGACGGGTATGACCAAGAGGACATTTCTATTGGTTGAAGAGTGCAAAAGCATGATTAATTTCTTGTTCTCGATGAAAACCTTACATTTCCAAGTGACCTGAAGTAGGACTTTCACAAAAACATGTGTTTGCGTGTCTGTGGTGAAAGGAGCTCTAAGTTGTGTATTCAGTGCTGGACAGTGACACACTCTAAATAGGTTACACAGCTTTTTAAGAGAACCAACATGCTTCAAACTGTAAGTGCTACAAGGTGTGTGTAGCATGCAGCAAGAAGGCTTGTCATTTCAAAGAAAGAAGAGGAAACCAAAATCCAGGTAGTGAAACGAGCACACCAGTATGGGAGATGTGCATGTGGACAGTTTCAAGCAGCAGCTCTTTCTGGACACATGGAAACAGCGCTGTGAAATATTTTCATATGAAGTGAGATTTGGCCAAAGTTGAAAGGCCTTCTATAAGCAACCCTAAAGAGCTTAGCCAAACAATGAATGTTGCAATAAGCTCCTGCAGGTAAGGTGCTTCAATGACACAACTCCCGAGCAGGTAGCTACATTCTGCACAGTACAAAATGCATATGAATTCCTGGCTGAAAACTCACTCCAGAAGGAAGAAATGCGTGTGTTTCTCCCTGAAAGAACACTCAGCCACTAGCCTTTTGCTTGCTCCTTCAAAGTCTTTGCAGAAACGTGTATTTTCACGGCTGGAATACGTTTTGGGATGCATTGTTTCAATCTCCTGCAAGCCTCATGTTGTTTCTTAGACAATGTGGAAAAACAAGGAGTATGTTTCCCAAATCACTTGTAGTCCAGAAAAACGCACACTGCATCACTCTTGCTCAAACATAGCCAATCTCCTAATGCGTTGAGAACATTCAAACAACCAGAAAAGAAGGGCATTTTGCAGTGAAATTCAGACGGGTATGACCAAGAGGACATTTCTATTGGTTGCAGAGTGCAAAAGCATGATTGACATATTGGTCACGATGAAAACCTTACATTTCCAAATGACCTGAAGTAGGACTTTCACAAAACCATGTGTTTGCGTGTCTGTGGTGAAAGGATCTCTAAGTTGTGTATTCAGTGCCAGAGAGTGATACACTCTACATTGGTTACACAGCGTTTTGAGAAACCAACCTGCTTCAAACTGAAACAGCTACAGGGTGTGTGTAGCATGCAGAAAGAAGGCTTGTCATTTCAAAGAAAGAAGAGGAAACCAAAATCCAGGTAGTGAAACGAGCACACCAGTATGGGAGATGTGCATGTGGACAGTTTCAAGCAGCAGCTCTCTCTGGACACTTGGAAACAGCGCTGTGAAAAAATTTCGTATGAAGGGGGATTTAGGCAAAGTTGAAAGACCTTCCAAAACCAACCCTAAGAAGTTAGCCAAACTTTGAATGTTGCAATAACCTCCTGCATGAAAGGTGCTTCAATGACACAACTCCCGAGCAGGTAGCTACATTCTGCACACTACAAAATGCATATGAAATCCTGGCTGAAAACTCACTCCAGAAGGAAGAAATGCGTGTGTTTCTCCCTGAAAGAACACTCACCCACTAGCCTTTTGCTTGCTCCTTCAAAGTCTTTGTAGAAACGTGTGTTTTCACGGCTGCAATACGTTTTGGGATGCATTGTTTCAATCTCCTGCAAGCCTCATGTTGTCTCTTAGACAATGTGGAAAAACAAGGAGTATGTTTCCCAAATCACTTGTAATCCAGAAAAACGGACACTGCATCACTCTTGCTCAAACACGGCCAATCTCCTAATGCGTTGGGAACATTCAAACACCTAGAAACGAAGGGCATTTTGCAGTGAAATTCAGACGGGTATGTTGAAAAGGACATTTCAGTCGGTTGCAGAGTGCAAAAGCGTGATTGACTTCATGTTCTTGATGAAAACCTTACATTTCCAAGTGACCTGAAGTAGGACTTTCACAAAATCATGTGTTTGCGTGTCTGTGGTGAAAGGAGCTCTAAGTTGTGTATTCAGTGCTGGAGAGTGACACACTCTACATTGGTTACACAGCGTTTTGAGAGCACCTACATGGTTCAGACTGAAACTGCTACGAGGTGTGTGTAGCATGCAGAAAGAAGGCTTGTCATTTCGAAGAAAGAAGAGGAAACCAAAATCCAGGTAGTGAAACTAGCACACCAGTATGGGAGATGTGCATGTGGACAGTTTCAAGCAGCAGCTCTCTCTGGACACTTGGAAACAGCGCTGTGAAAAATTTCGTACGAAGCTTGATTTGGCCAAACTTGAAAGACCTTCCAAAACCAATCCTAAAGAACTTAGCCAAACAATGAATGTAGCAAGGAGCTCCTGTAGATAAGGTGCTTCTATGGCACAACTCAGGAGCAGTTAGCTACATCCTGCACAGTACAAAATGCAAATGAATTCCAGGCTGAAAACTCACTCCAGAAGGAATAAATGCGTGTGTTTCTCTCTGAAAGAACACTCAGCCACTAGACTTTTGCTTGCTCCTTCAAAGTCTTTGTAGAAACATGTGTTTTCACTGCTGGAATACGTTGTGGGATGCATTGTTTCAATCTCTTGCAAGCCTCATGTCGTTTATTACACAAATTGGAAAAATACGGAATATGTTTCCCAAATCACTTGAAATCCAGGAAAAGGCACACTGCATCACTCTTGCTCAAACACGCTCTTTCTTGAAATGCAGGAAAACGCACACTGCATCACCCTTGCTCAAACACGCTCTTTCTCCTAATGTGTTGACAACTTTCAACGAACCAGAAACGAAGGGCATTTTGCAGTGGAATTCAGACGGGTATGACCAAGAGGACATTTCTATTGGTTGAAGAGTGCAAAAGCATGATTAATTTCTTGTTCTCGATGAAAACCTTACATTTCCAAGTGACCTGAAGTAGGACTTTCACAAAAACATGTGTTTGCGTGTCTGTGGTGAAAGGAGCTCTAAGTTGTGTATTCAGTGCTGGACAGTGACACACTCTAAATAGGTTACACAGCTTTTTAAGAGAACCAACATGCTTCAAACTGTAAGTGCTACAAGGTGTGTGTAGCATGCAGCAAGAAGGCTTGTCATTTCAAAGAAAGAAGAGGAAACCAAAATCCAGGTAGTGAAACGAGCACACCAGTATGGGAGATGTGCATGTGGACAGTTTCAAGCAGCAGCTCTTTCTGGACACATGGAAACAGCGCTGTGAAATATTTTCATATGAAGTGAGATTTGGCCAAAGTTGAAAGGCCTTCTATAACCAACCCTAAAGAGCTTAGCCAAACAATGAATGTTGCAATAAGCTCCTGCAGGAAAGGTGCTTCAATGACACAACTCCCGAGCAGGTAGCTACATTCTGCACAGTACAAAATGCATATGAATTCCTGGCTGAAAACTCACTCCAGAAGGAAGAAATGCGTGTGTTTCTCCCTGAAAGAACACTCAGCCACTAGCCTTTTGCTTGCTCCTTCAAAGTCTTTGCAGAAACGTGTATTTTCACGGCTGGAATACGTTTTGGGATGCATTGTTTCAATCTCCTGCAAGCCTCATGTTGTTTCTTAGACAATGTGGAAAAACAAGGAGTATGTTTCCCAAATCACTTGTAGTCCAGAAAAACGCACACTGCATCACTCTTGCTCAAACATAGCCAATCTCCTAATGCGTTGAGAACATTCAAACAACCAGAAAAGAAGGGCATTTTGCAGTGAAATTCAGACGGGTATGACCAAGAGGACATTTCTATTGGTTGCAGAGTGCAAAAGCATGATTGACATATTGGTCACGATGAAAACCTTACATTTCCAAATGACCTGAAGTAGGACTTTCACAAAACCATGTGTTTGCGTGTCTGTGGTGAAAGGAGCTCTAAGTTGTGTATTCAGTGCCAGAGAGTGATACACTCTACATTGGTTACACAGCGTTTTGAGAAACCAACCTGCTTCAAACTGAAACAGCTACAGGGTGTGTGTAGCATGCAGAAAGAAGGCTTGTCATTTCAAAGAAAGAAGAGGAAACCAAAATCCAGGTAGTGAAACGAGCACACCAGTATGGGAGATGTGCATGTGGACAGTTTCAAGCAGCAGCTCTCTCTGGACACTTGGAAACAGCGCTGTGAAAAAATTTCGTATGAAGGGGGATTTAGGCAAAGTTGAAAGACCTTCCAAAACCAACCCTAAGAAGTTAGCCAAACTTTGAATGTTGCAATAACCTCCTGCATGAAAGGTGCTTCAATGACACAACTCCCGAGCAGGTAGCTACATTCTGCACACTACAAAATGCATATGAAATCCTGGCTGAAAACTCACTCCAGAAGGAAGAAATGCGTGTGTTTCTCCCTGAAAGAACACTCACCCACTAGCCTTTTGCTTGCTCCTTCAAAGTCTTTGTAGAAACGTGTGTTTTCACGGCTGCAATACGTTTTGGGATGCATTGTTTCAATCTCCTGCAAGCCTCATGTTGTCTCTTAGACAATGTGGAAAAACAAGGAGTATGTTTCCCAAATCACTTGTAATCCAGAAAAACGGACACTGCATCACTCTTGCTCAAACACGGCCAATCTCCTAATGCGTTGGGAACATTCAAACACCTAGAAACGAAGGGCATTTTGCAGTGAAATTCAGACGGGTATGTTGAAAAGGACATTTCAGTCGGTTGCAGAGTGCAAAAGCGTGATTGACTTCATGTTCTTCATGAAAACCTTACATTTCCAAGTGACCTGAAGTAGGACTTTCACAAAATCATGTGTTTGCGTGTCTGTGGTGAAAGGAGCTCTAAGTTGTGTATTCAGTGCTGGAGAGTGACACACTCTACATTGGTTACACAGCGTTTTGAGAGCACCTACATGGTTCAGACTGAAACTGCTACGAGGTGTGTGTAGCATGCAGAAAGAAGGCTTGTCATTTCGAAGAAAGAAGAGGAAACCAAAATCCAGGTAGTGAAACTAGCACACCAGTATGGGAGATGTGCATGTGGACAGTTTCAAGCAGCAGCTCTCTCTGGACACTTGGAAACAGCGCTGTGAAAAATTTCGTACGAAGCCGGATTTGGCCAAACTTGAAAGACCTTCCAAAACCAATCCTAAAGAACTTAGCCAAACAATGAATGTAGCAAGGAGCTCCTGTAGATAAGGTGCTTCTATGGCACAACTCAGGAGCAGTTAGCTACATCCTGCACAGTACAAAATGCAAATGAATTCCAGGCTGAAAACTCACTCCAGAAGGAATAAATGCGTGTGTTTCTCTCTGAAAGAACACTCAGCCACTAGACTTTTGCTTGCTCCTTCAAAGTCTTTGTAGAAACATGTGTTTTCACTGCTGGAATACGTTGTGGGATGCATTGTTTCAATCTCTTGCAAGCCTCATGTCGTTTATTACACAAATTGGAAAAATACGGAATATGTTTCCCAAATCACTTGAAATCCAGGAAAAGGCACACTGCATCACTCTTGCTCAAACACGCTCTTTCTTGAAATGCAGGAAAACGCACACTGCATCACCCTTGCTCAAACACGCTCTTTCTCCTAATGTGTTGACAACTTTCAACGAACCAGAAACGAAGGGCATTTTGCAGTGGAATTCAGACGGGTATGACCAAGAGGACATTTCTATTGGTTGAAGAGTGCAAAAGCATGATTAATTTCTTGTTCTCGATGAAAACCTTACATTTCCAAGTGACCTGAAGTAGGACTTTCACAAAAACATGTGTTTGCGTGTCTGTGGTGAAAGGAGCTCTAAGTTGTGTATTCAGTGCTGGACAGTGACACACTCTAAATAGGTTACACAGCTTTTTAAGAGAACCAACATGCTTCAAACTGTAAGTGCTACAAGGTGTGTGTAGCATGCAGAAAGAAGGCTTGTCATTTCAAAGAAAGAAGAGGAAACCAAAATCCAGATAGTGAAACGAGCACACCAGTATGGGAGATGTGCATGTGGACAGTTTCAAGCAGCAGCTCTTTCTGGACACATGGAAACAGCGCTGTGAAATATTTTCATAAGAATTGAGATTTGGCGAAAGTTGAAAGGCCTTCTATAACCAACCCTAAAGAGCTTAGCCAAACAATGAATGTTGCAATAAGCTCCTGCAGGAAAGGTGCTTCAATGACACAACTCCCGAGCAGGTAGCTACATTCTGCACAGTACAAAATGCATATGAATTCCTGGCTGAAAACTCACTCCAGAAGGAAGAAATGCGTGTGTTTCTCCCTGAAAGAACACTCAGCCACTAGCCTTTTGCTTGCTCCTTCAAAGTCTTTGCAGAAACGTGTGTTTTCACGGCTGGAATACGTTTTGGGATGCATTGTTTCAATCTCCTGCAAGCCTCATGTTGTTTCTTAGACAATGTGGAAAAACAAGGAGTATGTTTCCCAAATCACTTGTAGTCCAGAAAAACGCACACTGCATCACTCTTACTCAAACATACCCAATCTCGTAATGCGTTGAGAACATTCAAACAACCAGAAAAGAAGGGCATTTTGCAATGAAATTCAGACGGGTATGACAAAGAGGACATTTCTATTGGTTGCAGAGTGCAAAAGCATGATTGACTTCTTGGTCACGATGAAAACCTTACATTTCCAAATGACCTGAAGTAGGACTTTCACAAAACCATGTGTTTGCGTGTCTGTGGTGAAAGGAGCTCTAAGTTGTGTATTCAGTGCCAGAGAGTGATACACTCTACATTGGTTACACAGCGTTTTGAGAAACCAACCTGCTTCAAACTGGAACAGCTACAGGGTGTGTGTAGCATGCAGAAAGAAGGCTTGTCATTTCAAAGAAAGAAGAGGAAACCAAAATCCAGGTAGTGAAACGAGCACACCAGTATGGGAGATGTGCATGTGGACAGTTTCAAGCAGCAGCTCTCTCTGGACACTTGGAAACAGCGCTGTGAAAAAATTTCGTATGAAGGGGGATTTAGGCAAAGTTGAAAGACCTTCCAAAACCAACCCTAAGAAGTTAGCCAAACTTTGAATGTTGCAATAACCTCCTGCATGAAAGGTGCTTCAATGACACAACTCCCGAGCAGGTAGCTACATTCTGCACACTACAAAATGCATATGAAATCCTGGCTGAAAACTCACTCCAGAAGGAAGAAATGCGTGTGTTTCTCCCTGAAAGAACACTCACCCACTAGCCTTTTGCTTGCTCCTTCAAAGTCTTTGTAGAAACGTGTGTTTTCACGGCTGCAATACGTTTTGGGATGCATTGTTTCAATCTCCTGCAAGCCTCATGTTGTCTCTTAGACAATGTGGAAAAACAAGGAGTATGTTTCCCAAATCACTTGTAATCCAGAAAAACGGACACTGCATCACTCTTGCTCAAACACGGCCAATCTCCTAATGCGTTGGGAACATTCAAACACCTAGAAACGAAGGGCATTTTGCAGTGAAATTCAGACGGGTATGTTGAAAAGGACATTTCAGTCGGTTGCAGAGTGCAAAAGCGTGATTGACTTCATGTTCTTCATGAAAACCTTACATTTCCAAGTGACCTGAAGTAGGACTTTCACAAAATCATGTGTTTGCGTGTCTGTGGTGAAAGGAGCTCTAAGTTGTGTATTCAGTGCTGGAGAGTGACACACTCTACATTGGTTACACAGCGTTTTGAGAGCACCTACATGGTTCAGACTGAAACTGCTACGAGGTGTGTGTAGCATGCAGAAAGAAGGCTTGTCATTTCGAAGAAAGAAGAGGAAACCAAAATCCAGGTAGTGAAACTAGCACACCAGTATGGGAGATGTGCATGTGGACAGTTTCAAGCAGCAGCTCTCTCTGGACACTTGGAAACAGCGCTGTGAAAAATTTCGTACGAAGCCGGATTTGGCCAAACTTGAAAGACCTTCCAAAACCAATCCTAAAGAACTTAGCCAAACAATGAATGTAGCAAGGAGCTCCTGTAGATAAGGTGCTTCTATGGCACAACTCAGGAGCAGTTAGCTACATCCTGCACAGTACAAAATGCAAATGAATTCCAGGCTGAAAACTCACTCCAGAAGGAATAAATGCGTGTGTTTCTCTCTGAAAGAACACTCAGCCACTAGACTTTTGCTTGCTCCTTCAAAGTCTTTGTAGAAACATGTGTTTTCACTGCTGGAATACGTTGTGGGATGCATTGTTTCAATCTCTTGCAAGCCTCATGTCGTTTATTACACAAATTGGAAAAATACGGAATATGTTTCCCAAATCACTTGAAATCCAGGAAAAGGCACACTGCATCACTCTTGCTCAAACACGCTCTTTCTTGAAATGCAGGAAAACGCACACTGCATCACCCTTGCTCAAACACGCTCTTTCTCCTAATGTGTTGACAACTTTCAACGAACCAGAAACGAAGGGCATTTTGCAGTGGAATTCAGACGGGTATGACCAAGAGGACATTTCTATTGGTTGAAGAGTGCAAAAGCATGATTAATTTCTTGTTCTCGATGAAAACCTTACATTTCCAAGTGACCTGAAGTAGGACTTTCACAAAAACATGTGTTTGCGTGTCTGTGGTGAAAGGAGCTCTAAGTTGTGTATTCAGTGCTGGACAGTGACACACTCTAAATAGGTTACACAGCTTTTTAAGAGAACCAACATGCTTCAAACTGTAAGTGCTACAAGGTGTGTGTAGCATGCAGAAAGAAGGCTTGTCATTTCAAAGAAAGAAGAGGAAACCAAAATCCAGATAGTGAAACGAGCACACCAGTATGGGAGATGTGCATGTGGACAGTTTCAAGCAGCAGCTCTTTCTGGACACATGGAAACAGCGCTGTGAAATATTTTCATAAGAATTGAGATTTGGCGAAAGTTGAAAGGCCTTCTATAACCAACCCTAAAGAGCTTAGCCAAACAATGAATGTTGCAATAAGCTCCTGCAGGAAAGGTGCTTCAATGACACAACTCCCGAGCAGGTAGCTACATTCTGCACAGTACAAAATGCATATGAATTCCTGGCTGAAAACTCACTCCAGAAGGAAGAAATGCGTGTGTTTCTCCCTGAAAGAACACTCAGCCACTAGCCTTTTGCTTGCTCCTTCAAAGTCTTTGCAGAAACGTGTGTTTTCACGGCTGGAATACGTTTTGGGATGCATTGTTTCAATCTCCTGCAAGCCTCATGTTGTTTCTTAGACAATGTGGAAAAACAAGGAGTATGTTTCCCAAATCACTTGTAGTCCAGAAAAACGCACACTGCATCACTCTTACTCAAACATACCCAATCTCGTAATGCGTTGAGAACATTCAAACAACCAGAAAAGAAGGGCATTTTGCAATGAAATTCAGACGGGTATGACAAAGAGGACATTTCTATTGGTTGCAGAGTGCAAAAGCATGATTGACTTCTTGGTCACGATGAAAACCTTACATTTCCAAATGACCTGAAGTAGGACTTTCACAAAACCATGTGTTTGCGTGTCTGTGGTGAAAGGAGCTCTAAGTTGTGTATTCAGTGCCAGAGAGTGATACACTCTACATTGGTTACACAGCGTTTTGAGAAACCAACCTGCTTCAAACTGGAACAGCTACAGGGTGTGTGTAGCATGCAGAAAGAAGGCTTGTCATTTCAAAGAAAGAAGAGGAAACCAAAATCCAGGTAGTGAAACGAGCACACCAGTATGGGAGATGTGCATGTGGACAGTTTCAAGCAGCAGCTCTCTCTGGACACTTGGAAACAGCGCTGTGAAAAAATTTCGTATGAAGGGGGATTTAGGCAAAGTTGAAAGACCTTCCAAAACCAACCCTAAGAAGTTAGCCAAACTTTGAATGTTGCAATAACCTCCTGCATGAAAGGTGCTTCAATGACACAACTCCCGAGCAGGTAGCTACATTCTGCACACTACAAAATGCATATGAAATCCTGGCTGAAAACTCACTCCAGAAGGAAGAAATGCGTGTGTTTCTCCCTGAAAGAACACTCACCCACTAGCCTTTTGCTTGCTCCTTCTAAGTCTTTGTAGAAACGTGTGTTTTCACGGCTGCAATACGTTTTGGGATGCATTGTTTCAATCTCCTGCAAGCCTCATGTTGTCTCTTAGACAATGTGGAAAAACAAGGAGTATGTTTCCCAAATCACTTGTAATCCAGAAAAACGGACACTGCATCACTCTTGCTCAAACACGGCCAATCTCCTAATGCGTTGGGAACATTCAAACACCTAGAAACGAAGGGCATTTTGCAGTGAAATTCAGACGGGTATGTTGAAAAGGACATTTCAGTCGGTTGCAGAGTGCAAAAGCGTGATTGACTTCATGTTCTTGATGAAAACCTTACATTTCCAAGTGACCTGAAGTAGGACTTTCACAAAATCATGTGTTTGCGTGTCTGTGGTGAAAGGAGCTCTAAGTTGTGTATTCAGTGCTGGAGAGTGACACACTCTACATTGGTTACACAGCGTTTTGAGAGCACCTACATGGTTCAGACTGAAACTGCTACGAGGTGTGTGTAGCATGCAGAAAGAAGGCTTGTCATTTCGAAGAAAGAAGAGGAAACCAAAATCCAGGTAGTGAAACTAGCACACCAGTATGGGAGATGTGCATGTGGACAGTTTCAAGCAGCAGCTCTCTCTGGACACTTGGAAACAGCGCTGTGAAAAATTTCGTACGAAGCCGGATTTGGCCAAACTTGAAAGACCTTCCAAAACCAATCCTAAAGAACTTAGCCAAACAATGAATGTAGCAAGGAGCTCCTGTAGATAAGGTGCTTCTATGGCACAACTCAGGAGCAGTTAGCTACATCCTGCACAGTACAAAATGCAAATGAATTCCAGGCTGAAAACTCACTCCAGAAGGAATAAATGCGTGTGTTTCTCTCTGAAAGAACACTCAGCCACTAGACTTTTGCTTGCTCCTTCAAAGTCTTTGTAGAAACATGTGTTTTCACTGCTGGAATACGTTGTGGGATGCATTGTTTCAATCTCTTGCAAGCCTCATGTCGTTTATTACACAAATTGGAAAAATACGGAATATGTTTCCCAAATCACTTGAAATCCAGGAAAAGGCACACTGCATCACTCTAGCTCAAACACGCTCTTTCTTGAAATGCAGGAAAACGCACACTGCATCACCCTTGCTCAAACACGCTCTTTCTCCTAATGTGTTGACAACTTTCAACGAACCAGAAACGAAGGGCATTTTGCAGTGGAATTCAGACGGGTATGACCAAGAGGACATTTCTATTGGTTGAAGAGTGCAAAAGCATGATTAATTTCTTGTTCTCGATGAAAACCTTACATTTCCAAGTGACCTGAAGTAGGACTTTCACAAAAACATGTGTTTGCGTGTCTGTGGTGAAAGGAGCTCTAAGTTGTGTATTCAGTGCTGGACAGTGACACACTCTAAATAGGTTACACAGCTTTTTAAGAGAACCAACATGCTTCAAACTGTAAGTGCTACAAGGTGTGTGTAGCATGCAGCAAGAAGGCTTGTCATTTCAAAGAAAGAAGAGGAAACCAAAATCCAGGTAGTGAAACGAGCACACCAGTATGGGAGATGTGCATGTGGACAGTTTCAAGCAGCAGCTCTTTCTGGACACATGGAAACAGCGCTGTGAAATATTTTCATATGAAGTGAGATTTGGCCAAAGTTGAAAGGCCTTCTATAAGCAACCCTAAAGAGCTTAGCCAAACAATGAATGTTGCAATAAGCTCCTGCAGGTAAGGTGCTTCAATGACACAACTCCCGAGCAGGTAGCTACATTCTGCACAGTACAAAATGCATATGAATTCCTGGCTGAAAACTCACTCCAGAAGGAAGAAATGCGTGTGTTTCTCCCTGAAAGAACACTCAGCCACTAGCCTTTTGCTTGCTCCTTCAAAGTCTTTGCAGAAACGTGTATTTTCACGGCTGGAATACGTTTTGGGATGCATTGTTTCAATCTCCTGCAAGCCTCATGTTGTTTCTTAGACAATGTGGAAAAACAAGGAGTATGTTTCCCAAATCACTTGTAGTCCAGAAAAACGCACACTGCATCACTCTTGCTCAAACATACCCAATCTCCTAATGCGTTGAGAACATTCAAACAACCAGAAAAGAAGGGCATTTTGCAGTGAAATTCAGACGGGTATGACCAAGAGGACATTTCTATTGGTTGCAGAGTGCAAAAGCATGATTGACATATTGGTCACGATGAAAACCTTACATTTCCAAATGACCTGAAGTAGGACTTTCACAAAACCATGTGTTTACGTGTCTGTGGTGAAAGGATCTCTAAGTTGTGTATTCAGTGCCAGAGAGTGATACACTCTACATTGGTTACACAGCGTTTTGAGAAACCAACCTGCTTCAAACTGAAACAGCTACAGGGTGTGTGTAGCATGCAGAAAGAAGGCTTGTCATTTCAAAGAAAGAAGAGGAAACCAAAATCCAGGTAGTGAAACGAGCACACCAGTATGGGAGATGTGCATGTGGACAGTTTCAAGCAGCAGCTCTCTCTGGACACTTGGAAACAGCGCTGTGAAAAAATTTCGTATGAAGGGGGATTTAGGCAAAGTTGAAAGACCTTCCAAAACCAACCCTAAGAAGTTAGCCAAACTTTGAATGTTGCAATAACCTCCTGCATGAAAGGTGCTTCAATGACACAACTCCCGAGCAGGTAGCTACATTCTGCACACTACAAAATGCATATGAATTCCTGGCTGAAAACTCACTCCAGAAGGAAGAAATGCGTGTGTTTCTCCCTGAAAGAACACTCAGCCACTAGCCTTTTGCTTGCTCCTTCAAAGTCTTTGCAGAAACGTGTATTTTCACGGCTGGAATACGTTTTGGGATGCATTGTTTCAATCTCCTGCAAGCCTCATGTTGTTTCTTAGACAATGTGGAAAAACAAGGAGTATGTTTCCCAAATCACTTGTAGTCCAGAAAAACGCACACTGCATCACTCTTGCTCAAACATAGCCAATCTCCTAATGCGTTGAGAACATTCAAACAACCAGAAAAGAAGGGCATTTTGCAGTGAAATTCAGACGGGTATGACCAAGAGGACATTTCTATTGGTTGCAGAGTGCAAAAGCATGATTGACATATTGGTCACGATGAAAACCTTACATTTCCAAATGACCTGAAGTAGGACTTTCACAAAACCATGTGTTTGCGTGTCTGTGGTGAAAGGAGCTCTAAGTTGTGTATTCAGTGCCAGAGAGTGATACACTCTACATTGGTTACACAGCGTTTTGAGAAACCAACCTGCTTCAAACTGAAACAGCTACAGGGTGTGTGTAGCATGCAGAAAGAAGGCTTGTCATTTCAAAGAAAGAAGAGGAAACCAAAATCCAGGTAGTGAAACGAGCACACCAGTATGGGAGATGTGCATGTGGACAGTTTCAAGCAGCAGCTCTCTCTGGACACTTGGAAACAGCGCTGTGAAAAAATTTCGTATGAAGGGGGATTTAGGCAAAGTTGAAAGACCTTCCAAAACCAACCCTAAGAAGTTAGCCAAACTTTGAATGTTGCAATAACCTCCTGCATGAAAGGTGCTTCAATGACACAACTCCCGAGCAGGTAGCTACATTCTGCACACTACAAAATGCATATGAAATCCTGGCTGAAAACTCACTCCAGAAGGAAGAAATGCGTGTGTTTCTCCCTGAAAGAACACTCACCCACTAGCCTTTTGCTTGCTCCTTCAAAGTCTTTGTAGAAACGTGTGTTTTCACGGCTGCAATACGTTTTGGGATGCATTGTTTCAATCTCCTGCAAGCCTCATGTTGTCTCTTAGACAATGTGGAAAAACAAGGAGTATGTTTCCCAAATCACTTGTAATCCAGAAAAACGGACACTGCATCACTCTTGCTCAAACACGGCCAATCTCCTAATGCGTTGGGAACATTCAAACACCTAGAAACGAAGGGCATTTTGCAGTGAAATTCAGACGGGTATGTTGAAAAGGACATTTCAGTCGGTTGCAGAGTGCAAAAGCGTGATTGACTTCATGTTCTTGATGAAAACCTTACATTTCCAAGTGACCTGAAGTAGGACTTTCACAAAATCATGTGTTTGCGTGTCTGTGGTGAAAGGAGCTCTAAGTTGTGTATTCAGTGCTGGAGAGTGACACACTCTACATTGGTTACACAGCGTTTTGAGAGCACCTACATGGTTCAGACTGAAACTGCTACGAGGTGTGTGTAGCATGCAGAAAGAAGGCTTGTCATTTCGAAGAAAGAAGAGGAAACCAAAATCCAGGTAGTGAAACTAGCACACCAGTATGGGAGATGTGCATGTGGACAGTTTCAAGCAGCAGCTCTCTCTGGACACTTGGAAACAGCGCTGTGAAAAATTTCGTACGAAGCTTGATTTGGCCAAACTTGAAAGACCTTCCAAAACCAATCCTAAAGAACTTAGCCAAACAATGAATGTAGCAAGGAGCTCCTGTAGATAAGGTGCTTCTATGGCACAACTCAGGAGCAGTTAGCTACATCCTGCACAGTACAAAATGCAAATGAATTCCAGGCTGAAAACTCACTCCAGAAGGAATAAATGCGTGTGTTTCTCTCTGAAAGAACACTCAGCCACTAGACTTTTGCTTGCTCCTTCAAAGTCTTTGTAGAAACATGTGTTTTCACTGCTGGAATACGTTGTGGGATGCATTGTTTCAATCTCTTGCAAGCCTCATGTCGTTTATTACACAAATTGGAAAAATACGGAATATGTTTCCCAAATCACTTGAAATCCAGGAAAAGGCACACTGCATCACTCTTGCTCAAACACGCTCTTTCTTGAAATGCAGGAAAACGCACACTGCATCACCCTTGCTCAAACACGCTCTTTCTCCTAATGTGTTGACAACTTTCAACGAACCAGAAACGAAGGGCATTTTGCAGTGGAATTCAGACGGGTATGACCAAGAGGACATTTCTATTGGTTGAAGAGTGCAAAAGCATGATTAATTTCTTGTTCTCGATGAAAACCTTACATTTCCAAGTGACCTGAAGTAGGACTTTCACAAAAACATGTGTTTGCGTGTCTGTGGTGAAAGGAGCTCTAAGTTGTGTATTCAGTGCTGGACAGTGACACACTCTAAATAGGTTACACAGCTTTTTAAGAGAACCAACATGCTTCAAACTGTAAGTGCTACAAGGTGTGTGTAGCATGCAGCAAGAAGGCTTGTCATTTCAAAGAAAGAAGAGGAAACCAAAATCCAGGTAGTGAAACGAGCACACCAGTATGGGAGATGTGCATGTGGACAGTTTCAAGCAGCAGCTCTTTCTGGACACATGGAAACAGCGCTGTGAAATATTTTCATATGAAGTGAGATTTGGCCAAAGTTGAAAGGCCTTCTATAACCAACCCTAAAGAGCTTAGCCAAACAATGAATGTTGCAATAAGCTCCTGCAGGAAAGGTGCTTCAATGACACAACTCCCGAGCAGGTAGCTACATTCTGCACAGTACAAAATGCATATGAATTCCTGGCTGAAAACTCACTCCAGAAGGAAGAAATGCGTGTGTTTCTCCCTGAAAGAACACTCAGCCACTAGCCTTTTGCTTGCTCCTTCAAAGTCTTTGCAGAAACGTGTATTTTCACGGCTGGAATACGTTTTGGGATGCATTGTTTCAATCTCCTGCAAGCCTCATGTTGTTTCTTAGACAATGTGGAAAAACAAGGAGTATGTTTCCCAAATCACTTGTAGTCCAGAAAAACGCACACTGCATCACTCTTGCTCAAACATAGCCAATCTCCTAATGCGTTGAGAACATTCAAACAACCAGAAAAGAAGGGCATTTTGCAGTGAAATTCAGACGGGTATGACCAAGAGGACATTTCTATTGGTTGCAGAGTGCAAAAGCATGATTGACATATTGGTCACGATGAAAACCTTACATTTCCAAATGACCTGAAGTAGGACTTTCACAAAACCATGTGTTTGCGTGTCTGTGGTGAAAGGAGCTCTAAGTTGTGTATTCAGTGCCAGAGAGTGATACACTCTACATTGGTTACACAGCGTTTTGAGAAACCAACCTGCTTCAAACTGAAACAGCTACAGGGTGTGTGTAGCATGCAGAAAGAAGGCTTGTCATTTCAAAGAAAGAAGAGGAAACCAAAATCCAGGTAGTGAAACGAGCACACCAGTATGGGAGATGTGCATGTGGACAGTTTCAAGCAGCAGCTCTCTCTGGACACTTGGAAACAGCGCTGTGAAAAAATTTCGTATGAAGGGGGATTTAGGCAAAGTTGAAAGACCTTCCAAAACCAACCCTAAGAAGTTAGCCAAACTTTGAATGTTGCAATAACCTCCTGCATGAAAGGTGCTTCAATGACACAACTCCCGAGCAGGTAGCTACATTCTGCACACTACAAAATGCATATGAAATCCTGGCTGAAAACTCACTCCAGAAGGAAGAAATGCGTGTGTTTCTCCCTGAAAGAACACTCACCCACTAGCCTTTTGCTTGCTCCTTCAAAGTCTTTGTAGAAACGTGTGTTTTCACGGCTGCAATACGTTTTGGGATGCATTGTTTCAATCTCCTGCAAGCCTCATGTTGTCTCTTAGACAATGTGGAAAAACAAGGAGTATGTTTCCCAAATCACTTGTAATCCAGAAAAACGGACACTGCATCACTCTTGCTCAAACACGGCCAATCTCCTAATGCGTTGGGAACATTCAAACACCTAGAAACGAAGGGCATTTTGCAGTGAAATTCAGACGGGTATGTTGAAAAGGACATTTCAGTCGGTTGCAGAGTGCAAAAGCGTGATTGACTTCATGTTCTTCATGAAAACCTTACATTTCCAAGTGACCTGAAGTAGGACTTTCACAAAATCATGTGTTTGCGTGTCTGTGGTGAAAGGAGCTCTAAGTTGTGTATTCAGTGCTGGAGAGTGACACACTCTACATTGGTTACACAGCGTTTTGAGAGCACCTACATGGTTCAGACTGAAACTGCTACGAGGTGTGTGTAGCATGCAGAAAGAAGGCTTGTCATTTCGAAGAAAGAAGAGGAAACCAAAATCCAGGTAGTGAAACTAGCACACCAGTATGGGAGATGTGCATGTGGACAGTTTCAAGCAGCAGCTCTCTCTGGACACTTGGAAACAGCGCTGTGAAAAATTTCGTACGAAGCCGGATTTGGCCAAACTTGAAAGACCTTCCAAAACCAATCCTAAAGAACTTAGCCAAACAATGAATGTAGCAAGGAGCTCCTGTAGATAAGGTGCTTCTATGGCACAACTCAGGAGCAGTTAGCTACATCCTGCACAGTACAAAATGCAAATGAATTCCAGGCTGAAAACTCACTCCAGAAGGAATAAATGCGTGTGTTTCTCTCTGAAAGAACACTCAGCCACTAGACTTTTGCTTGCTCCTTCAAAGTCTTTGTAGAAACATGTGTTTTCACTGCTGGAATACGTTGTGGGATGCATTGTTTCAATCTCTTGCAAGCCTCATGTCGTTTATTACACAAATTGGAAAAATACGGAATATGTTTCCCAAATCACTTGAAATCCAGGAAAAGGCACACTGCATCACTCTTGCTCAAACACGCTCTTTCTTGAAATGCAGGAAAACGCACACTGCATCACCCTTGCTCAAACACGCTCTTTCTCCTAATGTGTTGACAACTTTCAACGAACCAGAAACGAAGGGCATTTTGCAGTGGAATTCAGACGGGTATGACCAAGAGGACATTTCTATTGGTTGAAGAGTGCAAAAGCATGATTAATTTCTTGTTCTCGATGAAAACCTTACATTTCCAAGTGACCTGAAGTAGGACTTTCACAAAAACATGTGTTTGCGTGTCTGTGGTGAAAGGAGCTCTAAGTTGTGTATTCAGTGCTGGACAGTGACACACTCTAAATAGGTTACACAGCTTTTTAAGAGAACCAACATGCTTCAAACTGTAAGTGCTACAAGGTGTGTGTAGCATGCAGAAAGAAGGCTTGTCATTTCAAAGAAAGAAGAGGAAACCAAAATCCAGATAGTGAAACGAGCACACCAGTATGGGAGATGTGCATGTGGACAGTTTCAAGCAGCAGCTCTTTCTGGACACATGGAAACAGCGCTGTGAAATATTTTCATAAGAAGTGAGATTTGGCGAAAGTTGAAAGGCCTTCTATAACCAACCCTAAAGAGCTTAGCCAAACAATGAATGTTGCAATAAGCTCCTGCAGGAAAGGTGCTTCAATGACACAACTCCCGAGCAGGTAGCTACATTCTGCACAGTACAAAATGCATATGAATTCCTGGCTGAAAACTCACTCCAGAAGGAAGAAATGCGTGTGTTTCTCCCTGAAAGAACACTCAGCCACTAGCCTTTTGCTTGCTCCTTCAAAGTCTTTGCAGAAACGTGTGTTTTCACGGCTGGAATACGTTTTGGGATGCATTGTTTCAATCTCCTGCAAGCCTCATGTTGTTTCTTAGACAATGTGGAAAAACAAGGAGTATGTTTCCCAAATCACTTGTAGTCCAGAAAAACGCACACTGCATCACTCTTACTCAAACATACCCAATCTCGTAATGCGTTGAGAACATTCAAACAACCAGAAAAGAAGGGCATTTTGCAATGAAATTCAGACGGGTATGACAAAGAGGACATTTCTATTGGTTGCAGAGTGCAAAAGCATGATTGACTTCTTGGTCACGATGAAAACCTTACATTTCCAAATGACCTGAAGTAGGACTTTCACAAAACCATGTGTTTGCGTGTCTGTGGTGAAAGGAGCTCTAAGTTGTGTATTCAGTGCCAGAGAGTGATACACTCTACATTGGTTACACAGCGTTTTGAGAAACCAACCTGCTTCAAACTGGAACAGCTACAGGGTGTGTGTAGCATGCAGAAAGAAGGCTTGTCATTTCAAAGAAAGAAGAGGAAACCAAAATCCAGGTAGTGAAACGAGCACACCAGTATGGGAGATGTGCATGTGGACAGTTTCAAGCAGCAGCTCTCTCTGGACACTTGGAAACAGCGCTGTGAAAAAATTTCGTATGAAGGGGGATTTAGGCAAAGTTGAAAGACCTTCCAAAACCAACCCTAAGAAGTTAGCCAAACTTTGAATGTTGCAATAACCTCCTGCATGAAAGGTGCTTCAATGACACAACTCCCGAGCAGGTAGCTACATTCTGCACACTACAAAATGCATATGAAATCCTGGCTGAAAACTCACTCCAGAAGGAAGAAATGCGTGTGTTTCTCCCTGAAAGAACACTCACCCACTAGCCTTTTGCTTGCTCCTTCTAAGTCTTTGTAGAAACGTGTGTTTTCACGGCTGCAATACGTTTTGGGATGCATTGTTTCAATCTCCTGCAAGCCTCATGTTGTCTCTTAGACAATGTGGAAAAACAAGGAGTATGTTTCCCAAATCACTTGTAATCCAGAAAAACGGACACTGCATCACTCTTGCTCAAACACGGCCAATCTCCTAATGCGTTGGGAACATTCAAACACCTAGAAACGAAGGGCATTTTGCAGTGAAATTCAGACGGGTATGTTGAAAAGGACATTTCAGTCGGTTGCAGAGTGCAAAAGCGTGATTGACTTCATGTTCTTGATGAAAACCTTACATTTCCAAGTGACCTGAAGTAGGACTTTCACAAAATCATGTGTTTGCGTGTCTGTGGTGAAAGGAGCTCTAAGTTGTGTATTCAGTGCTGGAGAGTGACACACTCTACATTGGTTACACAGCGTTTTGAGAGCACCTACATGGTTCAGACTGAAACTGCTACGAGGTGTGTGTAGCATGCAGAAAGAAGGCTTGTCATTTCGAAGAAAGAAGAGGAAACCAAAATCCAGGTAGTGAAACTAGCACACCAGTATGGGAGATGTGCATGTGGACAGTTTCAAGCAGCAGCTCTCTCTGGACACTTGGAAACAGCGCTGTGAAAAATTTCGTACGAAGCCGGATTTGGCCAAACTTGAAAGACCTTCCAAAACCAATCCTAAAGAACTTAGCCAAACAATGAATGTAGCAAGGAGCTCCTGTAGATAAGGTGCTTCTATGGCACAACTCAGGAGCAGTTAGCTACATCCTGCACAGTACAAAATGCAAATGAATTCCAGGCTGAAAACTCACTCCAGAAGGAATAAATGCGTGTGTTTCTCTCTGAAAGAACACTCAGCCACTAGACTTTTGCTTGCTCCTTCAAAGTCTTTGTAGAAACATGTGTTTTCACTGCTGGAATACGTTGTGGGATGCATTGTTTCAATCTCTTGCAAGCCTCATGTCGTTTATTACACAAATTGGAAAAATACGGAATATGTTTCCCAAATCACTTGAAATCCAGGAAAAGGCACACTGCATCACTCTTGCTCAAACACGCTCTTTCTTGAAATGCAGGAAAACGCACACTGCATCACCCTTGCTCAAACACGCTCTTTCTCCTAATGTGTTGACAACTTTCAACGAACCAGAAACGAAGGGCATTTTGCAGTGGAATTCAGACGGGTATGACCAAGAGGACATTTCTATTGGTTGAAGAGTGCAAAAGCATGATTAATTTCTTGTTCTCGATGAAAACCTTACATTTCCAAGTGACCTGAAGTAGGACTTTCACAAAAACATGTGTTTGCGTGTCTGTGGTGAAAGGAGCTCTAAGTTGTGTATTCAGTGCTGGACAGTGACACACTCTAAATAGGTTACACAGCTTTTTAAGAGAACCAACATGCTTCAAACTGTAAGTGCTACAAGGTGTGTGTAGCATGCAGAAAGAAGGCTTGTCATTTCAAAGAAAGAAGAGGAAACCAAAATCCAGATAGTGAAACGAGCACACCAGTATGGGAGATGTGCATGTGGACAGTTTCAAGCAGCAGCTCTTTCTGGACACATGGAAACAGCGCTGTGAAATATTTTCATAAGAAGTGAGATTTGGCGAAAGTTGAAAGGCCTTCTATAACCAACCCTAAAGAGCTTAGCCAAACAATGAATGTTGCAATAAGCTCCTGCAGGAAAGGTGCTTCAATGACACAACTCCCGAGCAGGTAGCTACATTCTGCACAGTACAAAATGCATATGAATTCCTGGCTGAAAACTCACTCCAGAAGGAAGAAATGCGTGTGTTTCTCCCTGAAAGAACACTCAGCCACTAGCCTTTTGCTTGCTCCTTCAAAGTCTTTGCAGAAACGTGTGTTTTCACGGCTGGAATACGTTTTGGGATGCATTGTTTCAATCTCCTGCAAGCCTCATGTTGTTTCTTAGACAATGTGGAAAAACAAGGAGTATGTTTCCCAAATCACTTGTAGTCCAGAAAAACGCACACTGCATCACTCTTACTCAAACATACCCAATCTCGTAATGCGTTGAGAACATTCAAACAACCAGAAAAGAAGGGCATTTTGCAATGAAATTCAGACGGGTATGACAAAGAGGACATTTCTATTGGTTGCAGAGTGCAAAAGCATGATTGACTTCTTGGTCACGATGAAAACCTTACATTTCCAAATGACCTGAAGTAGGACTTTCACAAAACCATGTGTTTGCGTGTCTGTGGTGAAAGGAGCTCTAAGTTGTGTATTCAGTGCCAGAGAGTGATACACTCTACATTGGTTACACAGCGTTTTGAGAAACCAACCTGCTTCAAACTGGAACAGCTACAGGGTGTGTGTAGCATGCAGAAAGAAGGCTTGTCATTTCAAAGAAAGAAGAGGAAACCAAAATCCAGGTAGTGAAATGAGCACACCAGTATGGGAGATGTGCATGTGGACAGTTTCAAGCAGCAGCTCTCTCTGGACACTTGGAAACAGCGCTGTGAAAAAATTTCGTATGAAGGGGGATTTAGGCAAAGTTGAAAGACCTTCCAAAACCAACCCTAAGAAGTTAGCCAAACTTTGAATGTTGCAATAACCTCCTGCATGAAAGGTGCTTCAATGACACAACTCCCGAGCAGGTAGCTACATTCTGCACACTACAAAATGCATATGAAATCCTGGCTGAAAACTCACTCCAGAAGGAAGAAATGCGTGTGTTTCTCCCTGAAAGAACACTCACCCACTAGCCTTTTGCTTGCTCCTTCAAAGTCTTTGTAGAAACGTGTGTTTTCACGGCTGCAATACGTTTTGGGATGCATTGTTTCAATCTCCTGCAAGCCTCATGTTGTCTCTTAGACAATGTGGAAAAACAAGGAGTATGTTTCCCAAATCACTTGTAATCCAGAAAAACGGACACTGCATCACTCTTGCTCAAACACGGCCAATCTCCTAATGCGTTGGGAACATTCAAACACCTAGAAACGAAGGGCATTTTGCAGTGAAATTCAGACGGGTATGTTGAAAAGGACATTTCAGTCGGTTGCAGAGTGCAAAAGCGTGATTGACTTCATGTTCTTCATGAAAACCTTACATTTCCAAGTGACCTGAAGTAGGACTTTCACAAAATCATGTGTTTGCGTGTCTGTGGTGAAAGGAGCTCTAAGTTGTGTATTCAGTGCTGGAGAGTGACACACTCTACATTGGTTACACAGCGTTTTGAGAGCACCTACATGGTTCAGACTGAAACTGCTACGAGGTGTGTGTAGCATGCAGAAAGAAGGCTTGTCATTTCGAAGAAAGAAGAGGAAACCAAAATCCAGGTAGTGAAACTAGCACACCAGTATGGGAGATGTGCATGTGGACAGTTTCAAGCAGCAGCTCTCTCTGGACACTTGGAAACAGCGCTGTGAAAAATTTCGTACGAAGCCGGATTTGGCCAAACTTGAAAGACCTTCCAAAACCAATCCTAAAGAACTTAGCCAAACAATGAATGTAGCAAGGAGCTCCTGTAGATAAGGTGCTTCTATGGCACAACTCAGGAGCAGTTAGCTACATCCTGCACAGTACAAAATGCAAATGAATTCCAGGCTGAAAACTCACTCCAGAAGGAATAAATGCGTGTGTTTCTCTCTGAAAGAACACTCAGCCACTAGACTTTTGCTTGCTCCTTCAAAGTCTTTGTAGAAACATGTGTTTTCACTGCTGGAATACGTTGTGGGATGCATTGTTTCAATCTCTTGCAAGCCTCATGTCGTTTATTACACAAATTGGAAAAATACGGAATATGTTTCCCAAATCACTTGAAATCCAGGAAAAGGCACACTGCATCACTCTAGCTCAAACACGCTCTTTCTTGAAATGCAGGAAAACGCACACTGCATCACCCTTGCTCAAACACGCTCTTTCTCCTAATGTGTTGACAACTTTCAACGAACCAGAAACGAAGGGCATTTTGCAGTGGAATTCAGACGGGTATGACCAAGAGGACATTTCTATTGGTTGAAGAGTGCAAAAGCATGATTAATTTCTTGTTCTCGATGAAAACCTTACATTTCCAAGTGACCTGAAGTAGGACTTTCACAAAAACATGTGTTTGCGTGTCTGTGGTGAAAGGAGCTCTAAGTTGTGTATTCAGTGCTGGACAGTGACACACTCTAAATAGGTTACACAGCTTTTTAAGAGAACCAACATGCTTCAAACTGTAAGTGCTACAAGGTGTGTGTAGCATGCAGCAAGAAGGCTTGTCATTTCAAAGAAAGAAGAGGAAACCAAAATCCAGGTAGTGAAACGAGCACACCAGTATGGGAGATGTGCATGTGGACAGTTTCAAGCAGCAGCTCTTTCTGGACACATGGAAACAGCGCTGTGAAATATTTTCATATGAAGTGAGATTTGGCCAAAGTTGAAAGGCCTTCTATAAGCAACCCTAAAGAGCTTAGCCAAACAATGAATGTTGCAATAAGCTCCTGCAGGTAAGGTGCTTCAATGACACAACTCCCGAGCAGGTAGCTACATTCTGCACAGTACAAAATGCATATGAATTCCTGGCTGAAAACTCACTCCAGAAGGAAGAAATGCGTGTGTTTCTCCCTGAAAGAACACTCAGCCACTAGCCTTTTGCTTGCTCCTTCAAAGTCTTTGCAGAAACGTGTATTTTCACGGCTGGAATACGTTTTGGGATGCATTGTTTCAATCTCCTGCAAGCCTCATGTTGTTTCTTAGACAATGTGGAAAAACAAGGAGTATGTTTCCCAAATCACTTGTAGTCCAGAAAAACGCACACTGCATCACTCTTGCTCAAACATAGCCAATCTCCTAATGCGTTGAGAACATTCAAACAACCAGAAAAGAAGGGCATTTTGCAGTGAAATTCAGACGGGTATGACCAAGAGGACATTTCTATTGGTTGCAGAGTGCAAAAGCATGATTGACATATTGGTCACGATGAAAACCTTACATTTCCAAATGACCTGAAGTAGGACTTTCACAAAACCATGTGTTTGCGTGTCTGTGGTGAAAGGATCTCTAAGTTGTGTATTCAGTGCCAGAGAGTGATACACTCTACATTGGTTACACAGCGTTTTGAGAAACCAACCTGCTTCAAACTGAAACAGCTACAGGGTGTGTGTAGCATGCAGAAAGAAGGCTTGTCATTTCAAAGAAAGAAGAGGAAACCAAAATCCAGGTAGTGAAACGAGCACACCAGTATGGGAGATGTGCATGTGGACAGTTTCAAGCAGCAGCTCTCTCTGGACACTTGGAAACAGCGCTGTGAAAAAATTTCGTATGAAGGGGGATTTAGGCAAAGTTGAAAGACCTTCCAAAACCAACCCTAAGAAGTTAGCCAAACTTTGAATGTTGCAATAACCTCCTGCATGAAAGGTGCTTCAATGACACAACTCCCGAGCAGGTAGCTACATTCTGCACACTACAAAATGCATATGAAATCCTGGCTGAAAACTCACTCCAGAAGGAAGAAATGCGTGTGTTTCTCCCTGAAAGAACACTCACCCACTAGCCTTTTGCTTGCTCCTTCTAAGTCTTTGTAGAAACGTGTGTTTTCACGGCTGCAATACGTTTTGGGATGCATTGTTTCAATCTCCTGCAAGCCTCATGTTGTCTCTTAGACAATGTGGAAAAACAAGGAGTATGTTTCCCAAATCACTTGTAATCCAGAAAAACGGACACTGCATCACTCTTGCTCAAACACGGCCAATCTCCTAATGCGTTGGGAACATTCAAACACCTAGAAACGAAGGGCATTTTGCAGTGAAATTCAGACGGGTATGTTGAAAAGGACATTTCAGTCGGTTGCAGAGTGCAAAAGCGTGATTGACTTCATGTTCTTGATGAAAACCTTACATTTCCAAGTGACCTGAAGTAGGACTTTCACAAAATCATGTGTTTGCGTGTCTGTGGTGAAAGGAGCTCTAAGTTGTGTATTCAGTGCTGGAGAGTGACACACTCTACATTGGTTACACAGCGTTTTGAGAGCACCTACATGGTTCAGACTGAAACTGCTACGAGGTGTGTGTAGCATGCAGAAAGAAGGCTTGTCATTTCGAAGAAAGAAGAGGAAACCAAAATCCAGGTAGTGAAACTAGCACACCAGTATGGGAGATGTGCATGTGGACAGTTTCAAGCAGCAGCTCTCTCTGGACACTTGGAAACAGCGCTGTGAAAAATTTCGTACGAAGCCGGATTTGGCCAAACTTGAAAGACCTTCCAAAACCAATCCTAAAGAACTTAGCCAAACAATGAATGTAGCAAGGAGCTCCTGTAGATAAGGTGCTTCTATGGCACAACTCAGGAGCAGTTAGCTACATCCTGCACAGTACAAAATGCAAATGAATTCCAGGCTGAAAACTCACTCCAGAAGGAATAAATGCGTGTGTTTCTCTCTGAAAGAACACTCAGCCACTAGACTTTTGCTTGCTCCTTCAAAGTCTTTGTAGAAACATGTGTTTTCACTGCTGGAATACGTTGTGGGATGCATTGTTTCAATCTCTTGCAAGCCTCATGTCGTTTATTACACAAATTGGAAAAATACGGAATATGTTTCCCAAATCACTTGAAATCCAGGAAAAGGCACACTGCATCACTCTTGCTCAAACACGCTCTTTCTTGAAATGCAGGAAAACGCACACTGCATCACCCTTGCTCAAACACGCTCTTTCTCCTAATGTGTTGACAACTTTCAACGAACCAGAAACGAAGGGCATTTTGCAGTGGAATTCAGACGGGTATGACCAAGAGGACATTTCTATTGGTTGAAGAGTGCAAAAGCATGATTAATTTCTTGTTCTCGATGAAAACCTTACATTTCCAAGTGACCTGAAGTAGGACTTTCACAAAAACATGTGTTTGCGTGTCTGTGGTGAAAGGAGCTCTAAGTTGTGTATTCAGTGCTGGACAGTGACACACTCTAAATAGGTTACACAGCTTTTTAAGAGAACCAACATGCTTCAAACTGTAAGTGCTACAAGGTGTGTGTAGCATGCAGAAAGAAGGCTTGTCATTTCAAAGAAAGAAGAGGAAACCAAAATCCAGATAGTGAAACGAGCACACCAGTATGGGAGATGTGCATGTGGACAGTTTCAAGCAGCAGCTCTTTCTGGACACATGGAAACAGCGCTGTGAAATATTTTCATAAGAAGTGAGATTTGGCGAAAGTTGAAAGGCCTTCTATAACCAACCCTAAAGAGCTTAGCCAAACAATGAATGTTGCAATAAGCTCCTGCAGGAAAGGTGCTTCAATGACACAACTCCCGAGCAGGTAGCTACATTCTGCACAGTACAAAATGCATATGAATTCCTGGCTGAAAACTCACTCCAGAAGGAAGAAATGCGTGTGTTTCTCCCTGAAAGAACACTCAGCCACTAGCCTTTTGCTTGCTCCTTCAAAGTCTTTGCAGAAACGTGTGTTTTCACGGCTGGAATACGTTTTGGGATGCATTGTTTCAATCTCCTGCAAGCCTCATGTTGTTTCTTAGACAATGTGGAAAAACAAGGAGTATGTTTCCCAAATCACTTGTAGTCCAGAAAAACGCACACTGCATCACTCTTACTCAAACATACCCAATCTCGTAATGCGTTGAGAACATTCAAACAACCAGAAAAGAAGGGCATTTTGCAATGAAATTCAGACGGGTATGACAAAGAGGACATTTCTATTGGTTGCAGAGTGCAAAAGCATGATTGACTTCTTGGTCACGATGAAAACCTTACATTTCCAAATGACCTGAAGTAGGACTTTCACAAAACCATGTGTTTGCGTGTCTGTGGTGAAAGGAGCTCTAAGTTGTGTATTCAGTGCCAGAGAGTGATACACTCTACATTGGTTACACAGCGTTTTGAGAAACCAACCTGCTTCAAACTGGAACAGCTACAGGGTGTGTGTAGCATGCAGAAAGAAGGCTTGTCATTTCAAAGAAAGAAGAGGAAACCAAAATCCAGGTAGTGAAACGAGCACACCAGTATGGGAGATGTGCATGTGGACAGTTTCAAGCAGCAGCTCTCTCTGGACACTTGGAAACAGCGCTGTGAAAAAATTTCGTATGAAGGGGGATTTAGGCAAAGTTGAAAGACCTTCCAAAACCAACCCTAAGAAGTTAGCCAAACTTTGAATGTTGCAATAACCTCCTGCATGAAAGGTGCTTCAATGACACAACTCCCGAGCAGGTAGCTACATTCTGCACACTACAAAATGCATATGAAATCCTGGCTGAAAACTCACTCCAGAAGGAAGAAATGCGTGTGTTTCTCCCTGAAAGAACACTCACCCACTAGCCTTTTGCTTGCTCCTTCTAAGTCTTTGTAGAAACGTGTGTTTTCACGGCTGCAATACGTTTTGGGATGCATTGTTTCAATCTCCTGCAAGCCTCATGTTGTCTCTTAGACAATGTGGAAAAACAAGGAGTATGTTTCCCAAATCACTTGTAATCCAGAAAAACGGACACTGCATCACTCTTGCTCAAACACGGCCAATCTCCTAATGCGTTGGGAACATTCAAACACCTAGAAACGAAGGGCATTTTGCAGTGAAATTCAGACGGGTATGTTGAAAAGGACATTTCAGTCGGTTGCAGAGTGCAAAAGCGTGATTGACTTCATGTTCTTGATGAAAACCTTACATTTCCAAGTGACCTGAAGTAGGACTTTCACAAAATCATGTGTTTGCGTGTCTGTGGTGAAAGGAGCTCTAAGTTGTGTATTCAGTGCTGGAGAGTGACACACTCTACATTGGTTACACAGCGTTTTGAGAGCACCTACATGGTTCAGACTGAAACTGCTACGAGGTGTGTGTAGCATGCAGAAAGAAGGCTTGTCATTTCGAAGAAAGAAGAGGAAACCAAAATCCAGGTAGTGAAACTAGCACACCAGTATGGGAGATGTGCATGTGGACAGTTTCAAGCAGCAGCTCTCTCTGGACACTTGGAAACAGCGCTGTGAAAAATTTCGTACGAAGCCGGATTTGGCCAAACTTGAAAGACCTTCCAAAACCAATCCTAAAGAACTTAGCCAAACAATGAATGTAGCAAGGAGCTCCTGTAGATAAGGTGCTTCTATGGCACAACTCAGGAGCAGTTAGCTACATCCTGCACAGTACAAAATGCAAATGAATTCCAGGCTGAAAACTCACTCCAGAAGGAATAAATGCGTGTGTTTCTCTCTGAAAGAACACTCAGCCACTAGACTTTTGCTTGCTCCTTCAAAGTCTTTGTAGAAACATGTGTTTTCACTGCTGGAATACGTTGTGGGATGCATTGTTTCAATCTCTTGCAAGCCTCATGTCGTTTATTACACAAATTGGAAAAATACGGAATATGTTTCCCAAATCACTTGAAATCCAGGAAAAGGCACACTGCATCACTCTTGCTCAAACACGCTCTTTCTTGAAATGCAGGAAAACGCACACTGCATCACCCTTGCTCAAACACGCTCTTTCTCCTAATGTGTTGACAACTTTCAACGAACCAGAAACGAAGGGCATTTTGCAGTGGAATTCAGACGGGTATGACCAAGAGGACATTTCTATTGGTTGAAGAGTGCAAAAGCATGATTAATTTCTTGTTCTCGATGAAAACCTTACATTTCCAAGTGACCTGAAGTAGGACTTTCACAAAAACATGTGTTTGCGTGTCTGTGGTGAAAGGAGCTCTAAGTTGTGTATTCAGTGCTGGACAGTGACACACTCTAAATAGGTTACAGAGCTTTTTAAGAGAACCAACATGCTTCAAACTGTAAGTGCTACAAGGTGTGTGTAGCATGCAGAAAGAAGGCTTGTCATTTCAAAGAAAGAAGAGGAAACCAAAATCCAGATAGTGAAACGAGCACACCAGTATGGGAGATGTGCATGTGGACAGTTTCAAGCAGCAGCTCTTTCTGGACACATGGAAACAGCGCTGTGAAATATTTTCATAAGAAGTGAGATTTGGCGAAAGTTGAAAGGCCTTCTATAACCAACCCTAAAGAGCTTAGCCAAACAATGAATGTTGCAATAAGCTCCTGCAGGAAAGGTGCTTCAATGACACAACTCCCGAGCAGGTAGCTACATTCTGCACAGTACAAAATGCATATGAATTCCTGGCTGAAAACTCACTCCAGAAGGAAGAAATGCGTGTGTTTCTCCCTGAAAGAACACTCAGCCACTAGCCTTTTGCTTGCTCCTTCAAAGTCTTTGCAGAAACGTGTGTTTTCACGGCTGGAATACGTTTTGGGATGCATTGTTTCAATCTCCTGCAAGCCTCATGTTGTTTCTTAGACAATGTGGAAAAACAAGGAGTATGTTTCCCAAATCACTTGTAGTCCAGAAAAACGCACACTGCATCACTCTTACTCAAACATACCCAATCTCGTAATGCGTTGAGAACATTCAAACAACCAGAAAAGAAGGGCATTTTGCAATGAAATTCAGACGGGTATGACAAAGAGGACATTTCTATTGGTTGCAGAGTGCAAAAGCATGATTGACTTCTTGGTCACGATGAAAACCTTACATTTCCAAATGACCTGAAGTAGGACTTTCACAAAACCATGTGTTTGCGTGTCTGTGGTGAAAGGAGCTCTAAGTTGTGTATTCAGTGCCAGAGAGTGATACACTCTACATTGGTTACACAGCGTTTTGAGAAACCAACCTGCTTCAAACTGGAACAGCTACAGGGTGTGTGTAGCATGCAGAAAGAAGGCTTGTCATTTCAAAGAAAGAAGAGGAAACCAAAATCCAGGTAGTGAAACGAGCACACCAGTATGGGAGATGTGCATGTGGACAGTTTCAAGCAGCAGCTCTCTCTGGACACTTGGAAACAGCGCTGTGAAAAAATTTCGTACGAAGGGGGATTTGGGCAAAGTTGAAAGACCTTCCAAAACCAACCCTAAGAAGTTAGCCAAACGATGAATGTTGCAATAACCTCCTGCATGAAAGGTGCTTCAATGACACAACTCCCGAGCAGGTAGCTACATTCTGCACACTACAAAATGCACATGAAATCCTGGCTGAAAACTCACTCCAGAAGGAAGAAATGCGTGTGTTTCTCACTGAAAGAAAACTCACCCACTAGCCTTTTGCTTGCTCCTTCAAAGTCTTTGTAGAAACGTGTGTTTTCACGGCTGGAATACGTTTTGGGATGCATTGTTTCAATCTCCTGCAAGCCTCATGTTGTCTCTTAGACAATGTGGAAAAACAAGGAGTATGTTTCCCAAATCACTTGTAATCCAGAAAAACGGACACTGCATCACTCTTGCTCAAACACGGCCAATCTCCTAATGCGTTGGGAACATTCAAACACCTAGAAACGAAGGGCATTTTGCAGTGAAATTCAGACGGGTATGTTGAAAAGGACATTTCAGTCGGTTGCAGAGTGCAAAAGCATGATTGACTTCATGTTCTTGATGAAAACCTTACATTTCCAAGTGACCTGAAGTAGGACTTTCACAAAATCATGTGTTTGCGTGTCTGTGGTGAAAGGAGCTCTAAGTTGTGTATTCAGTGCTGGAGAGTGACACACTCTACATTGGTTACACAGCGTTTTGAGAGCACCTACATGGTTCAGACTGAAACTGCTACAAGGTGTGTGTAGCATGCAGAAAGAAGGCTTGTCATTTCGAAGAAAGAAGAGGAAACCAAAATCCAGGTAGTGAAACGAGCACACCAGTATGGGAGATGTGCATGTGGACAGTTTCAAGCAGCAGCTCTCTCTGGACACTTGGAAACAGCGCTGTGAAAAATTTCGTACGAAGCCGGATTTGGCCAAACTTGAAAGACCTTCCAAAACCAATCCTAAAGAACTTAGCCAAACAATGAATGTAGCAAGGAGCTCCTGTAGATAAGGTGCTTCTATGGCACAACTCAGGATCAGTTAGCTACATCCTGCACAGTACAAAATGCAAATGAATTCCAGGCTGAAAACTCACTCCAGAAGGAATAAATGCGTGTGTTTCTCTCTGAAAGAACACTCAGCCACTAGACTTTTGCTTGCTCCTTCAAAGTCTTTGTAGAAACATGTGTTTTCACTGCTGGAATACGTTGTGGGATGCATTGTTTCAATCTCTTGCAAGCCTCATGTCGTTTATTACACAAATTGGAAAAATACGGAATATGTTTCCCAAATCACTTGAAATCCAGGAAAAGGCACACTGCATCACTCTTGCTCAAACACGCTCTTTCTTGAAATGCAGGAAAACGCACACTGCATCACCCTTGCTCAAACACGCTCTTTCTCCTAATGTGTTGACAACTTTCAACGAACCAGAAACGAAGGGCATTTTGCAGTGGAATTCAGACGGGTATGACCAAGAGGACATTTCTATTGGTTGAAGAGTGCAAAAGCATGATTAATTTCTTGTTCTCGATGAAAACCTTACATTTCCAAGTGACCTGAAGTAGGACTTTCACAAAAACATGTGTTTGCGTGTCTGTGGTGAAAGGAGCTCTAAGTTGTGTATTCAGTGCTGGACAGTGACACACTCTAAATAGGTTACAGAGCTTTTTAAGAGAACCAACATGCTTCAAACTGTAAGTGCTACAAGGTGTGTGTAGCATGCAGAAAGAAGGCTTGTCATTTCAAAGAAAGAAGAGGAAACCAAAATCCAGATAGTGAAACGAGCACACCAGTATGGGAGATGTGCATGTGGACAGTTTCAAGCAGCAGCTCTTTCTGGACACATGGAAACAGCGCTGTGAAATATTTTCATAAGAAGTGAGATTTGGCGAAAGTTGAAAGGCCTTCTATAACCAACCCTAAAGAGCTTAGCCAAACAATGAATGTTGCAATAAGCTCCTGCAGGAAAGGTGCTTCAATGACACAACTCCCGAGCAGGTAGCTACATTCTGCACAGTACAAAATGCATATGAATTCCTGGCTGAAAACTCACTCCAGAAGGAAGTAATGCGTGTGTTTCTCCCTGAAAGAACACTCAGCCACTAGCCTTTTGCTTGCTCCTTCAAAGTCTTTGCAGAAACGTGTGTTTTCACGGCTGGAATACGTTTTGGGATGCATTGTTTCAATCTCCTGCAAGCCTCATGTTGTTTCTTAGACAATGTGGAAAAACAAGGAGTATGTTTCCCAAATCACTTGTAATCCAGAAAAACGGACACTGCATCACTCTTGCTCAAACACGGCCAATCTCCTAATGCGTTGGGAACATTCAAACACCTAGAAACGAAGGGCATTTTGCAGTGAAATTCAGACGGGTATGTTGAAAAGGACATTTCAGTCGGTTGCAGAGTGCAAAAGCATGATTGACTTCATGTTCTTGATGAAAACCTTACATTTCCAAGTGACCTGAAGTAGGACTTTCACAAAATCATGTGTTTGCGTGTCTGTGGTGAAAGGAGCTCTAAGTTGTGTATTCAGTGCTGGAGAGTGACACACTCTACATTGGTTACACAGCGTTTTGAGAGCACCTACATGGTTCAGACTGAAACTGCTACAAGGTGTGTGTAGCATGCAGAAAGAAGGCTTGTCATTTCGAAGAAAGAAGAGGAAACCAAAATCCAGGTAGTGAAACGAGCACACCAGTATGGGAGATGTGCATGTGGACAGTTTCAAGCAGCAGCTCTCTCTGGACACTTGGAAACAGCGCTGTGAAAAATTTCGTACGAAGCCGGAATTTGGCCAAACTTGAAAGACCTTCCAAAACCAATCCTAAAGAACTTAGCCAAACAATGAATGTAGCAAGGAGCTCCTGTAGATAAGGTGCTTCTATGGCACAACTCAGGAGGAGTTAGCTACATCCTGCACAGTACAAAATGCAAATGAATTCCAGGCTGAAAACTCACTCCAGAAGGTGTAAATGCGTGTGTTTCTCTCTGAAAGAACACTCAACCACTAGACTTTTGCTTGCTCCTTCAAAGTCTTTGTAGAAACATGTGTTTTCACTGCTGGAATACGTTGTGGGATGCATTGTTTCAATCTCTTGCAGGCCTCATGTAGTTTCTTACACAAATTGGAAAAATACGGAATATGTTTCCCAAATCACTTGAAATCCAGGAAAACGCACACTGCATCACTCTTGCTCAAGCACGCTCTTTCTTGAAATGCAGGAAAACGCACACTGCATCACTCTTGCTCAAGCACGCTCTTTCTTGAAATGCAGGAAAACGCACACTGCATCACTCTTGCTCAAACACGCTCTTTCTCCTAATGTGTTGACAACTTTCAACGAACCAGAAACGAAGGGCATTTTGCAGTGGAATTCAGACGGGTATGACCAAGAGGACATTTCTATTGGTTGAAGAGTGCAAAAGCATGATTAATTTCTTGTTCTCGATGAAAACCTTACATTTCCAAGTGACCTGAAGTAGGACTTTCACAAAAACATGTGTTTGCGTGTCTGTGGTGAAAGGAGCTCTAAGTTGTGTATTCAGTGCTGGACAGTGACACACTCTAAATAGGTTACACAGCTTTTTAAGAGAACCAACATGCTTCAAACTGTAAATGCTACAAGATGTGTGTAGCATGCAGAAAGAAGGCTTGTCATTTCAAAGAAAGAAGAGGAAACCAAAATCCAGGTAGTGAAACGAGCACACCAGTATGGGAGATGTGCATGTGGACAGTTTCAAGCAGCAGCTCTTTCTGGACACATGGAAACAGCGCTGTGAAATATTTTCATAAGAAGTGAGATTTGGCGAAAGTTGAAAGGCCTTCTATAACCAACCCTAAAGAGCTTAGCCAAACAATGAATGTTGCAATAAGCTCCTGCAGGAAAGGTGCTTCAATGACACAACTCCGAGCACGTAGCTACATTCTGCACAGTACAAAATGCATATGAATTCCTGGCTGAAAACTCACTCCAGAAGGAAGAAATGCGTGTGTTTCTCCCTGAAAGAACACTCAGCCACTAGCCTTTTGCTTGCTCCTTCAAAGTCTTTGCAGAAACGTGTGTTTTCACGGCTGGAATACGTTTTGGGATGCATTGTTTCAATCTCCTGCAAGCCTCATGTTGTTTCTTAGACAATGTGGAAAAACAAGGAGTATGTTTCCCAAATCACTTGTAGTCCAGAAAAACGCACACTGCCTCACTCTTGCTCAAACATAGCCAATCTCCTAATGCGTTGAGAACATTCAAACAACCAGAAAAGAAGGGCATTTTGCAGTGAAATTCAGACGGGTATGACCAAGAGGACATTTCTATTGGTTGCAGAGTGCAAAAGCATGATTGACTTCTTGGTCACGATGAAAACCTTACATTTCCAAATGACCTGAAGTAGGACTTTCACAAAACCATGTGTTTGCGTGTCTGTGGTGAAAGGAGCTCTAAGTTGTGTATTCAGTGCCAGAGAGTGATACACTCTACATTGGTTACACAGCGTTTTGAGAAACCAACTTGCTTCAAACTGAAACAGCTACAGGGTGTGTGTAGCATGCAGAAAGAAGGCTTGTCATTTCAAAGAAAGAAGAGGAAACCAAAATCCAGGTAGTGAAACGAGCACACCAGTATGGGAGATGTGCATGTGGACAGTTTCAAGCAGCAGCTCTCTCTGGACACTTGGAAACAGCGCTGTGAAAAAGTTTCGTACGAAGGGGGATTTAGGCAAAGTTGAAAGACCTTCCAAAACCAACCCTAAGAAGTTAGCCATACGATGAATGTTGCAATAATCTCCTGCATGAAAGGTGCTTCAATGACACAACTCCCGAGCAGGTAGCTACATTCTGCACACTACAAAATGCATATGAAATCCTGGCTGAAAACTCACTCCAGAAGGAAGAAATGCGTGTGTTTCTCCCTGAAAGAACACTCACCCACTAGCCTTTTGCTCGCTCCTTCAAAGTCTTTGCAGAAACGTGTGTTTTCACGGCTGGAATACGTTTTGGGATGCATTGTTTCAATCTCCTGCAAGCCTCATGTTGTCTCTTAGGCAATGTGGAAAAACAAGGAGTATGTTTCCCAAATCACTTGTAATCCAGAAAAACGGACACTGCATCACTCTTGCTCAAACACGCCCAATCTCCTAATGCGTTGGGAACATTCAAACACCTAGAAACGAAGGGCATTTTGCAGTGAAATTCAGACGGGTATGTTGAAAAGGACATTTCAGTCGGTTGCAGAGTGCAAAAGCATGATTGACTTCATGTTCTTGATGAAAACCTTACATTTCCAAGTGACCTGAAGTAGGACTTTCACAAAATCATGTGTTTGCGTGTCTGTGGTGAAAGGAGCTCTAAATTGTGTATTCAGTGCTGGAGAGTGACACACTCTACATTGGTTACACAGCGTTTTGAGAGCACCTACATGGTTCAGACTGAAACTGCTACAAGGTGTGTGTAGCATGCAGAAAGAAGGCTTGTCATTTCGAAGAAAGAAGAGGAAACCAAAATCCAGGTAGTGAAACGAGCACACCAGTATGGGAGATGTGCATGTGGACAGTTTCAAGCAGCAGCTCTCTCTGGACACTTGGAAACAGCGCTGTGAAAAATTTCGTACGAAGCCGGATTTGGCCAAACTTGAAAGACCTTCCAAAACCAATCCTAAAGAACTTAGCCAAACAATGAATGTAGCAAGGAGCTCCTGTAGATAAGGTGCTTCTATGGCACAACTCAGGAGCAGTTAGCTACATCCTGCACAGTACAAAATGCAAATGAATTCCAGGCTGAAAACTCACTCCAGAAGGAATAAATGCGTGTGTTTCTCTCTGAAAGAACACTCAGCCACTAGACTTTTGCTTGCTCCTTCAAAGTCTTTGTAGAAACATGTGTTTTCACTGCTGGAATAGGTTGTGGGATGCATTGTTTCAATCTCTTGCAGGCCTCATGTAGTTTCTTACACAAATTGGAAAAATACGGAATATGTTTCCCAAATCACTTGAAATCCAGGAAAACGCACACTGCATCACTCTTGCTCAAACACGCTCTTTCTTGAAATGCAGGAAAACGCACACTGCATCACTCTTGCTCAAACACGCTCTTTCTCCTAATGTGTTGACAACTTTCAACGAACCAGAAACGAAGGGCATTTTGCAGTGGAATTCAGACGGGTATGACCAAGAGGACATTTCTATTGGTTGAAGAGTGCAAAAGCATGATTAATTTCTTGTTCTCGATGAAAACCTTACATTTCCAAGTGACCTGAAGTAGGACTTTCACAAAAACATGTGTTTGCGTGTCTGTGGTGAAAGGAGCTCTAAGTTGTGTATTCAGTACTGGACAGTGACACACTCTAAATAGGTTACACAGCTTTTTAAGAGAACCAACATGCTTCAAACTGTAAGTGCTACAAGGTGTGTGTAGCATGCAGAAAGAAGGCTTGTCATTTCAAAGAAAGAAGAGGAAACCAAAATCCACGTAGTGAAACGAGCACACCAGTATGGGAGATGTGCATGTGCACAGTTTCAAGCAGCAGCTCTTTCTGGACACATGGAAACAGCGCTGTGAAATATTTTCATATGAAGTGAGATTTGGCGAAAGTTGAAAGGCCTTCTATAACCAACCCTAAAGAGCTTAGCCAAACAATGAATGTTGCAATAAGCTCCTGCAGGAAAGGTGCTTCAATGACACAACTCCGAGCAGGTAGCTACATTCTGCACAGTACAAAATGCATATGAATTCCTGGCTGAAAACTCACTCCAGAAGGAAGAAATGCGTGTGTTTCTCCCTGAAAGAACACTCAGCCACTAGCCTTTTGCTTGCTCCTTCAAAGTCTTTGCAGAAACGTGTGTTTTCACGGCTGGAATACGTTTTGGGATGCATTGTTTCAATCTCCTGCAAGCCTCATGTTGTTTCTTAGACAATGTGGAAAAACAAAGAGTATGTTTCCCAAATCACTTGTATTCCAGAAAAACGCACACTGCATCACTCTTGCTCAAACATAGCCAATCTCCTAATGCGTTGGGAACATTCAAACACCTAGAAACGAAGGGCATTTTGCAGTGAAATTCAGACGGGTATGTTGAAAAGGACATTTCAGTCGGTTGCAGAGTGCAAAAGCATGATTGACTTCATGTTCTTGATGAAAACCTTACATTTCCAAGTGACCTGAAGTAGGACTTTCACAAAATCATGTGTTTGCGTGTCTGTGGTGAAAGGAGCTCTAAGTTGTGTATTCAGTCCTGGAGAGTGACACACTCTACATTGGTTACACAGCGTTTTGAGAGCACCTACATGGTTCAGACTGAAACTGCTACGAGGTGTGTGTAGCATGCAGAAAGAAGGCTTGTCATTTCGAAGAAAGAAGAGGAAACCAAAATCCAGGTAGTGAAACGAGCACACCAGTATGGGAGATGTGCATGTGGACAGTTTCAAGCAGCAGCTCTCTCTGGACACTTGGAAACAGCGCTGTGAAAAATTTCGTACGAAGCCGGATTTGGCCAAAGTTGAAAGACCTTCCAAAACCAATCCTAAAGAACTTAGCCAAACAATGAATGTAGCAAGGAGCTCCTGTAGATAAGGTGCTTCTATGGCACAACTCAGGAGCAGTTACCTACATCCTGCACAGTACTAAATGCAAATGAATTCCAGGCTGAAAACTCACTCCAGAAGGAATAAATGCGTGTGTTTCTCTCTGAAAGAACACTCAGCCCCTAGACTTTTGCTTGCTCCTTCAAAGTCTTTGTAGAAACATGTGTTTTCACTGCTGGAATACGTTGTGGGATGCATTGTTTCAATCTCTTGCAAGCCTCATGTAGTTTCTTACACAAATTGGAAAAATACGGAATATGTTTCCCAAATCACTTGAAATCCAGGAAAACGCACACTGCATCACTCTTGCTCAAACACGCTCTTTCTTGAAATGCAGGAAAACGCACACTGCATCACTCTTGCTCAAACACGCTCTTTCTCCTAATGTGTTGACAACTTTCAACGAACCAGAAACGAAGGGCATTTTGCAGTGGAATTCAGACGGGTATGACCAAGAGGACATTTCTATTGGTTGAAGAGTGCAAAAGCATGATTAATTTCTTGTTCTCGATGAAAACCTTACATTTCCAAGTGACCTGAAGTAGGACTTTCACAAAAACATGTGTTTGCGTGTCTGTGGTGAAAGGAGCTCTAAGTTGTGTATTCAGTGCTGGACAGTGACACACTCTAAATAGGTTACACAGCTTTTTAAGAGAACCAACATGCTTCAAACTGTAAGTGCTACAAGGTGTGTGTAGAATGCAGAAAGAAGGCTTGTCATTTCAAAGAAAGAAGAGGAAACCAAAATCCAGGTAGTGAAACGAGCACACCAGTATGGGAGATGTGCATGTGGACAGTTTCAAGCAGCAGCTCTTTCTGGACACATGGAAACAGCGCTGTGAAATATTTTCATATGAAGTGAGATTTGGCCAAAGTTGAAAGGCCTTCTATAACCAACCCTAAAGAGCTTAGCCAAACAATGAATGTTGCAATAAGCTCCTGCAGGAAAGGTGCTTCAATGACACAACTCCGAGCAGGTAGCTACATTCTGCACAGTACACAATGCATATGAATTCCTGGCTGAAAACTCACTCCAGAAGGAAGAAATGCGTGTGTTATTCCCTGAAAGAACACTCAGCCACTAGCCTTTTGCTTGCTCCTTCAAAGTCTTTGCAGAAACGTGTGTTTTCGCGGCTGGAATACGTTTTGGGATGCATTGTTTCAATCTCCTGCAAGCCTCATGTTGTTTCTTAGACAATGTGGAAAAACAAGGAGTATGTTTCCCAAATCACTTGTAGTCCAGAAAAACGCACACTGCATCACTCTTGCTCAAACATAGCCAATCTCCTAATGCGTTGAGAACATTCAAACAACCAGAAAAGAAGGGCATTTTGCAGTGAAATTCAGACGGGTATGACCAAGAGGACATTTCTATTGGTTGCAGAGTGCAAAAGCATGATTGACTTCTTGGTCACGATGAAAACCTTACATTTCCAAATGACCTGAAGTAGGACTTTCACAAAACCATGTGTTTGCGTGTCTGTGGTGAAAGGAGCTCTAAGTTGTGTATTCAGTGCCAGAGAGTGATACACTCTACATGGGTTACACAGCGTTTTGAGAAACCAACCTGCTTCAAACTGAAACAGCTACAGGGTGTGTGTAGCATGCAGAAAGAAGGCTTGTCATTTCAAAGAAAGAAGAGGAAACCAAAATCCAGGTAGTGAAACGAGCACACCAGTATGGGAGATGTGCATGTGGACAGTTTCAAGCAGCTCTCTCTGGACAATTGGAAACAGCGCTGTGAAAAAATTTCGTAGGAAGGGGGATTTAGGCAAAGTTGAAAGACCTTCCAAAACCAACCCTAAGAAGTTAGCCAAACGATGAATGTTGCAATAACCTCCTGCATGAAAGGTGCTTCAATGACACAACTCCCGAGCAGGTAGCTACATTCTGCACACTACAAAATGCATATGAAATCCTGGCTGAAAACTCACTCCAGAAGGAAGAAATGCGTGTGTTTCTCCCTGAAAGAACACTCACCCACTAGCCTTTTGCTTGCTCCTTCAAAGTCTTTGTAGAAACGTATGTTTTCACGGCTGGAATACGTTTTCGGATGCATTGTTTCAATCTCCTGCAAGCCTCATGTTGTCTCTTAGACAATGTGGAAAAACAAGGAGTATGTTTCCCAAATCACTTGTAATCCAGAAAAACGGACACTGCATCACTCTTGCTCAAACACGGCCAATCTCCTAATGCGTTGGGAACATTCAAACACCTAGAAACGAAGGGCATTTTGCAGTGAAATTCAGACGGGTATGTTGAAAAGGACATTTCAGTCGGTTGCAGAGTGCAAAAGCATGATTGACTTCATGTTCTTGATGAAAACCTTACATTTCCAAGTGACCTGAAGTAGGACTTTCACAAAATCATGTGTTTGCGTGTCTGTGGTGAAAGGAGCTCTAAATTGTGTATTCAGTGCTGGAGAGTGACACACTCTACATTGGTTACACAGCGTTTTGAGAGCACCTACATGGTTCAGACTGAAACTGCTACAAGGTGTGTGTAGCATGCAGAAAGAAGGCTTGTCATTTCGAAGAAAGAAGAGGAAACCAAAATCCAGGTAGTGAAACGAGCACACCAGTATGGGAGATGTGCATGTGGACAGTTTCAAGCAGCAGCTCTCTCTGGACACTTGGAAACAGCGCTGTGAAAAATTTCGTACGAAGCCGGATTTGGCCAAACTTGAAAGACCTTCCAAAACCAATCCTAAAGAACTTAGCCAAACAATGAATGTAGCAAGGAGCTCCTGTAGATAAGGTGCTTCTATGGCACAACTCAGGAGCAGTTAGCCACATCCTGCACAGTACAAAATGCAAATGAATTCCAGGCTGAAAACTCACTCCAGAAGGAATAAATGCGTGTGTTTCTCTCTGAAAGAACACTCAGCCACTAGACTTTTGCTTGCTCCTTCAAAGTCTTTGTAGAAACATGTGTTTTCACTGCTGGAATACGTTGTGGGATGCATTGTTTCAATCTCTTGCAAGCCTCATGTCGTTTCTTACACAAATTGGAAAAATACGGAATATGTTTCCCAAATCACTTGAAATCCAGGAAAAGGCACACTGCATCACTCTTGCTCAAACACGCTCTTTCTTGAAATGCAGGAAAACGCACACTGCATCACCCTTGCTCAAACACGCTCTTTCTCCTAATGTGTTGACAACTTTCAACGAACCAGAAACGAAGGGCATTTTGCAGTGGAATTCAGACGGGTATGACCAAGAGGACATTTCTATTGGTTGAAGAGTGCAAAAGCATGATTAATTTCTTGTTCTCGATGAAAACCTTACATTTCCAAGTGACCTGAAGTAGGACTTTCACAAAAACATGTGTTTGCGTGTCTGTGGTGAAAGGAGCTCTAAGTTGTGTATTCAGTGCTGGACAGTGACACACTCTAAATAGGTTACACAGCTTTTTAAGAGAACCAACATGCTTCAAACTGTAAGTGCTACAAGGTGTGTGTAGCATGCAGAAAGAAGGCTTGTCATTTCAAAGAAAGAAGAGGAAACCAAAATCCAGGTAGTGAAACGAGCACACCAGTATGGGAGATGTGCATGTGGACAGTTTCAAGCAGCAGCTCTTTCTGGACACATGGAAACAGCGCTGTGAAATATTTTCATATGAAGTGAGATTTGGCCAAAGTTGAAAGGCCTTCTATAACCAACCCTAAAGAGCTTAGCCAAACAATGAATGTTACAACAAGCTCCTGCAGGAAAGGTGCTTCAATGACACAACTCCGAGCAGGTAGCTACATTCTGCACAGTACAAAATGCATATGAATTCCTGGCTGAAAACTCACTCCAGAAGGAAGAAATGCGTGTGTTTCTCCCTGAAAGAACACTCAGCCACTAGCCTTTTGCTTGCTCCTTCAAAGTCGTTGCAGAAACGTGTATTTTCACGGCTGGAATACGTTTTGGGATGCATTGTTTCAATCTCCTGCAAGCCTCATGTTGTTTCTTAGACAATGTGGAAAAACAAGGAGTATGTTTCCCAAATCACTTGTAGTCCAGAAAAACGCACACTGCATCACTCTTGCTCAAACATAGCCAATCTCCTAATGCGTTGAGAACATTCAAACAACCAGAAAAGAAGGGCATTTTGCAGTGAAATTCAGACGGGTATGACCAAGAGGACATTTCTATTGGTTGCAGAGTGCAAAAGCATGATTGACATATTGGTCACGATGAAAACCTTACATTT
The DNA here is from genome assembly GCF_964146895.1 of Miniopterus schreibersii. Lineage (NCBI taxonomy): Eukaryota > Metazoa > Chordata > Mammalia > Chiroptera > Miniopteridae > Miniopterus > Miniopterus schreibersii. The sequence continues at coordinate 83,931,719 of NC_138109.1, read as the reverse complement.
CCAAATGACCTGAAGTAGGACTTCACAAAACCATGTGTTTGCGTGTCTGTGGTGAAAGGAGCTCTAAGTTGTGTATTCAGTGCCAGAGAGTGATACACTCTACATTGGTTACACAGCGTTTTGAGAAACCAACCTGCTTCAAACTGAAACAGCTACAGGGTGTGTGTAGCATGCAGAAAGAAGGCTTGTCATTTCAAAGAAAGAAGAGGAAACCAAAATCCAGGTAGTGAAACGAGCACACCAGTATGGGAGATGTGCATGTGGACAGTTTCAAGCAGCAGCTCTCTCTGGACACTTGGAAACAGCGCTGTGAAAAAATTTCGTACGAAGGGGGATTTAGGCAAAGTTGAAAGACCTTCCAAAACCAACCCTAAGAAGTTAGCCAAACTTTGAATGTTGCAATAACCTCCTGCATGAAAGGTGCTTCCATGACACAACTCCCGAGCAGGTAGCTACATTCTGCACACTACAAAATGCATATGAAATCCTGGCTGAAAACTCACTCCAGAAGGAAGAAATGCGTGTGTTTCTCCCTGAAAGAACACTCACCCACTAGCCTTTTGCTTGCTCCTTCAAAGTCTTTGTAGAAACGTGTGTTTTCACGGCTGCAATACGTTTTGGGATGCATTGTTTCAATCTCCTGCAAGCCTCATGTTGTCTCTTAGACAATGTGGAAAAACAAGGAGTATGTTTCCCAAATCACTTGTAATCCAGAAAAACGGACACTGCATCACTCTTGCTCAAACACGGCCAATCTCCTAATGCGTTGGGAACATTCAAACACCTAGAAACGAAGGGCATTTTGCAGTGAAATTCAGACGGGTATGTTGAAAAGGACATTTCAGTCGGTTGCAGAGTGCAAAAGCGTGATTGACTTCATGTTCTTGATGAAAACCTTACATTTCCAAGTGACCTGAAGTAGGACTTTCACAAAATCATGTGTTTGCGTGTCTGTGGTGAAAGGAGCTCTAAGTTGTGTATTCAGTGCTGGAGAGTGACACACTCTACATTGGTTACACAGCGTTTTGAGAGCACCTACATGGTTCAGACTGAAACTGCTACAAGGTGTGTGTAGCATGCAGAAAGAAGGCTTGTCATTTCGAAGAAAGAAGAGGAAACCAAAATCCAGGTAGTGAAACTAGCACACCAGTATGGGAGATGTGCATGTGGACAGTTTCAAGCAGCAGCTCTCTCTGGACACTTGGAAACAGCGCTGTGAAAAATTTCGTACGAAGCCGGATTTGGCCAAACTTGAAAGACCTTCCAAAACCAATCCTAAAGAACTTAGCCAAACAATGAATGTAGCAAGGAGCTCCTGTAGATAAGGTGCTTCTATGGCACAACTCAGGAGCAGTTAGCTACATCCTGCACAGTACAAAATGCAAATGAATTCCAGGCTGAAAACTCACTCCAGAAGGAATAAATGCGTGTGTTTCTCTCTGAAAGAACACTCAGCCACTAGACTTTTGCTTGCTCCTTCAAAGTCTTTGTAGAAACATGTGTTTTCACTGCTGGAATACGTTGTGGGATGCATTGTTTCAATCTCTTGCAAGCCTCATGTCGTTTCTTACACAAATTGGAAAAATACGGAATATGTTTCCCAAATCACTTGAAATCCAGGAAAAGGCACACTGCATCACTCTTGCTCAAACACGCTCTTTCTTGAAATGCAGGAAAACGCACACTGCATCACCCTTGCTCAAACACGCTCTTTCTCCTAATGTGTTGACAACTTTCAACGAACCAGAAACGAAGGGCATTTTGCAGTGGAATTCAGACGGGTATGACCAAGAGGACGTTTCTATTGGTTGAAGAGTGCAAAAGCATGATTAATTTCTTGTTCTCGATGAAAACCTTACATTTCCAAGTGACCTGAAGTAGGACTTTCACAAAAACATGTGTTTGCGTGTCTGTGGTGAAAGGAGCTCTAAGTTGTGTATTCAGTGCTGGACAGTGACACACTCTAAATAGGTTACACAGCTTTTTAAGAGAACCAACATGCTTCAAACTGTAAGTGCTACAAGGTGTGTGTAGCATGCAGAAAGAAGGCTTGTCATTTCAAAGAAAGAAGAGGAAACCAAAATCCAGGTAGTGAAACGAGCACACCAGTATGGGAGATGTGCATGTGGACAGTTTCAAGCAGCAGCTCTTTCTGGACACATGGAAACAGCGCTGTGAAATATTTTCATATGAAGTGAGATTTGGCCAAAGTTGAAAGGCCTTCTATAACCAACCCTAAAGAGCTTAGCCAAACAATGAATGTTACAATAAGCTCCTGCAGGAAAGGTGCTTCAATGACACAACTCCGAGCAGGTAGCTACATTCTGCACAGTACAAAATGCATATGAATTCCTGGCTGAAAACTCACTCCAGAAGGAAGAAATGCGTGTGTTTCTCCCTGAAAGAACACTCAGCCACTAGCCTTTTGCTTGCTCCTTCAAAGTCTTTGCAGAAACGTGTATTTTCACGGCTGGAATACGTTTTGGGATGCATTGTTTCAATCTCCTGCAAGCCTCATGTTGTTTCTTAGACAATGTGGAAAAACAAGGAGTATGTTTCCCAAATCACTTGTAGTCCAGAAAAACGCACACTGCATCACTCTTGCTCAAACATAGCCAATCTCCTAATGCGTTGAGAACATTCAAACAACCAGAAAAGAAGGGCATTTTGCAGTGAAATTCAGACGGGTATGACCAAGAGGACATTTCTATTGGTTGCAGAGTGCAAAAGCATGATTGACATATTGGTCACGATGAAAACCTTACATTTCCAAATGACCTGAAGTAGGACTTCACAAAACCATGTGTTTGCGTGTCTGTGGTGAAAGGAGCTCTAAGTTGTGTATTCAGTGCCAGAGAGTGATACACTCTACATTGGTTACACAGCGTTTTGAGAAACCAACCTGCTTCAAACTGAAACAGCTACAGGGTGTGTGTAGCATGCAGAAAGAAGGCTTGTCATTTCAAAGAAAGAAGAGGAAACCAAAATCCAGGTAGTGAAACGAGCACACCAGTATGGGAGATGTGCATGTGGACAGTTTCAAGCAGCAGCTCTCTCTGGACACTTGGAAACAGCGCTGTGAAAAAATTTCGTACGAAGGGGGATTTAGGCAAAGTTGAAAGACCTTCCAAAACCAACCCTAAGAAGTTAGCCAAACTTTGAATGTTGCAATAACCTCCTGCATGAAAGGTGCTTCAATGACACAACTCCCGAGCAGGTAGCTACATTCTGCACACTACAAAATGCATATGAAATCCTGGCTGAAAACTCACTCCAGAAGGAAGAAATGCGTGTGTTTCTCCCTGAAAGAACACTCACCCACTAGCCTTTTGCTTGCTCCTTCAAAGTCTTTGTAGAAACGTGTGTTTTCACGGCTGCAATACGTTTTGGGATGCATTGTTTCAATCTCCTGCAAGCCTCATGTTGTCTCTTAGACAATGTGGAAAAACAAGGAGTATGTTTCCCAAATCACTTGTAATCCAGAAAAACGGACACTGCATCACTCTTGCTCAAACACGGCCAATCTCCTAATGCGTTGGGAACATTCAAACACCTAGAAACGAAGGGCATTTTGCAGTGAAATTCAGACGGGTATGTTGAAAAGGACATTTCAGTCGGTTGCAGAGTGCAAAAGCGTGATTGACTTCATGTTCTTGATGAAAACCTTACATTTCCAAGTGACCTGAAGTAGGACTTTCACAAAATCATGTGTTTGCGTGTCTGTGGTGAAAGGAGCTCTAAATTGTGTATTCAGTGCTGGAGAGTGACACACTCTACATTGGTTACACAGCGTTTTGAGAGCACCTACATGGTTCAGACTGAAACTGCTACAAGGTGTGTGTAGCATGCAGAAAGAAGGCTTGTCATTTCGAAGAAAGAAGAGGAAACCAAAATCCAGGTAGTGAAACGAGCACACCAGTATGGGAGATGTGCATGTGGACAGTTTCAAGCAGCAGCTCTCTCTGGACACTTGGAAACAGCGCTGTGAAAAATTTCGTACGAAGCCGGATTTGGCCAAACTTGAAAGACCTTCCAAAACCAATCCTAAAGAACTTAGCCAAACAATGAATGTAGCAAGGAGCTCCTGTAGATAAGGTGCTTCTATGGCACAACTCAGGAGCAGTTAGCTACATCCTGCAGAGTACAAAATGCAAATGAATTCCAGGCTGAAAACTCACTCCAGAAGGAATAAATGCGTGTGTTTCTCTCTGAAAGAACACTCGGCCACTAGACTTTTGCTTGCTCCTTCAAAGTCTTTGTAGAAACATGTGTTTTCACTGCTGGAATACGTTGTGGGATGCATTGTTTCAATCTCTTGCAAGCCTCATGTCGTTTCTTACACAAATTGGAAAAATACGGAATATGTTTCCCAAATCACTTGAAATCCAGGAAAAGGCACACTGCATCACTCTTGCTCAAACACGCTCTTTCTTGAAATGCAGGAAAACGCACACTGCATCACCCTTGCTCAAACACGCTCTTTCTCCTAATGTGTTGACAACTTTCAACGAACCAGAAACGAAGGGCATTTTACAGTGGAATTCAGACGGGTATGACCAAGAGGACGTTTCTATTGGTTGAAGATTGCAAAAGCATGATTAATTTCTTGTTCTCGATGAAAACCTTACATTTCCAAGTGACCTGAAGTAGGACTTTCACAAAAACATGTGTTTGCGTGTCTGTGGTGAAAGGAGCTCTAAGTTGTGTATTCAGTGCTGGACAGTGACACACTCTAAATAGGTTACACAGCTTTTTAAGAGAACCAACATGCTTCAAACTGTAAGTGCTACAAGGTGTGTGTAGCATGCAGAAAGAAGGCTTGTCATTTCAAAGAAAGAAGAGGAAACCAAAATCCAGGTAGTGAAACGAGCACACCAGTATGGGAGATGTGCATGTGGACAGTTTCAAGCAGCAGCTCTTTCTGGACACATGGAAACAGCGCTGTGAAATATTTTCATAAGAAGTGAGATTTGGCGAAAGTTGAAAGGCCTTCTATAACCAACCCTAAAGAGCTTAGCCAAACAATGAATGTTGCAATAAGCTCCTGCAGGAAAGGTGCTTCAATGACACAACTCCCGAGCAGGTAGCTACATTCTGCACAGTACAAAATGCATTTGAATTCCTGGCTGAAAACTCACTCCAGAAGGAAGAAATGCGTGTGTTTCTCCCTGAAAGAACACTCAGCCACTAGCCTTTTGCTTGCTCCTTCAAAGTCTTTGCAGAAACGTGTGTTTTCACGGCTGGAATACGTTTTGGGATGCATTGTTTCAATCTCCTGCAAGCCTCATGTTGTTTATTAGACAATGTGGAAAAAAAAGGAGTATGTTTCCCAAATCACTTGTAGTCCAGAAAAACGCACACTGCATCACTCTTGCTCAAACATAGCCAATCTCCTAATGCGTTGAGAACATTCAAACAACCAGAAAAGAAGGGCATTCTGCAGTGAAATTCAGACGGGTATGACCAAGAGGACATTTCTATTGGTTGCAGAGTGCAAAAGCATGATTGACTTCTTGGTCACGATGAAAACCTTACATTTCCAAATGACCTGAAGTAGGACTTTCACAAAACCATGTGTTTGCGTGTCTGTGGTGAAAGGAGCTCTAAGTTGTGTATTCAGTGCCAGAGAGTGATACACTCTACATTGGTTACACAGCGTTTTGAGAAACCAACCTGCTTCAAACTGAAACAGCTACAGGGTGTGTGTAGCATGCAGAAAGAAGGCTTGCCATTTCAAAGAAAGAAGAGGAAACCAAAATCCAGGTAGTGAAACGAGCACACCAGTATGGGAGATGTGCATGTGGACAGTTTCAAGCAGCAGCTCTCTCTGGACACTTGGAAACAGCGCTGTGAAAAAATTTCGTACGAAGGGGGATTTAGGCAAAGTTGAAAGACCTTCCAAAACCAACCCTAAGAAGTTAGCCAAACGATGAATGTTGCAATAACCTCCTGCATGAAAGGTGCTTCAATGACACAACTCCCGAGCAGGTAGCTACATTCTGCACACTACAAAATGCATATGAAATCCTGGCTGAAAACTCACTCCAGAAGGAAGAAATGCGTGTGTTTCTCCCTGAAAGAACACTCACCCACTAGCCTTTTGCTTGCTCCTTCAAAGTCTTTGTAGAAACGTGTGTTTTCACGGCTGCAATACGTTTTGGGATGCATTGTTTCAATCTCCTGCAAGCCTCATGTTGTCTCTTAGACAATGTGGAAAAACAAGGAGTATGTTTCCCAAATCACTTGTAATCCAGAAAAACGGACACTGCATCACTCTTGCTCAAACACGGCCAATCTCCTAATGCGTTGGGAACATTCAAACACCTAGAAACGAAGGGCATTTTGCAGTGAAATTCAGACGGGTATGTTGAAAAGGACATTTCAGTCGGTTGCAGAGTGCAAAAGCGTGATTGACTTCATGTTCTTGATGAAAACCTTACATTTCCAAGTGACCTGAAGTAGGACTTTCACAAAATCATGTGTTTGCGTGTCTGTGGTGAAAGGAGCTCTAAATTGTGTATTCAGTGCTGGAGAGTGACACACTCTACATTGGTTACACAGCGTTTTGAGAGCACCTACATGGTTCAGACTGAAACTGCTACAAGGTGTGTGTAGCATGCAGAAAGAAGGCTTGTCATTTCGAAGAAAGAAGAGGAAACCAAAATCCAGGTAGTGAAACGAGCACACCAGTATGGGAGATGTGCATGTGGACAGTTTCAAGCAGCAGCTCTCTCTGGACACTTGGAAACAGCGCTGTGAAAAATTTCGTACGAAGCCGGATTTGGCCAAACTTGAAAGACCTTCCAAAACCAATCCTAAAGAACTTAGCCAAACAATGAATGTAGCAAGGAGCTCCTGTAGATAAGGTGCTTCTATGGCACAACTCAGGAGCAGTTAGCTACATCCTGCAGAGTACAAAATGCAAATGAATTCCAGGCTGAAAACTCACTCCAGAAGGAATAAATGCGTGTGTTTCTCTCTGAAAGAACACTCGGCCACTAGACTTTTGCTTGCTCCTTCAAAGTCTTTGTAGAAACATGTGTTTTCACTGCTGGAATACGTTGTGGGATGCATTGTTTCAATCTCTTGCAAGCCTCATGTCGTTTCTTACACAAATTGGAAAAATACGGAATATGTTTCCCAAATCACTTGAAATCCAGGAAAAGGCACACTGCATCACTCTTGCTCAAACACGCTCTTTCTTGAAATGCAGGAAAACGCACACTGCATCACCCTTGCTCAAACACGCTCTTTCTCCTAATGTGTTGACAACTTTCAACGAACCAGAAACGAAGGGCATTTTACAGTGGAATTCAGACGGGTATGACCAAGAGGACGTTTCTATTGGTTGAAGATTGCAAAAGCATGATTAATTTCTTGTTCTCGATGAAAACCTTACATTTCCAAGTGACCTGAAGTAGGACTTTCACAAAAACATGTGTTTGCGTGTCTGTGGTGAAAGGAGCTCTAAGTTGTGTATTCAGTGCTGGACAGTGACACACTCTAAATAGGTTACACAGCTTTTTAAGAGAACCAACATGCTTCAAACTGTAAGTGCTACAAGGTGTGTGTAGCATGCAGAAAGAAGGCTTGTCATTTCAAAGAAAGAAGAGGAAACCAAAATCCAGGTAGTGAAACGAGCACACCAGTATGGGAGATGTGCATGTGGACAGTTTCAAGCAGCAGCTCTTTCTGGACACATGGAAACAGCGCTGTGAAATATTTTCATAAGAAGTGAGATTTGGCGAAAGTTGAAAGGCCTTCTATAACCAACCCTAAAGAGCTTAGCCAAACAATGAATGTTGCAATAAGCTCCTGCAGGAAAGGTGCTTCAATGACACAACTCCCGAGCAGGTAGCTACATTCTGCACAGTACAAAATGCATTTGAATTCCTGGCTGAAAACTCACTCCAGAAGGAAGAAATGCGTGTGTTTCTCCCTGAAAGAACACTCAGCCACTAGCCTTTTGCTTGCTCCTTCAAAGTCTTTGCAGAAACGTGTGTTTTCACGGCTGGAATACGTTTTGGGATGCATTGTTTCAATCTCCTGCAAGCCTCATGTTGTTTCTTAGACAATGTGGAAAAAAAAGGAGTATGTTTCCCAAATCACTTGTAGTCCAGAAAAACGCACACTGCATCACTCTTGCTCAAACATAGCCAATCTCCTAATGCGTTGAGAACATTCAAACAACCAGAAAAGAAGGGCATTCTGCAGTGAAATTCAGACGGGTATGACCAAGAGGACATTTCTATTGGTTGCAGAGTGCAAAAGCTTGATTGACTTCTTGGTCACGATGAAAACCTTACATTTCCAAATGACCTGAAGTAGGACTTTCACAAAACCATGTGTTTGCGTGTCTGTGGTGAAAGGAGCTCTAAGTTGTGTATTCAGTGCCAGAGAGTGATACACTCTACATTGGTTACACAGCGTTTTGAGAAACCAACCTGCTTCAAACTGAAACAGCTACAGGGTGTGTGTAGCATGCAGAAAGAAGGCTTGCCATTTCAAAGAAAGAAGAGGAAACCAAAATCCAGGTAGTGAAACGAGCACACCAGTATGGGAGATGTGCATGTGGACAGTTTCAAGCAGCAGCTCTCTCTGGACACTTGGAAACAGCGCTGTGAAAAAATTTCGTACGAAGGGGGATTTAGGCAAAGTTGAAAGACCTTCCAAAACCAACCCTAAGAAGTTAGCCAAACGATGAATGTTGCAATAACCTCCTGCATGAAAGGTGCTTCAATGACACAACTCCCGAGCAGGTAGCTACATTCTGCACACTACAAAATGCATATGAAATCCTGGCTGAAAACTCACTCCAGAAGGAAGAAATGCGTGTGTTTCTCCCTGAAAGAACACTCACCCACTAGCCTTTTGCTTGCTCCTTCAAAGTCTTTGTAGAAACGTATGTTTTCACGGCTGGAATACGTTTTCGGATGCATTGTTTCAATCTCCTGCAAGCCTCATGTTGTCTCTTAGACAATGTGGAAAAACAAGGAGTATGTTTCCCAAATCACTTGTAATCCAGAAAAACGGACACTGCATCACTCTTGCTCAAACACGGCCAATCTCCTAATGCGTTGGGAACATTCAAACACCTAGAAACGAAGGGCATTTTGCAGTGAAATTCAGACGGGTATGTTGAAAAGGACATTTCAGTCGGTTGCAGAGTGCAAAAGCATGATTGACTTCATGTTCTTGATGAAAACCTTACATTTCCAAGTGACCTGAAGTAGGACTTTCACAAAATCATGTGTTTGCGTGTCTGTGGTGAAAGGAGCTCTAAATTGTGTATTCAGTGCTGGAGAGTGACACACTCTACATTGGTTACACAGCGTTTTGAGAGCACCTACATGGTTCAGACTGAAACTGCTACAAGGTGTGTGTAGCATGCAGAAAGAAGGCTTGTCATTTCGAAGAAAGAAGAGGAAACCAAAATCCAGGTAGTGAAACGAGCACACCAGTATGGGAGATGTGCATGTGGACAGTTTCAAGCAGCAGCTCTCTCTGGACACTTGGAAACAGCGCTGTGAAAAATTTCGTACGAAGCCGGATTTGGCCAAACTTGAAAGACCTTCCAAAACCAATCCTAAAGAACTTAGCCAAACAATGAATGTAGCAAGGAGCTCCTGTAGATAAGGTGCTTCTATGGCACAACTCAGGAGCAGTTAGCTACATCCTGCACAGTACAAAATGCAAATGAATTCCAGGCTGAAAACTCACTCCAGAAGGAATAAATGCGTGTGTTTCTCTCTGAAAGAACACTCAGCCACTAGACTTTTGCTTGCTCCTTCAAAGTCTTTGTAGAAACATGTGTTTTCACTGCTGGAATACGTTGTGGGATGCATTGTTTCAATCTCTTGCAAGCCTCATGTCGTTTCTTACACAAATTGGAAAAATACGGAATATGTTTCCCAAATCACTTGAAATCCAGGAAAAGGCACACTGCATCACTCTTGCTCAAACACGCTCTTTCTTGAAATGCAGGAAAACGCACACTGCATCACCCTTGCTCAAACACGCTCTTTCTCCTAATGTGTTGACAACTTTCAACGAACCAGAAACGAAGGGCATTTTGCAGTGGAATTCAGACGGGTATGACCAAGAGGACATTTCTATTGGTTGAAGAGTGCAAAAGCATGATTAATTTCTTGTTCTCGATGAAAACCTTACATTTCCAAGTGACCTGAAGTAGGACTTTCACAAAAACATGTGTTTGCGTGTCTGTGGTGAAAGGAGCTCTAAGTTGTGTATTCAGTGCTGGACAGTGACACACTCTAAATAGGTTACACAGCTTTTTAAGAGAACCAACATGCTTCAAACTGTAAGTGCTACAAGGTGTGTGTAGCATGCAGAAAGAAGGCTTGTCATTTCAAAGAAAGAAGAGGAAACCAAAATCCAGGTAGTGAAACGAGCACACCAGTATGGGAGATGTGCATGTGGACAGTTTCAAGCAGCAGCTCTTTCTGGACACATGGAAACAGCGCTGTGAAATATTTTCATATGAAGTGAGATTTGGCCAAAGTTGAAAGGCCTTCTATAACCAACCCTAAAGAGCTTAGCCAAACAATGAATGTTACAATAAGCTCCTGCAGGAAAGGTGCTTCAATGACACAACTCCGAGCAGGTAGCTACATTCTGCACAGTACAAAATGCATATGAATTCCTGGCTGAAAACTCACTCCAGAAGGAAGAAATGCGTGTGTTTCTCCCTGAAAGAACACTCAGCCACTAGCCTTTTGCTTGCTCCTTCAAAGTCTTTGCAGAAACGTGTATTTTCACGGCTGGAATACGTTTTGGGATGCATTGTTTCAATCTCCTGCAAGCCTCATGTTGTTTCTTAGACAATGTGGAAAAACAAGGAGTATGTTTCCCAAATCACTTGCAGTCCAGAAAAACGCACACTGCATCACTCTTGCTCAAACATAGCCAATCTCCTAATGCGTTGAGAACATTCAAACAACCAGAAAAGAAGGGCATTTTGCAGTGAAATTCAGACGGGTATGACCAAGAGGACATTTCTATTGGTTGCAGAGTGCAAAAGCATGATTGACATATTGGTCACGATGAAAACCTTACATTTCCAAATGACCTGAAGTAGGACTTCACAAAACCATGTGTTTGCGTGTCTGTGGTGAAAGGAGCTCTAAGTTGTGTATTCAGTGCCAGAGAGTGATACACTCTACATTGGTTACACAGCGTTTTGAGAAACCAACCTGCTTCAAACTGAAACAGCTACAGGGTGTGTGTAGCATGCAGAAAGAAGGCTTGTCATTTCAAAGAAAGAAGAGGAAACCAAAATCCAGGTAGTGAAACGAGCACACCAGTATGGGAGATGTGCATGTGGACAGTTTCAAGCAGCAGCTCTCTCTGGACACTTGGAAACAGCGCTGTGAAAAAATTTCGTACGAAGGGGGATTTAGGCAAAGTTGAAAGACCTTCCAAAACCAACCCTAAGAAGTTAGCCAAACTTTGAATGTTGCAATAACCTCCTGCATGAAAGGTGCTTCAATGACACAACTCCCGAGCAGGTAGCTACATTCTGCACACTACAAAATGCATATGAAATCCTGGCTGAAAACTCACTCCAGAAGGAAGAAATGCGTGTGTTTCTCCCTGAAAGAACACTCACCCACTAGCCTTTTGCTTGCTCCTTCAAAGTCTTTGTAGAAACGTGTGTTTTCACGGCTGCAATACGTTTTGGGATGCATTGTTTCAATCTCCTGCAAGCCTCATGTTGTCTCTTAGACAATGTGGAAAAACAAGGAGTATGTTTCCCAAATCACTTGTAATCCAGAAAAACGGACACTGCATCACTCTTGCTCAAACACGGCCAATCTCCTAATGCGTTGGGAACATTCAAACACCTAGAAACGAAGGGCATTTTGCAGTGAAATTCAGACGGGTATGTTGAAAAGGACATTTCAGTCGGTTGCAGAGTGCAAAAGCGTGATTGACTTCATGTTCTTGATGAAAACCTTACATTTCCAAGTGACCTGAAGTAGGACTTTCACAAAATCATGTGTTTGCGTGTCTGTGGTGAAAGGAGCTCTAAATTGTGTATTCAGTGCTGGAGAGTGACACACTCTACATTGGTTACACAGCGTTTTGAGAGCACCTACATGGTTCAGACTGAAACTGCTACAAGGTGTGTGTAGCATGCAGAAAGAAGGCTTGTCATTTCGAAGAAAGAAGAGGAAACCAAAATCCAGGTAGTGAAACGAGCACACCAGTATGGGAGATGTGCATGTGGACAGTTTCAAGCAGCAGCTCTCTCTGGACACTTGGAAACAGCGCTGTGAAAAATTTCGTACGAAGCCGGATTTGGCCAAACTTGAAAGACCTTCCAAAACCAATCCTAAAGAACTTAGCCAAACAATGAATGTAGCAAGGAGCTCCTGTAGATAAGGTGCTTCTATGGCACAACTCAGGAGCAGTTAGCTACATCCTGCACAGTACAAAATGCAAATGAATTCCAGGCTGAAAACTCACTCCAGAAGGAATAAATGCGTGTGTTTCTCTCTGAAAGAACACTCAGCCACTAGACTTTTGCTTGCTCCTTCAAAGTCTTTGTAGAAACATGTGTTTTCACTGCTGGAATACGTTGTGGGATGCATTGTTTCAATCTCTTGCAAGCCTCATGTCGTTTCTTACACAAATTGGAAAAATACGGAATATGTTTCCCAAATCACTTGAAATCCAGGAAAAGGCACACTGCATCACTCTTGCTCAAACACGCTCTTTCTTGAAATGCAGGAAAACGCACACTGCATCACCCTTGCTCAAACACGCTCTTTCTCCTAATGTGTTGACAACTTTCAACGAACCAGAAACGAAGGGCATTTTGCAGTGGAATTCAGACGGGTATGACCAAGAGGACATTTCTATTGGTTGAAGAGTGCAAAAGCATGATTAATTTCTTGTTCTCGATGAAAACCTTACATTTCCAAGTGACCTGAAGTAGGACTTTCACAAAAACATGTGTTTGCGTGTCTGTGGTGAAAGGAGCTCTAAGTTGTGTATTCAGTGCTGGACAGTGACACACTCTAAATAGGTTACACAGCTTTTTAAGAGAACCAACATGCTTCAAACTGTAAGTGCTACAAGGTGTGTGTAGCATGCAGAAAGAAGGCTTGTCATTTCAAAGAAAGAAGAGGAAACCAAAATCCAGGTAGTGAAACGAGCACACCAGTATGGGAGATGTGCATGTGGACAGTTTCAAGCAGCAGCTCTTTCTGGACACATGGAAACAGCGCTGTGAAATATTTTCATATGAAGTGAGATTTGGCCAAAGTTGAAAGGCCTTCTATAACCAACCCTAAAGAGCTTAGCCAAACAATGAATGTTACAATAAGCTCCTGCAGGAAAGGTGCTTCAATGACACAACTCCGAGCAGGTAGCTACATTCTGCACAGTACAAAATGCATATGAATTCCTGGCTGAAAACTCACTCCAGAAGGAAGAAATGCGTGTGTTTCTCCCTGAAAGAACACTCAGCCACTAGCCTTTTGCTTGCTCCTTCAAAGTCTTTGCAGAAACGTGTATTTTCACGGCTGGAATACGTTTTGGGATGCATTGTTTCAATCTCCTGCAAGCCTCATGTTGTTTCTTAGACAATGTGGAAAAACAAGGAGTATGTTTCCCAAATCACTTGTAGTCCAGAAAAACGCACACTGCATCACTCTTGCTCAAACATAGCCAATCTCCTAATGCGTTGAGAACATTCAAACAACCAGAAAAGAAGGGCATTTTGCAGTGAAATTCAGACGGGTATGACCAAGAGGACATTTCTATTGGTTGCAGAGTGCAAAAGCATGATTGACATATTGGTCACGATGAAAACCTTACATTTCCAAATGACCTGAAGTAGGACTTCACAAAACCATGTGTTTGCGTGTCTGTGGTGAAAGGAGCTCTAAGTTGTGTATTCAGTGCCAGAGAGTGATACACTCTACATTGGTTACACAGCGTTTTGAGAAACCAACCTGCTTCAAACTGAAACAGCTACAGGGTGTGTGTAGCATGCAGAAAGAAGGCTTGTCATTTCAAAGAAAGAAGAGGAAACCAAAATCCAGGTAGTGAAACGAGCACACCAGTATGGGAGATGTGCATGTGGACAGTTTCAAGCAGCAGCTCTCTCTGGACACTTGGAAACAGCGCTGTGAAAAAATTTCGTACGAAGGGGGATTTAGGCAAAGTTGAAAGACCTTCCAAAACCAACCCTAAGAAGTTAGCCAAACTTTGAATGTTGCAATAACCTCCTGCATGAAAGGTGCTTCAATGACACAACTCCCGAGCAGGTAGCTACATTCTGCACACTACAAAATGCATATGAAATCCTGGCTGAAAACTCACTCCAGAAGGAAGAAATGCGTGTGTTTCTCCCTGAAAGAACACTCACCCACTAGCCTTTTGCTTGCTCCTTCAAAGTCTTTGTAGAAACGTGTGTTTTCACGGCTGCAATACGTTTTGGGATGCATTGTTTCAATCTCCTGCAAGCCTCATGTTGTCTCTTAGACAATGTGGAAAAACAAGGAGTATGTTTCCCAAATCACTTGTAATCCAGAAAAACGGACACTGCATCACTCTTGCTCAAACACGGCCAATCTCCTAATGCGTTGGGAACATTCAAACACCTAGAAACGAAGGGCATTTTGCAGTGAAATTCAGACGGGTATGTTGAAAAGGACATTTCAGTCGGTTGCAGAGTGCAAAAGCGTGATTGACTTCATGTTCTTGATGAAAACCTTACATTTCCAAGTGACCTGAAGTAGGACTTTCACAAAATCATGTGTTTGCGTGTCTGTGGTGAAAGGAGCTCTAAATTGTGTATTCAGTGCTGGAGAGTGACACACTCTACATTGGTTACACAGCGTTTTGAGAGCACCTACATGGTTCAGACTGAAACTGCTACAAGGTGTGTGTAGCATGCAGAAAGAAGGCTTGTCATTTCGAAGAAAGAAGAGGAAACCAAAATCCAGGTAGTGAAACGAGCACACCAGTATGGGAGATGTGCATGTGGACAGTTTCAAGCAGCAGCTCTCTCTGGACACTTGGAAACAGCGCTGTGAAAAATTTCGTACGAAGCCGGATTTGGCCAAACTTGAAAGACCTTCCAAAACCAATCCTAAAGAACTTAGCCAAACAATGAATGTAGCAAGGAGCTCCTGTAGATAAGGTGCTTCTATGGCACAACTCAGGAGCAGTTAGCTACATCCTGCACAGTACAAAATGCAAATGAATTCCAGGCTGAAAACTCACTCCAGAAGGAATAAATGCGTGTGTTTCTCTCTGAAAGAACACTCAGCCACTAGACTTTTGCTTGCTCCTTCAAAGTCTTTGTAGAAACATGTGTTTTCACTGCTGGAATACGTTGTGGGATGCATTGTTTCAATCTCTTGCAAGCCTCATGTCGTTTCTTACACAAATTGGAAAAATACGGAATATGTTTCCCAAATCACTTGAAATCCAGGAAAAGGCACACTGCATCACTCTTGCTCAAACACGCTCTTTCTTGAAATGCAGGAAAACGCACACTGCATCACCCTTGCTCAAACACGCTCTTTCTCCTAATGTGTTGACAACTTACAACGAACCAGAAACGAAGGGCATTTTGCAGTGGAATTCAGACGGGTATGACCAAGAGGACATTTCTATTGGTTGAAGAGTGCAAAAGCATGATTAATTTCTTGTTCTCGATGAAAACCTTACATTTCCAAGTGACCTGAAGTAGGACTTTCACAAAAACATGTGTTTGCGTGTCTGTGGTGAAAGGAGCTCTAAGTTGTGTATTCAGTGCTGGACAGTGACACACTCTAAATAGGTTACACAGCTTTTTAAGAGAACCAACATGCTTCAAACTGTAAGTGCTACAAGGTGTGTGTAGCATGCAGAAAGAAGGCTTGTCATTTCAAAGAAAGAAGAGGAAACCAAAATCCAGGTAGTGAAACGAGCACACCAGTATGGGAGATGTGCATGTGGACAGTTTCAAGCAGCAGCTCTTTCTGGACACATGGAAACAGCGCTGTGAAATATTTTCATATGAAGTGAGATTTGGCCAAAGTTGAAAGGCCTTCTATAACCAACCCTAAAGAGCTTAGCCAAACAATGAATGTTACAATAAGCTCCTGCAGGAAAGGTGCTTCAATGACACAACTCCGAGCAGGTAGCTACATTCTGCACAGTACAAAATGCATATGAATTCCTGGCTGAAAACTCACTCCAGAAGGAAGAAATGCGTGTGTTTCTCCCTGAAAGAACACTCAGCCACTAGCCTTTTGCTTGCTCCTTCAAAGTCTTTGCAGAAACGTGTATTTTCACGGCTGGAATACGTTTTGGGATGCATTGTTTCAATCTCCTGCAAGCCTCATGTTGTTTCTTAGACAATGTGGAAAAACAAGGAGTATGTTTCCCAAATCACTTGTAGTCCAGAAAAACGCACACTGCATCACTCTTGCTCAAACATAGCCAATCTCCTAATGCGTTGAGAACATTCAAACAACCAGAAAAGAAGGGCATTTTGCAGTGAAATTCAGACGGGTATGACCAAGAGGACATTTCTATTGGTTGCAGAGTGCAAAAGCATGATTGACATATTGGTCACGATGAAAACCTTACATTTCCAAATGACCTGAAGTAGGACTTCACAAAACCATGTGTTTGCGTGTCTGTGGTGAAAGGAGCTCTAAGTTGTGTATTCAGTGCCAGAGAGTGATACACTCTACATTGGTTACACAGCGTTTTGAGAAACCAACCTGCTTCAAACTGAAACAGCTACAGGGTGTGTGTAGCATGCAGAAAGAAGGCTTGTCATTTCAAAGAAAGAAGAGGAAACCAAAATCCAGGTAGTGAAACGAGCACACCAGTATGGGAGATGTGCATGTGGACAGTTTCAAGCAGCAGCTCTCTCTGGACACTTGGAAACAGCGCTGTGAAAAAATTTCGTACGAAGGGGGATTTAGGCAAAGTTGAAAGACCTTCCAAAACCAACCCTAAGAAGTTAGCCAAACTTTGAATGTTGCAATAACCTCCTGCATGAAAGGTGCTTCAATGACACAACTCCCGAGCAGGTAGCTACATTCTGCACACTACAAAATGCATATGAAATCCTGGCTGAAAACTCACTCCAGAAGGAAGAAATGCGTGTGTTTCTCCCTGAAAGAACACTCACCCACTAGCCTTTTGCTTGCTCCTTCAAAGTCTTTGTAGAAACGTGTGTTTTCACGGCTGCAATACGTTTTGGGATGCATTGTTTCAATCTCCTGCAAGCCTCATGTTGTCTCTTAGACAATGTGGAAAAACAAGGAGTATGTTTCCCAAATCACTTGTAATCCAGAAAAACGGACACTGCATCACTCTTGCTCAAACACGGCCAATCTCCTAATGCGTTGGGAACATTCAAACACCTAGAAACGAAGGGCATTTTGCAGTGAAATTCAGACGGGTATGTTGAAAAGGACATTTCAGTCGGTTGCAGAGTGCAAAAGCGTGATTGACTTCATGTTCTTGATGAAAACCTTACATTTCCAAGTGACCTGAAGTAGGACTTTCACAAAATCATGTGTTTGCGTGTCTGTGGTGAAAGGAGCTCTAAATTGTGTATTCAGTGCTGGAGAGTGACACACTCTACATTGGTTACACAGCGTTTTGAGAGCACCTACATGGTTCAGACTGAAACTGCTACAAGGTGTGTGTAGCATGCAGAAAGAAGGCTTGTCATTTCGAAGAAAGAAGAGGAAACCAAAATCCAGGTAGTGAAACGAGCACACCAGTATGGGAGATGTGCATGTGGACAGTTTCAAGCAGCAGCTCTCTCTGGACACTTGGAAACAGCGCTGTGAAAAATTTCGTACGAAGCCGGATTTGGCCAAACTTGAAAGACCTTCCAAAACCAATCCTAAAGAACTTAGCCAAACAATGAATGTAGCAAGGAGCTCCTGTAGATAAGGTGCTTCTATGGCACAACTCAGGAGCAGTTAGCTACATCCTGCACAGTACAAAATGCAAATGAATTCCAGGCTGAAAACTCACTCCAGAAGGAATAAATGCGTGTGTTTCTCTCTGAAAGAACACTCGGCCACTAGACTTTTGCTTGCTCCTTCAAAGTCTTTGTAGAAACATGTGTTTTCACTGCTGGAATACGTTGTGGGATGCATTGTTTCAATCTCTTGCAAGCCTCATGTCGTTTCTTACACAAATTGGAAAAATACGGAATATGTTTCCCAAATCACTTGAAATCCAGGAAAAGGCACACTGCATCACTCTTGCTCAAACACGCTCTTTCTTGAAATGCAGGAAAACGCACACTGCATCACCCTTGCTCAAACACGCTCTTTCTCCTAATGTGTTGACAACTTTCAACGAACCAGAAACGAAGGGCATTTTACAGTGGAATTCAGACGGGTATGACCAAGAGGACGTTTCTATTGGTTGAAGATTGCAAAAGCATGATTAATTTCTTGTTCTCGATGAAAACCTTACATTTCCAAGTGACCTGAAGTAGGACTTTCACAAAAACATGTGTTTGCGTGTCTGTGGTGAAAGGAGCTCTAAGTTGTGTATTCAGTGCTGGACAGTGACACACTCTAAATAGGTTACACAGCTTTTTAAGAGAACCAACATGCTTCAAACTGTAAGTGCTACAAGGTGTGTGTAGCATGCAGAAAGAAGGCTTGTCATTTCAAAGAAAGAAGAGGAAACCAAAATCCAGGTAGTGAAACGAGCACACCAGTATGGGAGATGTGCATGTGGACAGTTTCAAGCAGCAGCTCTTTCTGGACACATGGAAACAGCGCTGTGAAATATTTTCATAAGAAGTGAGATTTGGCGAAAGTTGAAAGGCCTTCTATAACCAACCCTAAAGAGCTTAGCCAAACAATGAATGTTGCAATAAGCTCCTGCAGGAAAGGTGCTTCAATGACACAACTCCCGAGCAGGTAGCTACATTCTGCACAGTACAAAATGCATTTGAATTCCTGGCTGAAAACTCACTCCAGAAGGAAGAAATGCGTGTGTTTCTCCCTGAAAGAACACTCAGCCACTAGCCTTTTGCTTGCTCCTTCAAAGTCTTTGCAGAAACGTGTGTTTTCACGGCTGGAATACGTTTTGGGATGCATTGTTTCAATCTCCTGCAAGCCTCATGTTGTTTCTTAGACAATGTGGAAAAACAAGGAGTATGTTTCCCAAATCACTTGTAGTCCAGAAAAACGCACACTGCATCACTCTTGCTCAAACATAGCCAATCTCCTAATGCGTTGAGAACATTCAAACAACCAGAAAAGAAGGGCATTCTGCATTGAAATTCAGACGGGTATGACCAAGAGGACATTTCTATTGGTTGCAGAGTGCAAAAGCATGATTGACTTCTTGGTCACGATGAAAACCTTACATTTCCAAATGACCTGAAGTAGGACTTTCACAAAACCATGTGTTTGCGTGTCTGTGGTGAAAGGAGCTCTAAGTTGTGTATTCAGTGCCAGAGAGTGATACACTCTACATTGGTTACACAGCGTTTTGAGAAACCAACCTGCTTCAAACTGAAACAGCTACAGGGTGTGTGTAGCATGCAGAAAGAAGGCTTGTCATTTCAAAGAAAGAAGAGGAAACCAAAATCCAGGTAGTGAAACGAGCACACCAGTATGGGAGATGTGCATGTGGACAGTTTCAAGCAGCAGCTCTCTCTGGACACTTGGAAACAGCGCTGTGAAAAAATTTCGTACGAAGGGGGATTTAGGCAAAGTTGAAAGACCTTCCAAAACCAACCCTAAGAAGTTAGCCAAACGATGAATGTTGCAATAACCTCCTGCATGAAAGGTGCTTCAATGACACAACTCCCGAGCAGGTAGCTACATTCTGCACACTACAAAATGCATATGAAATCCTGGCTGAAAACTCACTCCAGAAGGAAGAAATGCGTGTGTTTCTCCCTGAAAGAACACTCACCCACTAGCCTTTTGCTTGCTCCTTCAAAGTCTTTGTAGAAACGTATGTTTTCACGGCTGGAATACGTTTTCGGATGCATTGTTTCAATCTCCTGCAAGCCTCATGTTGTCTCTTAGACAATGTGGAAAAACAAGGAGTATGTTTCCCAAATCACTTGTAATTCAGAAAAACGGACACTGCATCACTCTTGCTCAAACACGGCCAATCTCCTAATGCGTTGGGAACATTCAAACACCTAGAAACGAAGGGCATTTTGCAGTGAAATTCAGACGGGTATGTTGAAAAGGACATTTCAGTCGGTTGCAGAGTGCAAAAGCATGATTGACTTCATGTTCTTGATGAAAACCTTACATTTCCAAGTGACCTGAAGTAGGACTTTCACAAAATCATGTGTTTGCGTGTCTGTGGTGAAAGGAGCTCTAAGTTGTGTATTCAGTGCTGGAGAGTGACACACTCTACATTGGTTACACAGCGTTTTGAGAGCACCTACATGGTTCAGACTGAAACTGCTACAAGGTGTGTGTAGCATGCAGAAAGAAGGCTTGTCATTTCGAAGAAAGAAGAGGAAACCAAAATCCAGGTAGTGAAACGAGCACACCAGTATGGGAGATGTGCATGTGGACAGTTTCAAGCAGCAGCTCTCTCTGGACACTTGGAAACAGCGCTGTGAAAAATTTCGTACGAAGCCGGATTTGGCCAAACTTGAAAGACCTTCCAAAACCAATCCTAAAGAACTTAGCCAAACAATGAATGTAGCAAGGAGCTCCTGTAGATAAGGTGCTTCTATGGCACAACTCAGGAGCAGTTAGCTACATCCTGCACAGTACAAAATGCAAATGAATTCCAGGCTGAAAACTCACTCCAGAAGGAATAAATGCGTGTGTTTCTCTCTGAAAGAACACTCAGCCACTAGACTTTTGCTTGCTCCTTCAAAGTCTTTGTAGAAACATGTGTTTTCACTGCTGGAATACGTTGTGGGATGCATTGTTTCAATCTCTTGCAAGCCTCATGTCGTTTCTTACACAAATTGGAAAAATACGGAATATGTTTCCCAAATCACTTGAAATCCAGGAAAAGGCACACTGCATCACTCTTGCTCAAACACGCTCTTTCTTGAACTGCAGGAAAACGCACACTGCATCACCCTTGCTCAAACACGCTCTTTCTCCTAATGTGTTGACAACTTTCAACGAACCAGAAACGAAGGGTATTTTGCAGTGGAATTCAGACGGGTATGACCAAGAGGACGTTTCTATTGGTTGAAGAGTGCAAAAGCATGATTAATTCCTTGTTCTCGATGAAAACCTTACATTTCCAAGTGACCTGAAGTAGGACTTTCACAAAAACATGTGTTTGCGTGTCTGTGGTGAAAGGAGCTCTAAGTTGTGTATTCAGTGCTGGACAGTGACACACTCTAAATAGGTTACACAGCTTTTTAAGAGAACCAACATGCTTCAAACTGTAAGTGCTACAAGGTGTGTGTAGCATGCAGAAAGAAGGCTTGTCATTTCAAAGAAAGAAGAGGAAACCAAAATCCAGGTAGTGAAACGAGCACACCAGTATGGGAGATGTGCATGTGGACAGTTTCAAGCAGCAGCTCTTTCTGGACACATGGAAACAGCGCTGTGAAATATTTTCATATGAAGTGAGATTTGGCCAAAGTTGAAAGGCCTTCTATAACCAACCCTAAAGAGCTTAGCCAAACAATGAATGTTACAATAAGCTCCTGCAGGAAAGGTGCTTCAATGACACAACTCCGAGCAGGTAGCTACATTCTGCACAGTACAAAATGCATATGAATTCCTGGCTGAAAACTCACTCCAGAAGGAAGAAATGCGTGTGTTTCTCCCTGAAAGAACACTCAGCCACTAGCCTTTTGCTTGCTCCTTCAAAGTCTTTGCAGAAACGTGTATTTTCACGGCTGGAATACGTTTTGGGATGCATTGTTTCAATCTCCTGCAAGCCTCATGTTGTTTCTTAGACAATGTGGAAAAACAAGGAGTATGTTTCCCAAATCACTTGTAGTCCAGAAAAACGCACACTGCATCACTCTTGCTCAAACATAGCCAATCTCCTAATGCGTTGAGAACATTCAAACAACCAGAAAAGAAGGGCATTTTGCAGTGAAATTCAGACGGGTATGACCAAGAGGACATTTCTATTGGTTGCAGAGTGCAAAAGCATGATTGACATATTGGTCACGATGAAAACCTTACATTTCCAAATGACCTGAAGTAGGACTTCACAAAACCATGTGTTTGCGTGTCTGTGGTGAAAGGAGCTCTAAGTTGTGTATTCAGTGCCAGAGAGTGATACACTCTACATTGGTTACACAGCGTTTTGAGAAACCAACCTGCTTCAAACTGAAACAGCTACAGGGTGTGTGTAGCATGCAGAAAGAAGGCTTGTCATTTCAAAGAAAGAAGAGGAAACCAAAATCCAGGTAGTGAAACGAGCACACCAGTATGGGAGATGTGCATGTGGACAGTTTCAAGCAGCAGCTCTCTCTGGACACTTGGAAACAGCGCTGTGAAAAAATTTCGTACGAAGGGGGATTTAGGCAAAGTTGAAAGACCTTCCAAAACCAACCCTAAGAAGTTAGCCAAACTTTGAATGTTGCAATAACCTCCTGCATGAAAGGTGCTTCAATGACACAACTCCCGAGCAGGTAGCTACATTCTGCACACTACAAAATGCATATGAAATCCTGGCTGAAAACTCACTCCAGAAGGAAGAAATGCGTGTGTTTCTCCCTGAAAGAACACTCACCCACTAGCCTTTTGCTTGCTCCTTCAAAGTCTTTGTAGAAACGTGTGTTTTCACGGCTGCAATACGTTTTGGGATGCATTGTTTCAATCTCCTGCAAGCCTCATGTTGTCTCTTAGACAATGTGGAAAAACAAGGAGTATGTTTCCCAAATCACTTGTAATCCAGAAAAACGGACACTGCATCACTCTTGCTCAAACACGGCCAATCTCCTAATGCGTTGGGAACATTCAAACACCTAGAAACGAAGGGCATTTTGCAGTGAAATTCAGACGGGTATGTTGAAAAGGACATTTCAGTCGGTTGCAGAGTGCAAAAGCGTGATTGACTTCATGTTCTTGATGAAAACCTTACATTTCCAAGTGACCTGAAGTAGGACTTTCACAAAATCATGTGTTTGCGTGTCTGTGGTGAAAGGAGCTCAAAGTTGTGTATTCAGTGCTGGAGAGTGACACACTCTACATTGGTTACACAGCGTTTTGAGAGCACCTACATGGTTCAGACTGAAACTGCTACAAGGTGTGTGTAGCATGCAGAAAGAAGGCTTGTCATTTCGAAGAAAGAAGAGGAAACCAAAATCCAGGTAGTGAAACTAGCACACCAGTATGGGAGATGTGCATGTGGACAGTTTCAAGCAGCAGCTCTCTCTGGACACTTGGAAACAGCGCTGTGAAAAATTTCGTACGAAGCCGGATTTGGCCAAACTTGAAAGACCTTCCAAAACCAATCCTAAAGAACTTAGCCAAACAATGAATGTAGCAAGGAGCTCCTGTAGATAAGGTGCTTCTATGGCACAACTCAGGAGCAGTTAGCTACATCCTGCACAGTACAAAATGCAAATGAATTCCAGGCTGAAAACTCACTCCAGAAGGAATAAATGCGTGTGTTTCTCTCTGAAAGAACACTCAGCCACTAGACTTTTGCTTGCTCCTTCAAAGTCTTTGTAGAAACATGTGTTTTCACTGCTGGAATACGTTGTGGGATGCATTGTTTCAATCTCTTGCAAGCCTCATGTCGTTTCTTACACAAATTGGAAAAATACGGAATATGTTTCCCAAATCACTTCAAATCCAGGAAAAGGCACACTGCATCACTCTTGCTCAAACACGCTCTTTCTTGAAATGCAGGAAAACGCACACTGCATCACCCTTGCTCAAACACGCTCTTTCTCCTAATGTGTTGACAACTTTCAACGAACCAGAAACGAAGGGCATTTTGCAGTGGAATTCAGACGGGTATGACCAAGAGGACGTTTCTATTGGTTGAAGAGTGCAAAAGCATGATTAATTTCTTGTTCTCGATGAAAACCTTACATTTCCAAGTGACCTGAAGTAGGACTTTCACAAAAACATGTGTTTGCGTGTCTGTGGTGAAAGGAGCTCTAAGTTGTGTATTCAGTGCTGGACAGTGACACACTCTAAATAGGTTACACAGCTTTTTAAGAGAACCAACATGCTTCAAACTGTAAGTGCTACAAGGTGTGTGTAGCATGCAGAAAGAAGGCTTGTCATTTCAAAGAAAGAAGAGGAAACCAAAATCCAGGTAGTGAAACGAGCACACCAGTATGGGAGATGTGCATGTGGACAGTTTCAAGCAGCAGCTCTTTCTGGACACATGGAAACAGCACTGTGAAATATTTTCATAAGAAGTGAGATTTGGCGAAAGTTGAAAGGCCTTCTATAACCAACCCTAAAGAGCTTAGCCAAACAATGAATGTTGCAATAAGCTCCTGCAGGAAAGGTGCTTCAATGACACAACTCCCGAGCAGGTAGCTACATTCTGCACAGTACAAAATGCATATGAATTCCTGGCTGAAAACTCACTCCAGAAGGAAGAAATGTGTGTGTTTCTCCCTGAAAGAACACTCAGCCACTAGCCTTTTGCTTGCTCCTTCAAAGTCTTTGCAGAAACGTGTGTTTTCACGGCTGGAATACGTTTTGGGATGCATTGTTTCAATCTCCTGCAAGCCTCATGTTGTTTCTTAGACAATGTGGAAAAACAAGGAGTATGTTTCCCAAATCACTTGTAGTCCAGAAAAACGCACACTGCATCACTCTTACTCAAACATACCCAATCTCCTAATGCGTTGAGAACATTCAAACAACCAGAAAAGAAGGGCATTTTGCAATGAAATTCAGACGGGTATGACCAAGAGGACATTTCTATTGGTTGCAGAGTGCAAAAGCATGATTGACTTCTTGGTCACGATGAAAACCTTACATTTCCAAATGACCTGAAGTAGGACTTTCACAAAACCATGTGTTTGCGTGTCTGTGGTGAAAGGAGCTCTAAGTTGTGTATTCAGTGCCAGAGAGTGATACACTCTACATTGGTTACACAGCGTTTTGAGAAACCAACCTGCTTCAAACTGGAACAGCTACAGGGTGTGTGTAGCATGCAGAAAGAAGGCTTGTCATTTCAAAGAAAGAAGAGGAAACCAAAATCCAGGTAGTGAAACGAGCACACCAGTATGGGAGATGTGCATGTGGACAGTTTCAAGCAGCAGCTCTCTCTGGACACTTGGAAACAGCGCTGTGAAAAAATTTCGCACGAAGGGGGATTTAGGCAAAGTTGAAAGACCTTCCAAAACCAACCCTAAGAAGTTAGCCAAACGATGAATGTTGCAATAACCTCCTGCATGAAAGGTGCTTCAATGACACAACTCCCGAGCAGGTAGCTACATTCTGCACACTACAAAATGCATATGAAATCCTGGCTGAAAACTCACTCCAGAAGGAAGAAATGCTTGTGTTTCTCCCTGAAAGAACACTCACCCACTAGCCTTTTGCTTGCTCCTTCAAAGTCTTTGTAGAAACGTGTGTTTTCACGGCTGGAATACGTTTTGGGATGCATTCTTTCAATCTCCTGCAAGCCTCATGTTGTCTCTTAGACAATGTGGAAAAACAAGGAGTATGTTTCCCAAATCACTTGTAATCCAGAAAAACGGACACTGCATCACTCTTGCTCAAACACGGCCAATCTCCTAATGCGTTGGGAACATTCAAACACCTAGAAACGAAGGGCATTTTGCAGTGAAATTCAGACGGGTATGTTGAAAAGGACATTTCAGTCGGTTGCAGAGTGCAAAAGCATGATTGACTTCATGTTCTTGATGAAAACCTTACATTTCCAAGTGACCTGAAGTAGGACTTTCACAAAATCATGTGTTTGCGTGTCTGTGGTGAAAGGAGCTCTAAGTTGTGTATTCAGTGCTGGAGAGTGACACACTCTACATTGGTTACACAGCGTTTTGAGAGCACCTACATGGTTCAGACTGAAACTGCTACAAGGTGTGTGTAGCATGCAGAAAGAAGGCTTGTCATTTCGAAGAAAGAAGAGGAAACCAAAATCCAGGTAGTGAAACTAGCACACCAGTATGGGAGATGTGCATGTGGACAGTTTCAAGCAGCAGCTCTCTCTGGACACTTGGAAACAGGGCTGTGAAAAATTTCGTACGAAGCCTGATTTGGCCAAAGTTGAAAGACCTTCCAAAACCAATCCTAAAGAACTTAGCCAAACAATGAATGTAGCAAGGAGCTCCTGTAGATAAGGTGCTTCTATGGCACAACTCAGGAGCAGTTAGCTACATCCTGCACAGTACAAAATGCAAATGAATTCCAGGCTGAAAACTCACTCCAGAAGGTGTAAATGCGTGTGTTTCTCTCTGAAAGAACACTCAACCACTAGACTTTTGCTTGCTCCTTCAAAGTCTTTGTAGAAACATGTGTTTTCACTGCTGGAATACGTTGTGGGATGCATTGTTTCAATCTCTTGCAAGCCTCATGTCGTTTCTTACACAAATTGGAAAAATAGGGAATATGTTTCCCAAATCACTTGAAATCCAGGAAAAGGCACACTGCATCACTCTTGCTCAAACACGCTCTTTCTTGAAATGCAGGAAAACGCACACTGCATCACTCTTGCTCAAACACGCTCTTTCTCCTAATGTGTTGACAACTTTCAACGAACCAGAAACGAAGGGCATTTTGCAGTGGAATTCAGACGGGTATGACCAAGAGGACATTTCTATTGGTTGAAGAGTGCAAAAGCATGATTAATTTCTTGTTCTCGATGAAAACCTTACATTTCCAAGTGACCTGAAGTAGGACTTTCACAAAAACATGTGTTTGCGTGTCTGTGGTGAAAGGAGCTCTAAGTTGTGTATTCAGTGCTGGACAGTGACACACTCTAAATAGGTTACAGAACTTTTTAAGAGAACCAACATGCTTCAAACTGTAAGTGCTACAAGGTGTGTGTAGCATGCAGAAAGAAGGCTTGTCATTTCAAAGAAAGAAGAGGAAACCAAAATCCAGGTAGTGAAACGAGCACACCAGTATGGGAGATGTGCATGTGGACAGTTTCAAGCAGCAGCTCTTTCTGGACACATGGAAACAGCGCTGTGAAATATTTTCATATGAAGTGAGATTTGGCCAAAGTAGAAAGGCCTTCTATAACCAACCCTAAAGAGCTTAGCCAAACAATGAATGTTGCAATAAGCTCCTGCAGGAAAGGTGCTTCAATGACACAACTCTGAGCAGGTAGCTACATTCTGCACAGTACAAAATGCATATGAATTCCTGGCTGAAAACTCACTCCAGAAGGAAGAAATGCGTGTGTTTCTCCCTGAAAGAACACTCAGCCACTAGCCTTTTGCTTGCTCCTTCAAAGTCTTTGCAGAAACGTGTGTTTTCACGGCTGGAATACGTTTTGGGATGCATTGTTTCAATCTCCTGCAAGCCTCATGTTGTTTCTTAGACAATGTGGAAAAACAAGGAGTATGTTTCCCAAATCACTTGTAATCCAGAAAAACGGACACTGCATCACTCTTGCTCAAACACGCCCAATATCCTAATGCGTTGGGAACATTCAAACACCTAGAAACGAAGGGCATTTTGCAGTGAAATTCAGACGGGTATGTTGAAAAGGACATTTCAGTCGGTTGCAGGGTGCAAAAGCATGATTGACTTCTTGGTCACGATGACAACCTTACATTTCCGAATGACCTGAAGTAGGACTTTCACAAAACCATGTGTTTGCGTGTCTGTGGTGAAAGGAGCTCTAAGTTGTGTATTCAGTGCCAGAGAGTGATACACTCTACATTGGTTACACAGCGTTTTGAGAAACCAACCTGCTTCAAACTGAAATAGCTACAGGGTGTGTGTAACATGCAGAAAGAAGGCTTGTCATTTCAAAGAAAGAAGAGGAAACCAAAATCCAGGTAGTGAAACGAGCACACCAGTATGGGAGGTGTGCATGTGGAGAGTTTCAAGCAGCAGCTCTCTCTGGACACTTGGAAACAGCGCTGTGAAAAAATTTCGTACGAAGGGGGATTTAGGCAAAGTTGAAAGACCTTCCAAAACCAACCCTAAGAAGTTAGCCAAACGATGAATGTTGCAATAACCTCCTGCATGAAAGGTGCTTCAATGACACAACTCCCGAGCAGGTAGCTACATTCTGCACACTACAAATTGCATATGAAATCCTGGCTGAAAACTCACTCCAGAAGGAAGAAATGCGTGTGTTTCTCCATGAAAGAACACTCACCCACTAGCCTTTTGCTTGCTCCTTCAAAGTCTTTGCAGAAACGTGTGTTTTCACGGCTGGAATACGTTTTGGGATGCATTCTTTCAATCTCCTGCAAGCCTCATGTTGTCTCTTAGACAATGTGGAAAAACAAGGAGTATGTTTCCCAAATCACTTGTAATCCAGAAAAACGCACACTGCCTCACTCTTGCTCAAACATAGCCAATCTCCTAATGCGTTGAGAACATTCAAACAACCAGAAAAGAAGGGCATTTTGCAGTGAAATTCAGACGGGTATGACCAAGAGGACATTTCTATTGGTTGCAGAGTGCAAAAGCATGATTGACTTCTTGGTCACGATGAAAACCTTACATTTCCAAATGACCTGAAGTAGGACTTTCACAAAACCATGTGTTTGCGTGTCTGTGGTGAAAGGAGCTCTAAGTTGTGTATTCAGTGCCAGAGAGTGATACACTCTACATTGGTTACACAGCGTTTTGAGAAACCAACCTGCTTCAAACTGAAACAGCTACAGGGTGTGTGTAGCATGCAGAAAGAAGGCTTGTCATTTCAAAGAAAGAAGAGGAAACCAAAATCCAGGTAGTGAAACGAGCACACCAGTATGGGAGATGTGCATGTGGACAGTTTCAAGCAGCAGCTCTCTCTGGACACTTGGAAACAGCGCTGTGAAAAAATTTCGTACGAAGGGGGATTTAGGCAAAGTTGAAAGACCTTCCAAAACCAACCCTAAGAAGTTAGCCAAACGATGAATGTTGCAATAACCTCCTGCATGAAAGGTGCTTCAATGACACAACTCCCGAGCAGGTAGCTACATTCTGCACACTACAAAATGCACATGAAATCCTGGCTGAAAACTCACTCCAGAAGGAAGAAATGCGTGTGTTTCTCACTGAAAGAACACTCACCCACTAGCCTTTTGCTTGCTCCTTCAAAGTCTTTGTAGAAACGTGTGTTTTCACGGCTGGAATACGTTTTGGGATGCATTCTTTCAATCTCCTGCAAGCCTCATGTTGTCTCTTAGACAATGTGGAAAAACAAGGAGTATGTTTCCCAAATCACTTGTAATCCAGAAAAACGGACACTGCATCACTCTTGCTCAAACACGGCCAATCTCCTAATGCGCTGGGAACATTCAAACACCTAGAAACGAAGGGCATTTTGCAGTGAAATTCAGACGGGTATGTTGAAAAGGACATTTCAGTCGGTTGCAGAGTGCAAAAGCATGATTGACTTCATGTTCTTGATGAAAACCTTACATTTCCAAGTGACCTGAAGTAGGACTTTCACAAAATCATGTGTTTGCGTGTCTGTGGTGAAAGGAGCTCTAAGTTGTGTATTCAGTGCTGGAGAGTGACACACTCTACATTGGTTACACAGCGTTTTGAGAGCACCTACATGGTTCAGACTGAAACTGCTACAAGGTGTGTGTAGCATGCAGAAAGAAGGCTTGTCATTTCGAAGAAAGAAGAGGAAACCAAAATCCAGGTAGTGAAACGAGCACACCAGTATGGGAGATGTGCATGTGGACAGTTTCAAGCAGCAGCTCTCTCTGGACACTTGGAAACAGCGCTGTGAAAAATTTCGTACGAAGCCGGATTTGGCCAAACTTGAAAGACCTTCCAAAACCAATCCTAAAGAACTTAGCCAAACAATGAATGTAGCAAGGAGCTCCTGTAGATAAGGTGCTTCTATGGCACAACTCAGGAGCAGTTAGCTACATCCTGCACAGTACAAAATGCAAATGAATTCCAGGCTGAAAACTCACTCCAGAAGGTGTAAATGCGTGTGTTTCTCTCTGAAAGAACACTCAACCACTAGACTTTTGCTTGCTCCTTCAAAGTCTTTGTAGAAACATGTGTTTTCACTGCTGGAATACGTTGTGGGATGCATTGTTTCAATCTCTTGCAAGCCTCATGTCGTTTCTTACACAAATTGGAAAAATAGGGAATATGTTTCCCAAATCACTTGAAATCCAGGAAAAGGCACACTGCATCACTCTTGCTCAAACACGCTCTTTCTTGAAATGCAGGAAAACGCACACTGCATCACTCTTGCTCAAACACGCTCTTTCTCCTAATGTGTTGACAACTTTCAACGAACCAGAAACGAAGGGCATTTTGCAGTGGAATTCAGACGGGTATGACCAAGAGGACATTTCTATTGGTTGAAGAGTGCAAAAGCATGATTAATTTCTTGTTCTCGATGAAAACCTTACATTTCCAAGTGACCTGAAGTAGGACTTTCACAAAAACATGTGTTTGCGTGTCTGTGGTGAAAGGAGCTCTAAGTTGTGTATTCAGTGCTGGACAGTGACACACTCTAAATAGGTTACACAGCTTTTTAAGAGAACCAACATGCTTCAAACTGTAAGTGCTACAAGGTGTGTGTAGCATGCAGAAAGAAGGCTTGTCATTTCAAAGAAAGAAGAGGAAACCAAAATCCAGGTAGTGAAACGAGCACACCAGTATGGGAGATGTGCATGTGGACAGTTTCAAGCAGCAGCTCTTTCTGGACACATGGAAACAGCGCTGTGAAATATTTTCATATGAAGTGAGATTTGGCCAAAGTTGAAAGGCCTTCTATAACCAACCCTAAAGAGCTTAGCCAAACAATGAATGTTGCAATAAGCTCCTGCAGGAAAGGTGCTTCAATGACACAACTCTGAGCAGGTAGCTACATTCTGCACAGTACAAAATGCATATGAATTCCTGGCTGAAAACTCACTCCAGAAGGAAGAAATGCGTGTGTTTCTCCCTGAAAGAACACTCAGCCACTAGCCTTTTGCTTGCTCCTTCAAAGTCTTTGCAGAAACGTGTGTTTTCACGGCTGGAATACGTTTTGGGATGCATTGTTTCAATCTCCTGCAAGCCTCATGTTGTTTCTTAGACAATGTGGAAAAACAAGGAGTATGTTTCCCAAATCACTTGTAATCCAGAAAAACGGACACTGCATCACTCTTGCTCAAACACGCCCAATATCCTAATGCGTTGGGAACATTCAAACACCTAGAAACGAAGGGCATTTTGCAGTGAAATTCAGACGGGTATGTTGAAAAGGACATTTCAGTCGGTTGCAGGGTGCAAAAGCATGATTGACTTCTTGGTCACGATGACAACCTTACATTTCCGAATGACCTGAAGTAGGACTTTCACAAAACCATGTGTTTGCGTGTCTGTGGTGAAAGGAGCTCTAAGTTGTGTATTCAGTGCCAGAGAGTGATACACTCTACATTGGTTACACAGCGTTTTGAGAAACCAACCTGCTTCAAACTGAAATAGCTACAGGGTGTGTGTAACATGCAGAAAGAAGGCTTGTCATTTCAAAGAAAGAAGAGGAAACCAAAATCCAGGTAGTGAAACGAGCACACCAGTATGGGAGGTGTGCATGTGGAGAGTTTCAAGCAGCAGCTCTCTCTGGACACTTGGAAACAGCGCTGTGAAAAAATTTCGTACGAAGGGGGATTTAGGCAAAGTTGAAAGACCTTCCAAAACCAACCCTAAGAAGTTAGCCAAACGATGAATGTTGCAATAACCTCCTGCATGAAAGGTGCTTCAATGACACAACTCCCGAGCAGGTAGCTACATTCTGCACACTACAAAATGCATATGAAATCCTGGCTGAAAACTCACTCCAGAAGGAAGAAATGCGTGTGTTTCTCCATGAAAGAACACTCACCCACTAGCCTTTTGCTTGCTCCTTCAAAGTCTTTGCAGAAACGTGTGTTTTCACGGCTGGAATACGTTTTGGGATGCATTCTTTCAATCTCCTGCAAGCCTCATGTTGTCTCTTAGGCAATGTGGAAAAACAAGGAGTATGTTTCCCAAATCACTTGTAATCCAGAAAAAGGGACACTGCATCACTCTTGCTCAAACACGCCCAATCTCCTAATGCGTTGGGAACATTCAAACACCTAGAAACGAAGGGCATTTTGCAGTGAAATTCAGACGGGTATGTTGAAAAGGACATTTCAGTCAGTTGCAGAGTGCAAAAGCATGATTGACTTCATGTTCTTGATGAAAACCTTACATTTCCAAGTGACCTGAAGTAGGACTTTCACAAAAACATGTGTTTGCGTGTCTGTGGTGAAAGGAGCTCTAAGTGGTGTATTCAGTGCTGGAGAGTGACACACTCTACATTGGTTACACAGCGTTTTGAGAGCACCTACATGGTTCAGACTGAAACTGCTACAAGGTGTGTGTAGCATGCAGAAAGAAGGCTTGTCATTTCGAAGAAAGAAGAGGAAACCAAAATCCAGGTAGTGAAACGAGCACACCAGTATGGGAGATGTGCATGTGGACAGTTTCAAGCAGCAGCTCTCTCTGGACACTTGGAAACAGCGCTGTGAAAAATTTCGTACGAAGCCGGATTTGGCCAAAGTTGAAAGACCTTCCAAAACCAATCCTAAAGAACTTAGCCAAACAATGAATGTAGCAATGAGCTCCTGTAGATAAGGTGCTTCTATGGCACAACTTAGGAGCAGTTAGCTACATCCTGCACAGTACAAAATGCAAATGAATTCCAGGCTGAAAACTCCCTCCAGAAGGAATAAATGCGTGTGTTTCTCTCTGAAAGAACACTCAGCCCCTAGACTTTTGCTTGCTCCTTCAAAGTCTTTGTAGAAACATGTGTTTTCACTGCTGGAATACGTTGTGGGATGCATTGTTTCAATCTCTTGCAGGCCTCATGTAGTTTCTTACACAAATTGGAAAAATACGGAATATGTTTCCCAAATCACTTGAAATCCAGGAAAACGCACACTGCATCACTCTTGCTCAAACACGCTCTTTCTTGAAATGCAGGAAAACGCACACTGCATCACTCTTGCTCAAGCACGCTCTTTCTTGAAATGCAGGAAAACGCACACTGCATCACTCTTGCTCAAACACGCTCTTTCTCCTAATGTGTTGACAACTTTCAACGAACCAGAAACGAAGGGCATTTTGCAGTGGAATTCAGACGGGTATGACCAAGAGGACATTTCTATTGGTTGAAGAGTGCAAAAGCATGATTAATTTCTTGTTCTCGATGAAAACCTTACATTTCCAAGTGACCTGAAGTAGGACTTTCACAAAAACATGTGTTTGCTTGTCTGTGGTGAAAGGAGCTCTAAGTTGTGTATTCAGTGCTGGACAGTGACACACTCTAAATAGGTTACACAGCTTTTTAAGAGAACCAACATGCTTCAAACTGTAAGTGCTACAAGGTGTGTGTAGCATGCAGAAAGAAGGCTTGTCATTTCAAAGAAAGAAGAGGAAACCAAAATCCAGGTAGTGAAACGAGCACACCAGTATGGGAGATGTGCATGTGGACAGTTTCAAGCAGCAGCTCTTTCTGGACACATGGAAACAGCGCTGTGAAATATTTTCATATGAAGTGAGATTTGGCCAAAGTTGAAAGGCCTTCTATAACCAACCCTAAAGAGCTTAGCCAAACAATGAATGTTGTAATAAGCTCCTGCAGGAAAGGTGCTTCAATGACACAACTCCGAGCAGGTAGCTACGTTCTGCACAGTACAAAATGCATATGAATTCCAGGCTGAAAACGCACTCCAGAAGGAAGAAATGCGTGTGTTTCTCCCTGAAAGAACACTCAGCCACTAGCCTTTTGCTTGCTCTTTCAAAGTCTTTGCAGAAACGTGTGTTTTCACGGCTGGAATACGTTTTGGGATGCATTGTTTCAATCTCCTGCAAGCCTCATGTTGTTTCTTAGACAATGTGGAAAAACAAGGAGTATGTTTCCCAAATCACTTGTAGTCCAGAAAAACGCACACTACCTCACTCTTGCTCAAACATAGCCAATCTCCTAATGCGTTGAGAACATTCAAACAACCAGAAAAGAAGGGCATTTTGCAGTGAAATTCAGACGGGTATGACCAAGAGGACATTTCTATTGGTTGCAGAGTGCAAAAGCATGATTGACTTCTTGGTCACGATGAAAACCTTACATTTCCAAATGACCTGAAGTAGGACTTTCACAAAAGAATGTGTTTGCGTGTCTGTGGTGAAAGGAGCTCTAAGTTGTGTATTCAGTGCCAGAGAGTGATACACTCTACATTGGTTACACAGCGTTTTGAGAAACCAACTTGCTTCAAACTGAAACAGCTACAGGGTGTGTGTAGCATGCAGAAAGAAGGCTTGTCATTTCAAAGAAAGAAGAGGAAACCAAAATCCAGGTAGTGAAACGAGCACACCAGTATGGGAGATGTGCATTTGGACAGTTTCAAGCAGCAGCTCTCTCTGGACACTTGGAAACAGCGCTGTGAAAAAATTTCGTACGAAGGGGGATTTAGGCAAAGTTGAAAGACCTTCCAAAACCAACCCTAAGAAGTTAGCCAAACGATGAATGTTGCAATAACCTCCTGCATGAAAGGTGCTTCAATGACACAACTCCCGAGCAGGTAGCTACATTCTGCACACTACAAAATGCATATGAAATCCTGGCTGAAAACTCACTCCAGAAGGAAGAAATGCGTGTGTTTCTCCCTGAAAGAACACTCACCCACTAGCCTTTTGCTTGCTCCTTCAAAGTCTTTGCAGAAACGTGTGTTTTCACGGCTGGAATACGTTTTGGGATGCATTGTTTCAATCTCCTGCAAGCCTCATGTTGTCTCTTAGGCAATGTGGAAAAACAAGGAGTATGTTTCCCAAATCACTTGTAATCCAGAAAAACGGACACTGCATCACTCTTGCTCAAACAAGGCCAATCTCCTAATGCGTTGGGAACATTCAAACACCTAGAAACGAAGGGCATTTTGCAGTGAAATTCAGACGGGTATGTTGAAAAGGACATTTCATTCGGTTGCAGAGTGCAAAAGCATGATTGACTTCATGTTCTTGATGAAAACCTTACATTTCCAAGTGACCTGAAGTAGGACTTTCACAAAATCATGTGTTTGCGTGTCTGTGGTGAGAGGAGCTCTAAGTTGTGTATTCAGTGCTGGAGAGTGACACACTCTACATTGGTTACACAGCGTTTTGAGAGCACCTACATGGTTCAGACTGAAACTGCTACAAGGTGTGTGTAGCATGCAGAAAGAAGGCTTGTCATTTCGAAGAAAGAAGAGGAAACCAAAATCCAGGTAGTGAAACGAGCACACCAGTATGGGAGATGTGCATGTGGACAGTTTCAAGCAGCAGCTCTCTCTGGACACTTGGAAACAGCGCTGTGAAAAATTTCGTACGAAGCCGGATTTGGCCAAACTTGAAAGACCTTCCAAAACCAATCCTAAAGAACTTAGCCAAACAATGAATGTAGCAAGGAGCTCCTGTAGATAAGGTGCTTCTATGGCACAACTCAGGAGCAGTTAGCTACATCCTGCACAGTACAAAATGCAAATGAATTCCAGGCTGAAAACTCACTCCAGAAGGAATAAATGCGTGTGTTTCTCTCTGAAAGAACACTCAGCCCCTAGACTTTTGCTTGCTCCTTCAAAGTCTTTGTAGAAACATGTGTTTTCACTGCTGGAATACGTTGTGGGATGCATTGTTTCAATCTCTTGCAGGCCTCATGTAGTTTCTTACACAAATTGGAAAAATACGGAATATGTTTCCCAAATCACTTGAAATCCAGGAAAACGCACACTGCATCACTCTTGCTCAAACACGCTCTTTCTTGAAATGCAGGAAAACGCACACTGCATCACTCTTGCTCAAACACGCTCTTTCTCCTAATGTGTTGACAACTTTCAACGAACCAGAAACGAAGGGCATTTTGCAGTGGAATTCAGACGGGTATGACCAAGAGGACATTTCTATTGGTTGAAGAGTGCAAAAGCATGATTAATTTCTTGTTCTCGATGAAAACCTTACATTTCCAAGTGACCTGAAGTAGGACTTTCACAAAAACATGTGTTTGCGTGTCTGTGGTGAAAGGAGCTCTAAGTTGTGTATTCAGTGCTGGACAGTGACACACTCTAAATAGGTTACACAGCTTTTTAAGAGAACCAACATGCTTCAAACTGTAAGTGCTACAAGGTGTGTGTAGCATGCAGAAAGAAGGCTTGTCATTTCAAAGAAAGAAGAGGAAACCAAATTCCACGTAGTGAAACGAGCACACCAGTATGGGAGATGTGCATGTGGACAGTTTCAAGCAGCAGCTCTTTCTGGACACATGGAAACAGCGCTGTGAAATATTTTCATATGAAGTGAGATTTGGCCAAAGTTGAAAGGCCTTCTATAACCAACCCTAAAGAGCGTAGCCAAACGATGAATGTTGCAATAAGCTCCTGCAGGAAAGGTGCTTCAATGACACAACTCCCGAGCAGGTAGCTACATTCTGCACAGTACAAAATGCATATGAATTCCTGGCTGAAAACTCACTCCAGAAGGAAGAAATGCGTGTGTTTCTCCCTGAAAGAACACTCAGCCACTAGCCTTTTGCTTGCTCCTTCAAAGTCTTTGCAGAAACGTGTGTTTTCACGGCTGGAATACGTTTTGGGATGCATTGTTTCAATCTCCTGCAAGCCTCATGTTGTTTCTTAGACAATGTGGAAAAACAAGGAGTATGTTTCCCAAATCACTTGTAGTCCAGAAAAACGCACACTGCATCACTCTTACTCAAACATACCCAATCTCCTAATGCGTTGAGAACATTCAAACAACCAGAAAAGAAGGGCATTTTGCAATGAAATTCAGACGGGTATGACCAAGAGGACATTTCTATTGGTTGCAGAGTGCAAAAGCATGATTGACTTCTTGGTCACGATGAAAACCTTACATTTCCAAATGACCTGAAGTAGGACTTTCACAAAACCATGTGTTTGCGTGTCTGTGGTGAAAGGAGCTCTAAATTGTGTATTCAGTGCCAGAGAGTGATACACTCTACATTGGTTACACAGCGTTTTGAGAAACCAACCTGCTTCAAACTGAAACAGCTACAGGGTGTGTGTAGCATGCAGAAAGAAGGCTTGTCATTTCAAAGAAAGAAGAGGAAACCAAAATCCAGGTAGTGAAACGAGCACACCAGTATGGGAGATGTGCATGTGGACAGTTTCAAGCAGCAGCTCTCTCTGGACACTTGGAAACAGCGCTGTGAAAAAATTTCGTACGAAGGGGGATTTAGGCAAAGTTGAAAGACCTTCCAAAACCAACCCTAAGAAGTTAGCCAAACGATGAATGTTGCAATAACCTCCTGCATGAAAGGTGCTTCAATGACACAACTCCCGAGCAGGTAGCTACATTCTGCACACTACAAAATGCACATGAAATCCTGGCTGAAAACTCACTCCAGAAGGAAGAAATGCGTGTGTTTCTCCCTGAAAGAACACTCACCCACTAGCCTTTTGCTTGCTCCTTCAAAGTCTTTGCAGAAACGTGTGTTTTCACGGCTGGAATACGTTTTGGGATGCATTGTTTCAATCTCCTGCAAGCCTCATGTTGTTTCTTAGACAATGTGGAAAAACAAGGAGTATGTTTCCCAAATCACTTGTAATCCAGAAAAACGGACACTGCATCACTCTTGCTCAAACACGCCCAATATCCTAATGCGTTGGGAACATTCAAACACCTAGAAACGAAGGGCATTTTGCAGTGAAATTCAGACGGGTATGTTGAAAAGGACATTTCAGTCGGTTGCAGGGTGAAAAAGCATGATTGACTTCTTGGTCACGATGACAACCTTACATTTCCGAATGACCTGAAGTAGGACTTTCACAAAACCATGTGTTTGCGTGTCTGTGGTGAAAGGAGCTCTAAGTTGTGTATTCAGTGCCAGAGAGTGATACACTCTACATTGGTTACACAGCGTTTTGAGAAACCAACCTGCTTCAAACTGAAATAGCTACAGGGTGTGTGTAACATGCAGAAAGAAGGCTTGTCATTTCAAAGAAAGAAGAGGAAACCAAAATCCAGGTAGTGAAACGAGCACACCAGTATGGGAGGTGTGCATGTGGAGAGTTTCAAGCAGCAGCTCTCTCTGGACACTTGGAAACAGCGCTGTGAAAAAATTTCGTACGAAGGGGGATTTAGGCAAAGTTGAAAGACCTTCCAAAACCAACCCTAAGAAGTTAGCCAAACGATGAATGTTGCAATAACCTCCTGCATGAAAGGTGCTTCAATGACACAACTCCCGAGCAGGTAGCTACATTCTGCACACTACAAAATGCATATGAAATCCTGGCTGAAAACTCACTCCAGAAGGAAGAAATGCGTGTGTTTCTCCATGAAAGAACACTCACCCACTAGCCTTTTGCTTGCTCCTTCAAAGTCTTTGCAGAAACGTGTGTTTTCACGGCTGGAATACGTTTTGGGATGCATTCTTTCAATCTCCTGCAAGCCTCATGTTGTCTCTTAGACAATGTGGAAAAACAAGGAGTATGTTTCCCAAATCACTTGTAATCCAGAAAAAGGGACACTGCATCACTCTTGCTCAAACACGCCCAATCTCCTAATGCGTTGGGAACATTCAAACACCTAGAAACGAAGGGCATTTTGCAGTGAAATTCAGACGGGTATGTTGAAAAGGACATTTCAGTCAGTTGCAGAGTGCAAAAGCATGATTGACTTCATGTTCTTGATGAAAACCTTACATTTCCAAGTGACCTGAAGTAGGACTTTCACAAAAACATGTGTTTGCGTGTCTGTGGTGAAAGGAGCTCTAAGTGGTGTATTCAGTGCTGGAGAGTGACACACTCTACATTGGTTACACAGCGTTTTGAGAGCACCTACATGGTTCAGACTGAAACTGCTACAAGGTGTGTGTAGCATGCAGAAAGAAGGCTTGTCATTTCGAAGAAAGAAGAGGAAACCAAAATCCAGGTAGTGAAACGAGCACACCAGTATGGGAGATGTGCATGTGGACAGTTTCAAGCAGCAGCTCTCTCTGGACACTTGGAAACAGCGCTGTGAAAAATTTCGTACGAAGCCGGATTTGGCCAAAGTTGAAAGACCTTCCAAAACCAATCCTAAAGAACTTAGCCAAACAATGAATGTAGCAATGAGCTCCTGTAGATAAGGTGCTTCTATGGCACAACTTAGGAGCAGTTAGCTACATCCTGCACCGTACAAAATGCAAATGATTCCAGGCTGAAAACTCACTCCAGAAGGAATAAATGCGTGTGTTTCTCTCTGAAAGAACACTCAGCCCCTAGACTTTTGCTTGCTCCTTCAAAGTCTTTGTAGAAACATGTGTTTTCACTGCTGGAATACGTTGTGGGATGCATTGTTTCAATCTCTTGCAGGCCTCATGTAGTTTCTTACACAAATTGGAAAAATACGGAATATGTTTCCCAAATCACTTGAAATCCAGGAAAACGCACACTGCATCACTCTTGCTCAAACACGCTCTTTCTTGAAATGCAGGAAAACGCACACTGCATCACTCTTGCTCAAGCACGCTCTTTCTTGAAATGCAGGAAAACGCACACTGCATCACTCTTGCTCAAACACGCTCTTTCTCCTAATGTGTTGACAACTTTCAACGAACCAGAAACGAAGGGCATTTTGCAGTGGAATTCAGACGGGTATGACCAAGAGGACATTTCTATTGGTTGAAGAGTGCAAAAGCATGATTAATTTCTTGTTCTCGATGAAAACCTTACATTTCCAAGTGACCTGAAGTAGGACTTTCACAAAAACATGTGTTTGCGTGTCTGTGGTGAAAGGAGCTCTAAGTTGTGTATTCAGTGCTGGACAGTGACACACTCTAAATAGGTTACACAGCTTTTTAAGAGAACCAACATGCTTCAAACTGTAAATGCTACAAGATGTGTGTAGCATGCAGAAAGAAGGCTTGTCATTTCAAAGAAAGAAGAGGAAACCAAAATCCACGTAGTGAAACGAGCACACCAGTATGGGAGATGTGCATGTGGACAGTTTCAAGCAGCAGCTCTTTCTGGACACATGGAAACAGCGCTGTGAAATATTTTCATATGAAGTGAGATTTGGCCAAAGTTGAAAGGCCTTCTATAACCAACCCTAAAGAGCTTAGCCAAACAATGAATGTTGTAATAAGCTCCTGCAGGAAAGGTGCTTCAATGACACAACTCCGAGCAGGTAGCTACGTTCTGCACAGTACAAAATGCATATGAATTCCAGGCTGAAAACGCACTCCAGAAGGAAGAAATGCGTGTGTTTCTCCCTGAAAGAACACTCAGCCACTAGCCTTTTGCTTGCTCTTTCAAAGTCTTTGCAGAAACGTGTGTTTTCACGGCTGGAATACGTTTTGGGATGCATTGTTTCAATCTCCTGCAAGCCTCATGTTGTTTCTTAGACAATGTGGAAAAACAAGGAGTATGTTTCCCAAATCACTTGTAGTCCAGAAAAACGCACACTGCCTCACTCTTGCTCAAACATAGCCAATCTCCTAATGCGTTGAGAACATTCAAACAACCAGAAAAGAAGGGCATTTTGCAGTGAAATTCAGACGGGTATGACCAAGAGGACATTTCTATTGGTTGCAGAGTGCAAAAGCATGATTGACTTCTTGGTCACGATGAAAACCTTACATTTCCAAATGACCTGAAGTAGGACTTTCACAAAACCATGTGTTTGCGTGTCTGTGGTGAAAGGAGCTCTAAGTTGTGTATTCAGTGCCAGAGAGTGATACACTCTACATTGGTTATACAGCGTTTTGAGAAACCAACTTGCTTTAAACTGAAACAGCTACAGGGTGTGTGTAGCATGCAGAAAGAAGGCTTGTCATTTCAAAGAAAGAAGAGGAAACCAAAATCCAGGTAGTGAAACGAGCACACCAGTATGGGAGATGTGCATGTGGACAGTTTCAAGCAGCAGCTCTCTCTGGACACTTGGAAACAGCGCTGTGAAAAAATTTCGTACGAAGGGGGATTTAGGCAAAGTTGAAAGACCTTCCAAAACCAACCCTAAGAAGTTAGCCAAACGATGAATGTTGCAATAACCTCCTGCATGAAAGGTGCTTCAATGACACAACTCCCGAGCAGGTAGCTACATTCTGCACACTACAAAATGCATATGAAATCCTGGCTGAAAACTCACTCCAGAAGGAAGAAATGCGTGTGTTTCTCCGTGAAAGAACACTCACCCACTAGCCTTTTGCTTGCTCCTTCAAAGTCTTTGCAGAAACGTGTGTTTTCACGGCTGGAATACGTTT
The DNA here is from genome assembly GCF_964146895.1 of Miniopterus schreibersii. Classification (NCBI taxonomy): domain Eukaryota; kingdom Metazoa; phylum Chordata; class Mammalia; order Chiroptera; family Miniopteridae; genus Miniopterus; species Miniopterus schreibersii. Next base: position 83,890,406 of record NC_138109.1, on the reverse strand, counting down.
TGGGATGCATTGTTTCAATCTCCTGCAAGCCTCATGTTGTCTCTTAGGCAATGTGGAAAAACAAGGAGTATGTTTCCCAAATCACTTGTAATCCAGAAAAACGGACACTGCATCACTCTTGCTCAAACACGGCCAATCTCCTAATGCGTTGGGAACATTCAAACACCTAGAAACGAAGGGCATTTTGCAGTGAAATTCAGACGGGTATGTTGAAAAGGACATTTCAGTCGGTTGCAGAGTGCAAAAGCATGATTGACTTCATGTTCTTGATGAAAACCTTACATTTCCAAGTGACCTGAAGTAGGACTTTCACAAAATCATGTGTTTGCGTGTCTGTGGTGAGAGGAGCTCTAAGTTGTGTATTCAGTGCTGGAGAGTGACACACTCTACATTGGTTACACAGCGTTTTGAGAGCACCTACATGGTTCAGACTGAAACTGCTACAAGGTGTGTGTAGCATGCAGAAAGAAGGCTTGTCATTTCGAAGAAAGAAGAGGAAACCAAAATCCAGGTAGTGAAACGAGCACACCAGTATGGGAGATGTGCATGTGGACAGTTTCAAGCAGCAGCTCTCTCTGGACACTTGGAAACAGCGCTGTGAAAAATTTCGTACGAAGCCGGATTTGGCCAAACTTGAAAGACCTTCCAAAACCAATCCTAAAGAACTTAGCCAAACAATGAATGTAGCAAGGAGCTCCTGTAGATAAGGTGCTTCTATGGCACAACTCAGGAGCAGTTAGCTACATCCTGCACAGTACAAAATGCAAATGAATTCCAGGCTGAAAACTCACTCCAGAAGGAATAAATGCGTGTGTTTCTCTCTGAAAGAACACTCAGCCCCTAGACTTTTGCTTGCTCCTTCAAAGTCTTTGTAGAAACATGTGTTTTCACTGCTGGAATACGTTGTGGGATGCATTGTTTCAATCTCTTGCAGGCCTCATGTAGTTTCTTACACAAATTGGAAAAATACGGAATATGTTTCCCAAATCACTTGAAATCCAGGAAAACGCACACTGCATCACTCTTGCTCAAACACGCTCTTTCTTGAAATGCAGGAAAACGCACACTGCATCACTCTTGCTCAAACACGCTCTTTCTCCTAATGTGTTGACAACTTTCAACGAACCAGAAACGAAGGGCATTTTGCAGTGGAATTCAGACGGGTATGACCAAGAGGACATTTCTATTGGTTGAAGAGTGCAAAAGCATGATTAATTTCTTGTTCTCGATGAAAACCTTACATTTCCAAGTGACCTGAAGTAGGACTTTCACAAAAACATGTGTTTGCGTGTCTGTGGTGAAAGGAGCTCTAAGTTGTGTATTCAGTGCTGGACAGTGACACACTCTAAATAGGTTACACAGCTTTTTAAGAGAACCAACATGCTTCAAACTGTAAGTGCTACAAGGTGTGTGTAGCATGCAGAAAGAAGGCTTGTCATTTCAAAGAAAGAAGAGGAAACCAAAATCCACGTAGTGAAACGAGCACACCAGTATGGGAGATGTGCATGTGGACAGTTTCAAGCAGCAGCTCTTTCTGGACACATGGAAACAGCGCTGTGAAATATTTTCATATGAAGTGAGATTTGGCCAAAGTTGAAAGGCCTTCTATAACCAACCCTAAAGAGCTTAGCCAAACAATGAATGTTGTAATAAGCTCCTGCAGGAAAGGTGCTTCAATGACACAACTCCGAGCAGGTAGCTACGTTCTGCACAGTACAAAATGCATATGAATTCCAGGCTGAAAACGCACTCCAGAAGGAAGAAATGCGTGTGTTTCTCCCTGAAAGAACACTCAGCCACTAGCCTTTTGCTTGCTCTTTCAAAGTCTTTGCAGAAACGTGTGTTTTCACGGCTGGAATACGTTTTGGGATGCATTGTTTCAATCTCCTGCAAGCCTCATGTTGTTTCTTAGACAATGTGGAAAAACAAGGAGTGTGTTTCCCAAATCACTTGTAGTCCAGAAAAACGCACACTGCCTCACTCTTGCTCAAACATAGCCAATCTCCTAATGCGTTGAGAACATTCAAACAACCAGAAAAGAAGGGCATTTTGCAGTGAAAGTCAGACGGGTATGACCAAGAGGACATTTCTATTGGTTGCAGAGTGCAAAAGCATGATTGACTTCTTGGTCACGATGAAAACCTTACATTTCCAAATGACCTGAAGTAGGACTTTCACAAAAGAATGTGTTTGCGTGTCTGTGGTGAAAGGAGCTCTAAGTTGTGTATTCAGTGCCAGAGAGTGATACACTCTACATTGGTTACACAGCGTTTTGAGAAACCAACTTGCTTCAAACTGAAACAGCTACAGGGTGTGTGTAGCATGCAGAAAGAAGGCTTGTCATTTCAAAGAAAGAAGAGGAAACCAAAATCCAGGTAGTGAAACGAGCACACCAGTATGGGAGATGTGCATTTGGACAGTTTCAAGCAGCAGCTCTCTCTGGACACTTGGAAACAGCGCTGTGAAAAAATTTCGTACGAAGGGGGATTTAGGCAAAGTTGAAAGACCTTCCAAAACCAACCCTAAGAAGTTAGCCAAACGATGAATGTTGCAATAACCTCCTGCATGAAAGGTGCTTCAATGACACAACTCCCGAGCAGGTAGCTACATTCTGCACACTACAAAATGCATATGAAATCCTGGCTGAAAACTCACTCCAGAAGGAAGAAATGCGTGTGTTTCTCCCTGAAAGAACACTCACCCACTAGCCTTTTGCTTGCTCCTTCAAAGTCTTTGCAGAAACGTGTGTTTTCAGGGCTGGAATACGTTTTGGGATGCATTGTTTCAATCTCCTGCAAGCCTCATGTTGTCTCTTAGGCAATGTGGAAAAACAAGGAGTATGTTTCCCAAATCACTTGTAATCCAGAAAAACGGACACTGCATCACTCTTGCTCAAACACGGCCAATCTCCTAATGCGTTGGGAACATTCAAACACCTAGAAACGAAGGGCATTTTGCAGTGAAATTCAGACGGGTATGTTGAAAAGGACATTTCAGTCGGTTGCAGAGTGCAAAAGCATGATTGACTTCATGTTCTTGATGAAAACCTTACATTTCCAAGTGACCTGAAGTAGGACTTTCACAAAATCATGTGTTTGCGTGTCTGTGGTGAGAGGAGCTCTAAGTTGTGTATTCAGTGCTGGAGAGTGACACACTCTACATTGGTTACACAGCGTTTTGAGAGCACCTACATGGTTCAGACTGAAACTGCTACAAGGTGTGTGTAGCATGCAGAAAGAAGGCTTGTCATTTCGAAGAAAGAAGAGGAAACCAAAATCCAGGTAGTGAAACGAGCACACCAGTATGGGAGATGTGCATGTGGACAGTTTCAAGCAGCAGCTCTCTCTGGACACTTGGAAACAGCGCTGTGAAAAATTTCGTACGAAGCCGGATTTGGCCAAACTTGAAAGACCTTCCAAAACCAATCCTAAAGAACTTAGCCAAACAATGAATGTAGCAAGGAGCTCCTGTAGATAAGGTGCTTCTATGGCACAACTCAGGAGCAGTTAGCTACATCCTGCACAGTACAAAATGCAAATGAATTCCAGGCTGAAAACTCACTCCAGAAGGAATAAATGCGTGTGTTTCTCTCTGAAAGAACACTCAGCCCCTAGACTTTTGCTTGCTCCTTCAAAGTCTTTGTAGAAACATGTGTTTTCACTGCTGGAATACGTTGTGGGATGCATTGTTTCAATCTCTTGCAGGCCTCATGTAGTTTCTTACACAAATTGGAAAAATACGGAATATGTTTCCCAAATCACTTGAAATCCAGGAAAACGCACACTGCATCACTCTTGCTCAAACACGCTCTTTCTTGAAATGCAGGAAAACGCACACTGCATCACTCTTGCTCAAACACGCTCTTTCTCCTAATGTGTTGACAACTTTCAACGAACCAGAAACGAAGGGCATTTTGCAGTGGAATTCAGACGGGTATGACCAAGAGGACATTTCTATTGGTTGAAGAGTGCAAAAGCATGATTAATTTCTTGTTCTCGATGAAAACCTTACATTTCCAAGTGACCTGAAGTAGGACTTTCACAAAAACATGTGTTTGCGTGTCTGTGGTGAAAGGAGCTCTAAGTTGTGTATTCAGTGCTGGACAGTGACACACTCTAAATAGGTTACACAGCTTTTTAAGAGAACCAACATGCTTCAAACTGTAAGTGCTACAAGGTGTGTGTAGCATGCAGAAAGAAGGCTTGTCATTTCAAAGAAAGAAGAGGAAACCAAAATCCACGTAGTGAAACGAGCACACCAGTATGGGAGATGTGCATGTGGACAGTTTCAAGCAGCAGCTCTTTCTGGACACATGGAAACAGCGCTGTGAAATATTTTCATATGAAGTGAGATTTGGCCAAAGTTGAAAGGCCTTCTATAACCAACCCTAAAGAGCTTAGCCAAACGATGAATGTTGCAATAAGCTCCTGCAGGAAAGGTGCTTCAATGACACAACTCCCGAGCAGGTAGCTACATTCTGCACAGTACAAAATGCATATGAATTCCTGGCTGAAAACTCACTCCAGAAGGAAGAAATGCGTGTGTTTCTCCCTGAAAGAACACTCAGCCACTAGCCTTTTGCTTACTCCTTCAAAGTCTTTGCAGAAACGTGTGTTTTCACGGCTGGAATACGTTTTGGGATGCATTGTTTCAATCTCCTGCAAGCCTCATGTTATTTCTTAGACAATGTGGAAAAACAAGGAGTATGTTTCCCAAATCACTTGTAGTCCAGAAAAACGCACACTGCATCACTCTTACTCAAACATACCCAATCTCCTAATGCGTTGAGAACATTCAAACAACCAGAAAAGAAGGGCATTTTGCAATGAAATTCAGACGGGTATGACCAAGAGGACATTTCTATTGGTTGCAGAGTGCAAAAGCATGATTGACATATTGGTCACGATGAAAACCTTACATTTCCAAATGACCTGAAGTAGGACTTCACAAAACCATGTGTTTGCGTGTCTGTGGTGAAAGGAGCTCTAAGTTGTGTATTCAGTGCCAGAGAGTGATACACTCTACATTGGTTACACAGCGTTTTGAGAAACCAACCTGCTTCAAACTGAAACAGCTACAGGGTGTGTGTAGCATGCAGAAAGAAGGCTTGTCATTTCAAAGAAAGAAGAGGAAACCAAAATCCAGGTAGTGAAACGAGCACACCAGTATGGGAGATGTGCATGTGGACAGTTTCAAGCAGCAGCTCTCTCTGGACACTTGGAAACAGCGCTGTGAAAAAATTTCGTACGAAGGGGGATTTAGGCAAAGTTGAAAGACCTTCCAAAACCAACCCTAAGAAGTTAGCCAAACGATGAATGTTGCAATAACCTCCTGCATGAAAGGTGCTTCAATGACACAACTCCCGAGCAGGTAGCTACATTCTGCACACTACAAAATGCACATGAAATCCTGGCTGAAAACTCACTCCAGAAGATAGAAATGCGTGTGTTTCTCACTGAAAGAACACTCACCCACTAGCCTTTTGCTTGCTCCTTCAAAGTCTTTGTAGAAACGTGTGTTTTCACGGCTGGAATACGTTTTGGGATGCATTCTTTCAATCTCCTGCAAGCCTCATGTTGTCTCTTAGACAATGTGGAAAAACAAGGAGTATGTTTCCCAAATCACTTGTAATCCAGAAAAACGGACACTGCATCACTCTTGCTCAAACACGGCCAATCTCCTAATGCGCTGGGAACAATCAAACACCTAGAAACGAAGGGCATTTTGCAGTGAAATTCAGACGGGTATGTTGAAAAGGACATTTCAGTCGGTTGCAGAGTGCAAAAGCATGATTGACTTCATGTTCTTGATGAAAACCTTACATTTCCAAGTGACCTGAAGTAGGACTTTCACAAAATCATGTGTTTGCGTGTCTGTGGTGAAAGGAGCTCTAAGTTGTGTATTCAGTGCTGGAGAGTGACACACTCTACATTGGTTACACAGCGTTTTGAGAGCACCTACATGGTTCAGACTGAAACTGCTACAAGGTGTGTGTAGCATGCAGAAAGAAGGCTTGTCATTTCGAAGAAAGAAGAGGAAACCAAAATCCAGGTAGTGAAACGAGCACACCAGTATGGGAGATGTGCATGTGGACAGTTTCAAGCAGCAGCTCTCTCTGGACACTTGGAAACAGCGCTGTGAAAAATTTCGTACGAAGCCTGATTTGGCCAAAGTTGAAAGACCTTCCAAAACCAATCCTAAAGAACTTAGCCAAACAATGAATGTAGCAAGGAGCTCCTGTAGATAAGGTGCTTCTATGGCACAACTCAGGAGCAGTTAGCTACATCCTGCACAGTACAAAATGCAAATGAATTCCAGGCTGAAAACTCACTCCAGAAGGTGTAAATGCGTGTGTTTCTCTCTGAAAGAACACTCAACCACTAGACTTTTGCTTGCTCCTTCAAAGTCTTTGTAGAAACATGTGTTTTCACTGCTGGAATACGTTGTGGGATGCATTGTTTCAATCTCTTGCAAGCCTCATGTCGTTTCTTACACAAATTGGAAAAATAGGGAATATGTTTCCCAAATCACTTGAAATCCAGGAAAAGGCACACTGCATCACTCTTGCTCAAACACGCTCTTTCTTGAAATGCAGGAAAACGCACACTGCATCACTCTTGCTCAAACACGCTCTTTCTCCTAATGTGTTGACAACTTTCAACGAACCAGAAACGAAGGGCATTTTGCAGTGGAATTCAGACGGGTATGACCAAGAGGACATTTCTATTGGTTGAAGAGTGCAAAAGCATGATTAATTTCTTGTTCTCGATGAAAACCTTACATTTCCAAGTGACCTGAAGTAGGACTTTCACAAAAACATGTGTTTGCGTGTCTGTGGTGAAAGGAGCTCTAAGTTGTGTATTCAGTGCTGGACAGTGACACACTCTAAATAGGTTACACAGCTTTTTAAGAGAACCAACATGCTTCAAACTGTAAGTGCTACAAGGTGTGTGTAGCATGCAGAAAGAAGGCTTGTCATTTCAAAGAAAGAAGAGGAAACCAAAATCCAGGTAGTGAAACGAGCACACCAGTATGGGAGATGTGCATGTGGACAGTTTCAAGCAGCAGCTCTTTCTGGACACATGGAAACAGCGCTGTGAAATATTTTCATATGAAGTGAGATTGGGCCAAAGTTGAAAGGCCTTCTATAACAACCCTAAAGAGCTTAGCCAAACAATGAATGTTGCAATAAGCTCCTGCAGGAAAGGTGCTTCAATGACACAACTCTGAGCAGGTAGCTACATTCTGCACAGTACAAAATGCATATGAATTCCTGGCTGAAAACTCACTCCAGAAGGAAGAAATGCGTGTGTTTCTCCCTGAAAGAACACTCAGCCACTAGCCTTTTGCTTGCTCCTTCAAAGTCTTTGCAGAAACGTGTGTTTTCACGGCTGGAATACGTTTTGGGATGCATTGTTTCAATCTCCTGCAAGCCTCATGTTGTTTCTTAGACAATGTGGAAAAACAAGGAGTATGTTTCCCAAATCACTTGTAATCCAGAAAAACGGACACTGCATCACTCTTGCTCAAACACGCCCAATTTCCTAATGCGTTGGGAACATTCAAACACCTAGAAACGAAGGGCATTTTGCAGTGAAATTCAGACGGGTATGTTGAAAAGGACATTTCAGTCGGTTGCAGGGTGCAAAAGCATGATTGACTTCTTGGTCACGATGACAACCTTACATTTCCGAATGACCTGAAGTAGGACTTTCACAAAACCATGTGTTTGCGTGTCTGTGGTGAAAGGAGCTCTAAGTTGTGTATTCAGTGCCAGAGAGTGATACACTCTACATTGGTTACACAGCGTTTTGAGAAACCAACCTGCTTCAAACTGAAATAGCTACAGGGTGTGTGTAACATGCAGAAAGAAGGCTTGTCATTTCAAAGAAAGAAGAGGAAACCAAAATCCAGGTAGTGAAACGAGCACACCAGTATGGGAGGTGTGCATGTGGAGAGTTTCAAGCAGCAGCTCTCTCTGGACACTTGGAAACAGCGCTGTGAAAAAATTTCGTACGAAGGGGGATTTAGGCAAAGTTGAAAGACCTTCCAAAACCAACCCTAAGAAGTTAGCCAAACGATGAATGTTGCAATAACCTCCTGCATGAAAGGTGCTTCAATGACACAACTCCCGAGCAGGTAGCTACATTCTGCACACTACAAAATGCATATGAAATCCTGGCTGAAAACTCACTCCAGAAGGAAGAAATGCGTGTGTTTCTCCATGAAAGAACACTCACCCTCTAGCCTTTTGCTTGCTCCTTCAAAGTCTTTGCAGAAACGTGTGTTTTCACGGCTGGAATACGTTTTGGGATGCATTCTTTCAATCTCCTGGAAGCCTCATGTTGTCTCTTAGACAATGTGGAAAAACAAGGAGTATGTATCCCAAATCACTTGTAATCCAGAAAAAGGGACACTGCATCACTCTTGCTCAAACACGCCCAATCTCCTAATGCGTTGGGAACATTCAAACACCTAGAAACGAAGGGCATTTTGCAGTGAAATTCAGACGGGTATGTTGAAAAGGACATTTCAGTCAGTTGCAGAGTGCAAAAGCATGATTGACTTCATGTTCTTGATGAAAACCTTACATTTCCAAGTGACCTGAAGTAGGACTTTCACAAAAACATGTGTTTGCGTGTCTGTGGTGAAAGGAGCTCTAAGTGGTGTATTCAGTGCTGGAGAGTGACACACTCTACATTGGTTACACAGCGTTTTGAGAGGACCTACATGGTTCAGACTGAAACTGCTACAAGGTGTGTGTAGCATGCAGAAAGAAGGCTTGTCATTTCGAAGAAAGAAGAGGAAACCAAAATCCAGGTAGTGAAACGAGCACACCAGTATGGGAGATGTGCATGTGGACAGTTTCAAGCAGCAGCTCTCTCTGGACACTTGGAAACACCGCTGTGAAAAATTTCGTACGAAGCCGGATTTGGCCAAAGTTGAAAGACCTTCCAAAACCAATCCTAAAGAACTTAGCCAAACAATGAATGTAGCAATGAGCTCCTGTAGATAAGGTGCTTCTAAGGCACAACTTAGGAGCAGTTAGCTACATCCTGCACAGTACAAAATGCAAATGAATTCCAGGCTGAAAACTCACTCCAGAAGGAATAAATGCGTGTGTTTCTCTCTGAAAGAACACTCAGCCCCTAGACTTTTGCTTGCTCCTTCAAAGTCTTTGTAGAAACATGTGTTTTCACTGCTGGAATACGTTGTGGGATGCATTGTTTCAATCTCTTGCAGGCCTCATGTAGTTTCTTACACAAATTGGAAAAATACGGAATATGTTTCCCAAATCACTTGAAATCCAGGAAAACGCACACTGCATCACTCTTGCTCAAGCACGCTCTTTCTTGAAATGCAGGAAAACGCACACTGCATCACTCTTGCTCAAACACGCTCTTTCTCCTAATGTGTTGACAACTTTCAACGAACCAGAAACGAAGGGCATTTTGCAGTGGAATTCAGACGGGTATGACCAAGAGGACATTTCTATTGGTTGAAGAGTGCAAAAGCATGATTAATTTCTTGTTCTCGATGAAAACCTTACATTTCCAAGTGACCTGAAGTAGGACTTTCACAAAAACATGTGTTTGCGTGTCTGTGGTGAAAGGAGCTCTAAGTTGTGTATTCAGTGCTGGACAGTGACACACTCTAAATAGGTTACACAGCTTTTTAAGAGAACCAACATGCTTCAAACTGTAAGTGCTACAAGGTGTGTGTAGCATGCAGAAAGAAGGCTTGTCATTTCAAAGAAAGAAGAGGAAACCAAAATCCAGGTAGTGAAACGAGCACACCAGTATGGGAGATGTGCATGTGGACAGTTTCAAGCAGCAGCTCTTTCTGGACACATGGAAACAGCGCTGTGAAATATTTTCATATGAAGTGAGATTTGGCCAAAGTTGAAAGGCCTTCTATAACCAACCCTAAAGAGCTTAGCCAAACAATGAATGTTGTAATAAGCTCCTGCAGGAAAGGTGCTTCAATGACACAACTCCGAGCAGGTAGCTACGTTCTGCACAGTACAAAATGCATATGAATTCCAGGCTGAAAACGCACTCCAGAAGGAAGAAATGCGTGTGTTTCTCCCTGAAAGAACACTCAGCCACTAGCCTTTTGCTTGCTCTTTCAAAGTCTTTGCAGAAACGTGTGTTTTCACGGCTGGAATACGTTTTGGGATGCATTGTTTCAATCTCCTGCAAGCCTCATGTTGTTTCTTAGACAATGTGGAAAAACAAGGAGTATGTTTCCCAAATCACTTGTAGTCCAGAAAAACGCACACTGCCTCACTCTTGCTCAAACATAGCCAATCTCCTAATGCGTTGAGAACATTCAAACAACCAGAAAAGAAGGGCATTTTGCAGTGAAATTCAGACGGGTATGACCAAGAGGACATTTCTATTGGTTGCAGAGTGCAAAAGCATGATTGACTTCTTGGTCACGATGAAAACCTTACATTTCCAAATGACCTGAAGTAGGACTTTCACAAAACCATGTGTTTGCGTGTCTGTGGTGAAAGGAGCTCTAAGTTGTGTATTCAGTGCCAGAGAGTGATACACTCTACATTGGTTACACAGCGTTTTGAGAAACCAACTTGCTTCAAACTGAAACAGCTACAGGGTGTGTGTAGCATGCAGAAAGAAGGCTTGTCATTTCAAAGAAAGAAGAGGAAACCAAAATCCAGGTAGTGAAACGAGCACACCAGTATGGGAGATGTGCATTTGGACAGTTTCAAGCAGCAGCTCTCTCTGGACACTTGGAAACAGCGCTGTGAAAAAATTTCGTACGAAGGGGGATTTAGGCAAAGTTGAAAAACCTTCCAAAACCAACCCTAAGAAGTTAGCCAAACGATGAATGTTGCAATAACCTCCTGCATGAAAGGTGCTTCAATGACACAACTCCCGAGCAGGTAGCTACATTCTGCACACTACAAAATGCATATGAAATCCTGGCTGAAAACTCACTCCAGAAGGAAGAAATGCGTGTGTTTCTCCCTGAAAGAACACTCACCCACTAGCCTTTTGCTTGCTCCTTCAAAGTCTTTGCAGAAACGTGTGTTTTCACGGCTGGAATACGTTTTGGGATGCATTGTTTCAATCTCCTGCAAGCCTCATGTTGTCTCTTAGGCAATGTGGAAAAACAAGGAGTATGTTTCCCAAATCACTTGTAATCCAGAAAAACGGACACTGCATCACTCTTGCTCAAACACGGCCAATCTCCTAATGCGTTGGGAACATTCAAACACCTAGAAACGAAGGGCATTTTGCAGTGAAATTCAGACGGGTATGTTGAAAAGGACATTTCAGTCGGTTGCAGAGTGCAAAAGCATGATTGACTTCATGTTCTTGATGAAAACCTTACATTTCCAAGTGACCTGAAGTAGGACTTTCACAAAATCATGTGTTTGCGTGTCTGTGGTGAGAGGAGCTCTAAGTTGTGTATTCAGTGCTGGAGAGTGACACACTCTACATTGGTTACACAGCGTTTTGAGAGCACCTACATGGTTCAGACTGAAACTGCTACAAGGTGTGTGTAGCATGCAGAAAGAAGGCTTGTCATTTCGAAGAAAGAAGAGGAAACCAAAATCCAGGTAGTGAAACGAGCACACCAGTATGGGAGATGTGCATGTGGACAGTTTCAAGCAGCAGCTCTCTCTGGACACTTGGAAACAGCGCTGTGAAAAATTTCGTACGAAGCCGGATTTGGCCAAACTTGAAAGACCTTCCAAAACCAATCCTAAAGAACTTAGCCAAACAATGAATGTAGCAAGGAGCTCCTGTAGATAAGGTGCTTCTATGGCACAACTCAGGAGCAGTTAGCTACATCCTGCACAGTACAAAATGCAAATGAATTCCAGGCTGAAAACTCACTCCAGAAGGAATAAATGCGTGTGTTTCTCTCTGAAAGAACACTCAGCCCCTAGACTTTTGCTTGCTCCTTCAAAGTCTTTGTAGAAACATGTGTTTTCACTGCTGGAATACGTTGTGGGATGCATTGTTTCAATCTCTTGCAGGCCTCATGTAGTTTCTTACACAAATTGGAAAAATACGGAATATGTTTCCCAAATCACTTGAAATCCAGGAAAACGCACACTGCATCACTCTTGCTCAAACACGCTCTTTCTCCTAATGTGTTGACAACTTTCAACGAACCAGAAACGAAGGGCATTTTGCAGTGGAATTCAGACGGGTATGACCAAGAGGACATTTCTATTGGTTGAAGAGTGCAAAAGCATGATTAATTTCTTGTTCTCGATGAAAACCTTACATTTCCAAGTGACCTGAAGTAGGACTTTCACAAAAACATGTGTTTGCGTGTCTGTGGTGAAAGGAGCTCTAAGTTGTGTATTCAGTGCTGGACAGTGACACACTCTAAATAGGTTACACAGCTTTTTAAGAGAACCAACATGCTTCAAACTGTAAGTGCTACAAGGTGTGTGTAGCATGCAGAAAGAAGGCTTGTCATTTCAAAGAAAGAAGAGGAAACCAAAATCCACGTAGTGAAACGAGCACACCAGTATGGGAGATGTGCATGTGGACAGTTTCAAGCAGCAGCTCTTTCTGGACACATGGAAACAGCGCTGTGAAATATTTTCATATGAAGTGAGATTTGGCCAAAGTTGAAAGGCCTTCTATAACCAACCCTAAAGAGCTTAGCCAAACAATGAATGTTGCAATAAGCTCCTGCAGGAAAGGTGCTTCAATGACACAACTCTGAGCAGGTAGCTACATTCTGCACAGTACAAAATGCATATGAATTCCTGGCTGAAAACTCACTCCAGAAGGAAGAAATGCGTGTGTTTCTCCCTGAAAGAACACTCAGCCACTAGCCTTTTGCTTGCTCTTTCAAAGTCTTTGCAGAAACGTGTGTTTTCACGGCTGGAATACGTTTTGGGATGCATTGTTTCAATCTCCTGCAAGCCTCATGTTGTTTCTTAGACAATGTGGAAAAACAAGGAGTATGTTTCCCAAATCACTTGTAATCCAGAAAAACGGACACTGCATCACTCTTGCTCAAACACGCCCAATTTCCTAATGCGTTGGGAACATTCAAACACCTAGAAACGAAGGGCATTTTGCAGTGAAATTCAGACGGGTATGTTGAAAAGGACATTTCAGTCGGTTGCAGGGTGCAAAAGCATGATTGACTTCTTGGTCACGATGACAACCTTACATTTCCGAATGACCTGAAGTAGGACTTTCACAAAACCATGTGTTTGCGTGTCTGTGGTGAAAGGAGCTCTAAGTTGTGTATTCAGTGCCAGAGAGTGATACACTCTACATTGGTTACACAGCGTTTTGAGAAACCAACCTGCTTCAAACTGAAATAGCTACAGGGTGTGTGTAACATGCAGAAAGAAGGCTTGTCATTTCAAAGAAAGAAGAGGAAACCAAAATCCAGGTAGTGAAACGAGCACACCAGTATGGGAGGTGTGCATGTGGAGAGTTTCAAGCAGCAGCTCTCTCTGGACACTTGGAAACAGCGCTGTGAAAAAATTTCGTACGAAGGGGGATTTAGGCAAAGTTGAAAGACCTTCCAAAACCAACCCTAAGAAGTTAGCCAAACGATGAATGTTGCAATAACCTCCTGCATGAAAGGTGCTTCAATGACACAACTCCCGAGCAGGTAGCTACATTCTGCACACTACAAAATGCATATGAAATCCTGGCTGAAAACTCACTCCAGAAGGAAGAAATGCGTGTGTTTCTCCATGAAAGAACACTCACCCACTAGCCTTTTGCTTGCTCCTTCAAAGTCTTTGCAGAAACGTGTGTTTTCACGGCTGGAATACGTTTTGGGATGCATTCTTTCAATCTCCTGCAAGCCTCATGTTGTCTCTTAGACAATGTGGAAAAACAAGGAGTATGTTTCCCAAATCACTTGTAATCCAGAAAAAGGGACACTGCATCACTCTTGCTCAAACACGGCCAATCTCCTAATGCGTTGGGAACATTCAAACACCTAGAAACGAAGGGCATTTTGCAGTGAAATTCAGACGGGTATGTTGAAAAGGACATTTCAGTCAGTTGCAGAGTGCAAAAGCATGATTGACTTCATGTTCTTGATGAAAACCTTACATTTCCAAGTGACCTGAAGTAGGACTTTCACAAAAACATGTGTTTGCGTGTCTGTGGTGAAAGGAGCTCTAAGTGGTGTATTCAGTGCTGGAGAGTGACACACTCTACATTGGTTACACAGCGTTTTGAGAGCACCTACATGGTTCAGACTGAAACTGCTACAAGGTGTGTGTAGCATGCAGAAAGAAGGCTTGTCATTTCGAAGAAAGAAGAGGAAACCAAAATCCAGGTAGTGAAACGAGCACACCAGTATGGGAGATGTGCATGTGGACAGTTTCAAGCAGCAGCTCTCTCTGGACACTTGGAAACACCGCTGTGAAAAATTTCGTACGAAGCCGGATTTGGCCAAAGTTGAAAGACCTTCCAAAACCAATCCTAAAGAAATTAGCCAAACAATGAATGTAGCAATGAGCTCCTGTAGATAAGGTGCTTCTATGGCACAACTTAGGAGCAGTTAGCTACATCCTGCACAGTACAAAATGCAAATGAATTCCAGGCTGAAAACTCACTCCAGAAGGAATAAATGCGTGTGTTTCTCTCTGAAAGAACACTCAGCCCCTAGACTTTTGCTTGCTCCTTCAAAGTCTTTGTAGAAACATGTGTTTTCACTGCTGGAATACGTTGTGGGATGCATTGTTTCAATCTCTTGCAGGCCTCATGTAGTTTCTTACACAAATTGGAAAAATACGGAATATGTTTCCCAAATCACTTGAAATCCAGGAAAACGCACACTGCATCACTCTTGCTCAAGCACGCTCTTTCTTGAAATGCAGGAAAACGCACACTGCATCACTCTTGCTCAAACACGCTCTTTCTCCTAATGTGTTGACAACTTTCAACGAACCAGAAACGAAGGGCATTTTGCAGTGGAATTCAGACGGGTATGACCAAGAGGACATTTCTATTGGTTGAAGAGTGCAAAAGCATGATTAATTTCTTGTTCTCGATGAAAACCTTACATTTCCAAGTGACCTGAAGTAGGACTTTCACAAAAACATGTGTTTGCGTGTCTGTGGTGAAAGGAGCTCTAAGTTGTGTATTCAGTGCTGGACAGTGACACACTCTAAATAGGTTACACAGCTTTTTAAGAGAACCAACATGCTTCAAACTGTAAGTGCTACAAGGTGTGTGTAGCATGCAGAAAGAAGGCTTGTCATTTCAAAGAAAGAAGAGGAAACCAAAATCCAGGTAGTGAAACGAGCACACCAGTATGGGAGATGTGCATGTGGACAGTTTCAAGCAGCAGCTCTTTCTGGACACATGGAAACAGCGCTGTGAAATATTTTCATATGAAGTGAGATTTGGCCAAAGTTGAAAGGCCTTCTATAACCAACCCTAAAGAGCTTAGCCAAACAATGAATGTTGTAATAAGCTCCTGCAGGAAAGGTGCTTCAATGACACAACTCCGAGCAGGTAGCTACGTTCTGCACAGTACAAAATGCATATGAATTCCAGGCTGAAAACGCACTCCAGAAGGAAGAAATGCGTGTGTTTCTCCCTGAAAGAACACTCAGCCACTAGCCTTTTGCTTGCTCTTTCAAAGTCTTTGCAGAAACGTGTGTTTTCACGGCTGGAATAATTTTTGGGATGCATTGTTTCAATCTCCTGCAAGCCTCATGTTGTTTCTTAGACAATGTGGAAAAACAAGGAGTATGTTTCCCAAATCACTTGTAGTCCAGAAAAACGCACACTGCATCACTCTTACTCAAACATACCCAATCTCCTAATGCGTTGAGAACATTCAAACAACCAGAAAAGAAGGGCATTTTGCAATGAAATTCAGACGGGTATGACCAAGAGGACATTTCTATTGGTTGCAGAGTGCAAAAGCATGATTGACATATTGGTCACGATGAAAACCTTACATTTCCAAATGACCTGAAGTAGGACTTCACAAAACCATGTGTTTGCGTGTCTGTGGTGAAAGGAGCTCTAAGTTGTGTATTCAGTGCCAGAGAGTGATACACTCTACATTGGTTACACAGCGTTTTGAGAAACCAACCTGCTTCAAACTGAAACAGCTACAGGGTGTGTGTAGCATGCAGAAAGAAGGCTTGTCATTTCAAAGAAAGAAGAGGAAACCAAAATCCAGGTAGTGAAACGAGCACACCAGTATGGGAGATGTGCATGTGGACAGTTTCAAGCAGCAGCTCTCTCTGGACACTTGGAAACAGCGCTGTGAAAAAATTTCGTACGAAGGGGGATTTAGGCAAAGTTGAAAGACCTTCCAAAACCAACCCTAAGAAGTTAGCCAAACGATGAATGTTGCAATAACCTCCTGCATGAAAGGTGCTTCAATGACACAACTCCCGAGCAGGTAGCTACATTCTGCACACTACAAAATGCACATGAAATCCTGGCTGAAAACTCACTCCAGAAGATAGAAATGCGTGTGTTTCTCACTGAAAGAACACTCACCCACTAGCCTTTTGCTTGCTCCTTCAAAGTCTTTGTAGAAACGTGTGTTTTCACGGCTGGAATACGTTTTGGGATGCATTCTTTCAATCTCCTGCAAGCCTCATGTTGTCTCTTAGACAATGTGGAAAAACAAGGAGTATGTTTCCCAAATCACTTGTAATCCAGAAAAACGGACACTGCATCACTCTTGCTCAAACACGGCCAATCTCCTAATGCGCTGGGAACAATCAAACACCTAGAAACGAAGGGCATTTTGCAGTGAAATTCAGACGGGTATGTTGAAAAGGACATTTCAGTCGGTTGCAGAGTGCAAAAGCATGATTGACTTCATGTTCTTGATGAAAACCTTACATTTCCAAGTGACCTGAAGTAGGACTTTCACAAAATCATGTGTTTGCGTGTCTGTGGTGAAAGGAGCTCTAAGTTGTGTATTCAGTGCTGGAGAGTGACACACTCTACATTGGTTACACAGCGTTTTGAGAGCACCTACATGGTTCAGACTGAAACTGCTACAAGGTGTGTGTAGCATGCAGAAAGAAGGCTTGTCATTTCGAAGAAAGAAGAGGAAACCAAAATCCAGGTAGTGAAACGAGCACACCAGTATGGGAGATGTGCATGTGGACAGTTTCAAGCAGCAGCTCTCTCTGGACACTTGGAAACAGCGCTGTGAAAAATTTCGTACGAAGCCTGATTTGGCCAAAGTTGAAAGACCTTCCAAAACCAATCCTAAAGAACTTAGCCAAACAATGAATGTAGCAAGGAGCTCCTGTAGATAAGGTGCTTCTATGGCACAACTCAGGAGCAGTTAGCTACATCCTGCACAGTACAAAATGCAAATGAATTCCAGGCTGAAAACTCACTCCAGAAGGTGTAAATGCGTGTGTTTCTCTCTGAAAGAACACTCAACCACTAGACTTTTGCTTGCTCCTTCAAAGTCTTTGTAGAAACATGTGTTTTCACTGCTGGAATACGTTGTGGGATGCATTGTTTCAATCTCTTGCAAGCCTCATGTCGTTTCTTACACAAATTGGAAAAATAGGGAATATGTTTCCCAAATCACTTGAAATCCAGGAAAAGGCACACTGCATCACTCTTGCTCAAACACGCTCTTTCTTGAAATGCAGGAAAACGCACACTGCATCACTCTTGCTCAAACACGCTCTTTCTCCTAATGTGTTGACAACTTTCAACGAACCAGAAACGAAGGGCATTTTGCAGTGGAATTCAGACGGGTATGACCAAGAGGACATTTCTATTGGTTGAAGAGTGCAAAAGCATGATTAATTTCTTGTTCTCGATGAAAACCTTACATTTCCAAGTGACCTGAAGTAGGACTTTCACAAAAACATGTGTTTGCGTGTCTGTGGTGAAAGGAGCTCTAAGTTGTGTATTCAGTGCTGGACAGTGACACACTCTAAATAGGTTACACAGCTTTTTAAGAGAACCAACATGCTTCAAACTGTAAGTGCTACAAGGTGTGTGTAGCATGCAGAAAGAAGGCTTGTCATTTCAAAGAAAGAAGAGGAAACCAAAATCCAGGTAGTGAAACGAGCACACCAGTATGGGAGATGTGCATGTGGACAGTTTCAAGCAGCAGCTCTTTCTGGACACATGGAAACAGCGCTGTGAAATATTTTCATATGAAGTGAGATTGGGCCAAAGTTGAAAGGCCTTCTATAACAACCCTAAAGAGCTTAGCCAAACAATGAATGTTGCAATAAGCTCCTGCAGGAAAGGTGCTTCAATGACACAACTCTGAGCAGGTAGCTACATTCTGCACAGTACAAAATGCATATGAATTCCTGGCTGAAAACTCACTCCAGAAGGAAGAAATGCGTGTGTTTCTCCCTGAAAGAACACTCAGCCACTAGCCTTTTGCTTGCTCCTTCAAAGTCTTTGCAGAAACGTGTGTTTTCACGGCTGGAATACGTTTTGGGATGCATTGTTTCAATCTCCTGCAAGCCTCATGTTGTTTCTTAGACAATGTGGAAAAACAAGGAGTATGTTTCCCAAATCACTTGTAATCCAGAAAAACGGACACTGCATCACTCTTGCTCAAACACGCCCAATTTCCTAATGCGTTGGGAACATTCAAACACCTAGAAACGAAGGGCATTTTGCAGTGAAATTCAGACGGGTATGTTGAAAAGGACATTTCAGTCGGTTGCAGGGTGCAAAAGCATGATTGACTTCTTGGTCACGATGACAACCTTACATTTCCGAATGACCTGAAGTAGGACTTTCACAAAACCATGTGTTTGCGTGTCTGTGGTGAAAGGAGCTCTAAGTTGTGTATTCAGTGCCAGAGAGTGATACACTCTACATTGGTTACACAGCGTTTTGAGAAACCAACCTGCTTCAAACTGAAATAGCTACAGGGTGTGTGTAACATGCAGAAAGAAGGCTTGTCATTTCAAAGAAAGAAGAGGAAACCAAAATCCAGGTAGTGAAACGAGCACACCAGTATGGGAGGTGTGCATGTGGAGAGTTTCAAGCAGCAGCTCTCTCTGGACACTTGGAAACAGCGCTGTGAAAAAATTTCGTACGAAGGGGGATTTAGGCAAAGTTGAAAGACCTTCCAAAACCAACCCTAAGAAGTTAGCCAAACGATGAATGTTGCAATAACCTCCTGCATGAAAGGTGCTTCAATGACACAACTCCCGAGCAGGTAGCTACATTCTGCACACTACAAAATGCATATGAAATCCTGGCTGAAAACTCACTCCAGAAGGAAGAAATGCGTGTGTTTCTCCATGAAAGAACACTCACCCTCTAGCCTTTTGCTTGCTCCTTCAAAGTCTTTGCAGAAACGTGTGTTTTCACGGCTGGAATACGTTTTGGGATGCATTCTTTCAATCTCCTGGAAGCCTCATGTTGTCTCTTAGACAATGTGGAAAAACAAGGAGTATGTATCCCAAATCACTTGTAATCCAGAAAAAGGGACACTGCATCACTCTTGCTCAAACACGCCCAATCTCCTAATGCGTTGGGAACATTCAAACACCTAGAAACGAAGGGCATTTTGCAGTGAAATTCAGACGGGTATGTTGAAAAGGACATTTCAGTCAGTTGCAGAGTGCAAAAGCATGATTGACTTCATGTTCTTGATGAAAACCTTACATTTCCAAGTGACCTGAAGTAGGACTTTCACAAAAACATGTGTTTGCGTGTCTGTGGTGAAAGGAGCTCTAAGTGGTGTATTCAGTGCTGGAGAGTGACACACTCTACATTGGTTACACAGCGTTTTGAGAGGACCTACATGGTTCAGACTGAAACTGCTACAAGGTGTGTGTAGCATGCAGAAAGAAGGCTTGTCATTTCGAAGAAAGAAGAGGAAACCAAAATCCAGGTAGTGAAACGAGCACACCAGTATGGGAGATGTGCATGTGGACAGTTTCAAGCAGCAGCTCTCTCTGGACACTTGGAAACACCGCTGTGAAAAATTTCGTACGAAGCCGGATTTGGCCAAAGTTGAAAGACCTTCCAAAACCAATCCTAAAGAACTTAGCCAAACAATGAATGTAGCAATGAGCTCCTGTAGATAAGGTGCTTCTAAGGCACAACTTAGGAGCAGTTAGCTACATCCTGCACAGTACAAAATGCAAATGAATTCCAGGCTGAAAACTCACTCCAGAAGGAATAAATGCGTGTGTTTCTCTCTGAAAGAACACTCAGCCCCTAGACTTTTGCTTGCTCCTTCAAAGTCTTTGTAGAAACATGTGTTTTCACTGCTGGAATACGTTGTGGGATGCATTGTTTCAATCTCTTGCAGGCCTCATGTAGTTTCTTACACAAATTGGAAAAATACGGAATATGTTTCCCAAATCACTTGAAATCCAGGAAAACGCACACTGCATCACTCTTGCTCAAGCACGCTCTTTCTTGAAATGCAGGAAAACGCACACTGCATCACTCTTGCTCAAACACGCTCTTTCTCCTAATGTGTTGACAACTTTCAACGAACCAGAAACGAAGGGCATTTTGCAGTGGAATTCAGACGGGTATGACCAAGAGGACATTTCTATTGGTTGAAGAGTGCAAAAGCATGATTAATTTCTTGTTCTCGATGAAAACCTTACATTTCCAAGTGACCTGAAGTAGGACTTTCACAAAAACATGTGTTTGCGTGTCTGTGGTGAAAGGAGCTCTAAGTTGTGTATTCAGTGCTGGACAGTGACACACTCTAAATAGGTTACACAGCTTTTTAAGAGAACCAACATGCTTCAAACTGTAAGTGCTACAAGGTGTGTGTAGCATGCAGAAAGAAGGCTTGTCATTTCAAAGAAAGAAGAGGAAACCAAAATCCAGGTAGTGAAACGAGCACACCAGTATGGGAGATGTGCATGTGGACAGTTTCAAGCAGCAGCTCTTTCTGGACACATGGAAACAGCGCTGTGAAATATTTTCATATGAAGTGAGATTTGGCCAAAGTTGAAAGGCCTTCTATAACCAACCCTAAAGAGCTTAGCCAAACAATGAATGTTGTAATAAGCTCCTGCAGGAAAGGTGCTTCAATGACACAACTCCGAGCAGGTAGCTACGTTCTGCACAGTACAAAATGCATATGAATTCCAGGCTGAAAACGCACTCCAGAAGGAAGAAATGCGTGTGTTTCTCCCTGAAAGAACACTCAGCCACTAGCCTTTTGCTTGCTCTTTCAAAGTCTTTGCAGAAACGTGTGTTTTCACGGCTGGAATACGTTTTGGGATGCATTGTTTCAATCTCCTGCAAGCCTCATGTTGTTTCTTAGACAATGTGGAAAAACAAGGAGTATGTTTCCCAAATCACTTGTAGTCCAGAAAAACGCACACTGCCTCACTCTTGCTCAAACATAGCCAATCTCCTAATGCGTTGAGAACATTCAAACAACCAGAAAAGAAGGGCATTTTGCAGTGAAATTCAGACGGGTATGACCAAGAGGACATTTCTATTGGTTGCAGAGTGCAAAAGCATGATTGACTTCTTGGTCACGATGAAAACCTTACATTTCCAAATGACCTGAAGTAGGACTTTCACAAAACCATGTGTTTGCGTGTCTGTGGTGAAAGGAGCTCTAAGTTGTGTATTCAGTGCCAGAGAGTGATACACTCTACATTGGTTACACAGCGTTTTGAGAAACCAACTTGCTTCAAACTGAAACAGCTACAGGGTGTGTGTAGCATGCAGAAAGAAGGCTTGTCATTTCAAAGAAAGAAGAGGAAACCAAAATCCAGGTAGTGAAACGAGCACACCAGTATGGGAGATGTGCATTTGGACAGTTTCAAGCAGCAGCTCTCTCTGGACACTTGGAAACAGCGCTGTGAAAAAATTTCGTACGAAGGGGGATTTAGGCAAAGTTGAAAAACCTTCCAAAACCAACCCTAAGAAGTTAGCCAAACGATGAATGTTGCAATAACCTCCTGCATGAAAGGTGCTTCAATGACACAACTCCCGAGCAGGTAGCTACATTCTGCACACTACAAAATGCATATGAAATCCTGGCTGAAAACTCACTCCAGAAGGAAGAAATGCGTGTGTTTCTCCCTGAAAGAACACTCACCCACTAGCCTTTTGCTTGCTCCTTCAAAGTCTTTGCAGAAACGTGTGTTTTCACGGCTGGAATACGTTTTGGGATGCATTGTTTCAATCTCCTGCAAGCCTCATGTTGTCTCTTAGGCAATGTGGAAAAACAAGGAGTATGTTTCCCAAATCACTTGTAATCCAGAAAAACGGACACTGCATCACTCTTGCTCAAACACGGCCAATCTCCTAATGCGTTGGGAACATTCAAACACCTAGAAACGAAGGGCATTTTGCAGTGAAATTCAGACGGGTATGTTGAAAAGGACATTTCAGTCGGTTGCAGAGTGCAAAAGCATGATTGACTTCATGTTCTTGATGAAAACCTTACATTTCCAAGTGACCTGAAGTAGGACTTTCACAAAATCATGTGTTTGCGTGTCTGTGGTGAGAGGAGCTCTAAGTTGTGTATTCAGTGCTGGAGAGTGACACACTCTACATTGGTTACACAGCGTTTTGAGAGCACCTACATGGTTCAGACTGAAACTGCTACAAGGTGTGTGTAGCATGCAGAAAGAAGGCTTGTCATTTCGAAGAAAGAAGAGGAAACCAAAATCCAGGTAGTGAAACGAGCACACCAGTATGGGAGATGTGCATGTGGACAGTTTCAAGCAGCAGCTCTCTCTGGACACTTGGAAACAGCGCTGTGAAAAATTTCGTACGAAGCCGGATTTGGCCAAACTTGAAAGACCTTCCAAAACCAATCCTAAAGAACTTAGCCAAACAATGAATGTAGCAAGGAGCTCCTGTAGATAAGGTGCTTCTATGGCACAACTCAGGAGCAGTTAGCTACATCCTGCACAGTACAAAATGCAAATGAATTCCAGGCTGAAAACTCACTCCAGAAGGAATAAATGCGTGTGTTTCTCTCTGAAAGAACACTCAGCCCCTAGACTTTTGCTTGCTCCTTCAAAGTCTTTGTAGAAACATGTGTTTTCACTGCTGGAATACGTTGTGGGATGCATTGTTTCAATCTCTTGCAGGCCTCATGTAGTTTCTTACACAAATTGGAAAAATACGGAATATGTTTCCCAAATCACTTGAAATCCAGGAAAACGCACACTGCATCACTCTTGCTCAAACACGCTCTTTCTCCTAATGTGTTGACAACTTTCAACGAACCAGAAACGAAGGGCATTTTGCAGTGGAATTCAGACGGGTATGACCAAGAGGACATTTCTATTGGTTGAAGAGTGCAAAAGCATGATTAATTTCTTGTTCTCGATGAAAACCTTACATTTCCAAGTGACCTGAAGTAGGACTTTCACAAAAACATGTGTTTGCGTGTCTGTGGTGAAAGGAGCTCTAAGTTGTGTATTCAGTGCTGGACAGTGACACACTCTAAATAGGTTACACAGCTTTTTAAGAGAACCAACATGCTTCAAACTGTAAGTGCTACAAGGTGTGTGTAGCATGCAGAAAGAAGGCTTGTCATTTCAAAGAAAGAAGAGGAAACCAAAATCCACGTAGTGAAACGAGCACACCAGTATGGGAGATGTGCATGTGGACAGTTTCAAGCAGCAGCTCTTTCTGGACACATGGAAACAGCGCTGTGAAATATTTTCATATGAAGTGAGATTTGGCCAAAGTTGAAAGGCCTTCTATAACCAACCCTAAAGAGCTTAGCCAAACAATGAATGTTGCAATAAGCTCCTGCAGGAAAGGTGCTTCAATGACACAACTCTGAGCAGGTAGCTACATTCTGCACAGTACAAAATGCATATGAATTCCTGGCTGAAAACTCACTCCAGAAGGAAGAAATGCGTGTGTTTCTCCCTGAAAGAACACTCAGCCACTAGCCTTTTGCTTGCTCTTTCAAAGTCTTTGCAGAAACGTGTGTTTTCACGGCTGGAATACGTTTTGGGATGCATTGTTTCAATCTCCTGCAAGCCTCATGTTGTTTCTTAGACAATGTGGAAAAACAAGGAGTATGTTTCCCAAATCACTTGTAATCCAGAAAAACGGACACTGCATCACTCTTGCTCAAACACGCCCAATTTCCTAATGCGTTGGGAACATTCAAACACCTAGAAACGAAGGGCATTTTGCAGTGAAATTCAGACGGGTATGTTGAAAAGGACATTTCAGTCGGTTGCAGGGTGCAAAAGCATGATTGACTTCTTGGTCACGATGACAACCTTACATTTCCGAATGACCTGAAGTAGGACTTTCACAAAACCATGTGTTTGCGTGTCTGTGGTGAAAGGAGCTCTAAGTTGTGTATTCAGTGCCAGAGAGTGATACACTCTACATTGGTTACACAGCGTTTTGAGAAACCAACCTGCTTCAAACTGAAATAGCTACAGGGTGTGTGTAACATGCAGAAAGAAGGCTTGTCATTTCAAAGAAAGAAGAGGAAACCAAAATCCAGGTAGTGAAACGAGCACACCAGTATGGGAGGTGTGCATGTGGAGAGTTTCAAGCAGCAGCTCTCTCTGGACACTTGGAAACAGCGCTGTGAAAAAATTTCGTACGAAGGGGGATTTAGGCAAAGTTGAAAGACCTTCCAAAACCAACCCTAAGAAGTTAGCCAAACGATGAATGTTGCAATAACCTCCTGCATGAAAGGTGCTTCAATGACACAACTCCCGAGCAGGTAGCTACATTCTGCACACTACAAAATGCATATGAAATCCTGGCTGAAAACTCACTCCAGAAGGAAGAAATGCGTGTGTTTCTCCATGAAAGAACACTCACCCACTAGCCTTTTGCTTGCTCCTTCAAAGTCTTTGCAGAAACGTGTGTTTTCACGGCTGGAATACGTTTTGGGATGCATTCTTTCAATCTCCTGCAAGCCTCATGTTGTCTCTTAGACAATGTGGAAAAACAAGGAGTATGTTTCCCAAATCACTTGTAATCCAGAAAAAGGGACACTGCATCACTCTTGCTCAAACACGGCCAATCTCCTAATGCGTTGGGAACATTCAAACACCTAGAAACGAAGGGCATTTTGCAGTGAAATTCAGACGGGTATGTTGAAAAGGACATTTCAGTCAGTTGCAGAGTGCAAAAGCATGATTGACTTCATGTTCTTGATGAAAACCTTACATTTCCAAGTGACCTGAAGTAGGACTTTCACAAAAACATGTGTTTGCGTGTCTGTGGTGAAAGGAGCTCTAAGTGGTGTATTCAGTGCTGGAGAGTGACACACTCTACATTGGTTACACAGCGTTTTGAGAGCACCTACATGGTTCAGACTGAAACTGCTACAAGGTGTGTGTAGCATGCAGAAAGAAGGCTTGTCATTTCGAAGAAAGAAGAGGAAACCAAAATCCAGGTAGTGAAACGAGCACACCAGTATGGGAGATGTGCATGTGGACAGTTTCAAGCAGCAGCTCTCTCTGGACACTTGGAAACACCGCTGTGAAAAATTTCGTACGAAGCCGGATTTGGCCAAAGTTGAAAGACCTTCCAAAACCAATCCTAAAGAAATTAGCCAAACAATGAATGTAGCAATGAGCTCCTGTAGATAAGGTGCTTCTATGGCACAACTTAGGAGCAGTTAGCTACATCCTGCACAGTACAAAATGCAAATGAATTCCAGGCTGAAAACTCACTCCAGAAGGAATAAATGCGTGTGTTTCTCTCTGAAAGAACACTCAGCCCCTAGACTTTTGCTTGCTCCTTCAAAG
Source organism: Miniopterus schreibersii (assembly GCF_964146895.1). NCBI lineage: Eukaryota > Metazoa > Chordata > Mammalia > Chiroptera > Miniopteridae > Miniopterus > Miniopterus schreibersii. The sequence goes on along the minus strand of NC_138109.1, from coordinate 83,864,719 downwards.
TCTTTGTAGAAACATGTGTTTTCACTGCTGGAATACGTTGTGGGATGCATTGTTTCAATCTCTTGCAGGCCTCATGTAGTTTCTTACACAAATTGGAAAAATACGGAATATGTTTCCCAAATCACTTGAAATCCAGGAAAACGCACACTGCATCACTCTTGCTCAAGCACGCTCTTTCTTGAAATGCAGGAAAACGCACACTGCATCACTCTTGCTCAAACACGCTCTTTCTCCTAATGTGTTGACAACTTTCAACGAACCAGAAACGAAGGGCATTTTGCAGTGGAATTCAGACGGGTATGACCAAGAGGACATTTCTATTGGTTGAAGAGTGCAAAAGCATGATTAATTTCTTGTTCTCGATGAAAACCTTACATTTCCAAGTGACCTGAAGTAGGACTTTCACAAAAACATGTGTTTGCGTGTCTGTGGTGAAAGGAGCTCTAAGTTGTGTATTCAGTGCTGGACAGTGACACACTCTAAATAGGTTACACAGCTTTTTAAGAGAACCAACATGCTTCAAACTGTAAGTGCTACAAGGTGTGTGTAGCATGCAGAAAGAAGGCTTGTCATTTCAAAGAAAGAAGAGGAAACCAAAATCCAGGTAGTGAAACGAGCACACCAGTATGGGAGATGTGCATGTGGACAGTTTCAAGCAGCAGCTCTTTCTGGACACATGGAAACAGCGCTGTGAAATATTTTCATATGAAGTGAGATTTGGCCAAAGTTGAAAGGCCTTCTATAACCAACCCTAAAGAGCTTAGCCAAACAATGAATGTTGTAATAAGCTCCTGCAGGAAAGGTGCTTCAATGACACAACTCCGAGCAGGTAGCTACGTTCTGCACAGTACAAAATGCATATGAATTCCAGGCTGAAAACGCACTCCAGAAGGAAGAAATGCGTGTGTTTCTCCCTGAAAGAACACTCAGCCACTAGCCTTTTGCTTGCTCTTTCAAAGTCTTTGCAGAAACGTGTGTTTTCACGGCTGGAATAATTTTTGGGATGCATTGTTTCAATCTCCTGCAAGCCTCATGTTGTTTCTTAGACAATGTGGAAAAACAAGGAGTATGTTTCCCAAATCACTTGTAGTCCAGAAAAACGCACACTGCCTCACTCTTGCTCAAACATAGCCAATCTCCTAATGCGTTGAGAACATTCAAACAACCAGAAAAGAAGGGCATTTTGCAGTGAAATTCAGACGGGTATGACCAAGAGGACATTTCTATTGGTTGCAGAGTGCAAAAGCATGATTGACTTCTTGGTCACGATGAAAACCTTACATTTCCAAATGACCTGAAGTAGGACTTTCACAAAACCATGTGTTTGCGTGTCTGTGGTGAAAGGAGCTCTAAGTTGTGTATTCAGTGCCAGAGAGTGATACACTCTACATTGGTTACACAGCGTTTTGAGAAACCAACTTGCTTCAAACTGAAACAGCTACAGGGTGTGTGTAGCATGCAGAAAGAAGGCTTGTCATTTCAAAGAAAGAAGAGGAAACCAAAATCCAGGTAGTGAAACGAGCACACCAGTATGGGAGATGTGCATTTGGACAGTTTCAAGCAGCAGCTCTCTCTGGACACTTGGAAACAGCGCTGTGAAAAAATTTCGTACGAAGGGGGATTTAGGCAAAGTTGAAAAACCTTCCAAAACCAACCCTAAGAAGTTAGCCAAACGATGAATGTTGCAATAACCTCCTGCATGAAAGGTGCTTCAATGACACAACTCCCGAGCAGGTAGCTACATTCTGCACACTACAAAATGCATATGAAATCCTGGCTGAAAACTCACTCCAGAAGGAAGAAATGCGTGTGTTTCTCCCTGAAAGAACACTCACCCACTAGCCTTTTGCTTGCTCCTTCAAAGTCTTTGCAGAAACGTGTGTTTTCACGGCTGGAATACGTTTTGGGATGCATTGTTTCAATCTCCTGAAAGCCTCATGTTGTCTCTTAGGCAATGTGGAAAAACAAGGAGTATGTTTCCCAAATCACTTGTAATCCAGAAAAACGGACACTGCATCACTCTTGCTCAAACACGGCCAATCTCCTAATGCGTTGGGAACATTCAAACACCTAGAAACGAAGGGCATTTTGCAGTGAAATTCAGACGGGTATGTTGAAAAGGACATTTCAGTCGGTTGCAGAGTGCAAAAGCATGATTGACTTCATGTTCTTGATGAAAACCTTACATTTCCAAGTGACCTGAAGTAGGACTTTCACAAAATCATGTGTTTGCGTGTCTGTGGTGAGAGGAGCTCTAAGTTGTGTATTCAGTGCTGGAGAGTGACACACTCTACATTGGTTACACAGCGTTTTGAGAGCACCTACATGGTTCAGACTGAAACTGCTACAAGGTGTGTGTAGCATGCAGAAAGAAGGCTTGTCATTTCGAAGAAAGAAGAGGAAACCAAAATCCAGGTAGTGAAACGAGCACACCAGTATGGGAGATGTGCATGTGGACAGTTTCAAGCAGCAGCTCTCTCTGGACACTTGGAAACAGCTCTGTGAAAAATTTCGTACGAAGCCGGATTTGGCCAAACTTGAAAGACCTTCCAAAACCAATCCTAAAGAACTTAGCCAAACAATGAATGTAGCAAGGAGCTCCTGTAGATAAGGTGCTTCTATGGCACAACTCAGGAGCAGTTAGCTACATCCTGCACAGTACAAAATGCAAATGAATTCCAGGCTGAAAACTCACTCCAGAAGGAATAAATGCGTGTGTTTCTCTCTGAAAGAACACTCAGCCCCTAGACATTTGCTTGCTCCTTCAAAGTCTTTGTAGAAACATGTGTTTTCACTGCTGGAATACGTTGTGGGATGCATTGTTTCAATCTCTTGCAGGCCTCATGTAGTTTCTTACACAAATTGGAAAAATACGGAATATGTTTCCCAAATCACTTGAAATCCAGGAAAACGCACACTGCATCACTCTTGCTCAAACACGCTCTTTCTCCTAATGTGTTGACAACTTTCAACGAACCAGAAACGAAGGGCATTTTGCAGTGGAATTCAGACGGGTATGACCAAGAGGACATTTCTATTGGTTGAAGAGTGCAAAAGCATGATTAATTTCTTGTTCTCGATGAAAACCTTACATTTCCAAGTGACCTGAAGTAGGACTTTCACAAAAACATGTGTTTGCGTGTCTGTGGTGAAAGGAGCTCTAAGTTGTGTATTCAGTGCTGGACAGTGACACACTCTAAATAGGTTACACAGCTTTTTAAGAGAACCAACATGCTTCAAACTGTAAGTGCTACAAGGTGTGTGTAGCATGCAGAAAGAAGGCTTGTCATTTCAAAGAAAGAAGAGGAAACCAAAATCCACGTAGTGAAACGAGCACACCAGTATGGGAGATGTGCATGTGGACAGTTTCAAGCAGCAGCTCTTTCTGGACACATGGAAACAGCGCTGTGAAATATTTTCATATGAAGTGAGATTTGGCCAAAGTTGAAAGGCCTTCTATAACCAACCCTAAAGAGCTTAGCCAAACGATGAATGTTGCAATAACCTCCTGCAGGAAAGGTGCTTCAATGACACAACTCCGAGCAGGTAGCTACATTCTGCACAGTACAAAATGCATATGAATTCCTGGCTGAAAACTCACTCCAGAAGGAAGAAATGCGTGTGTTTCTCCCTGAAAGAACACTCAGCCACTAGCCTTTTGCTTGCTCCTTCAAAGTCTTTGCAGAAACGTGTATTTTCACGGCTGGAATACGTTTTGGGATGCATTGTTTCAATCTCCTGCAAGCCTCATGTTGTTTCTTAGACAATGTGGAAAAACAAGGAGTATGTTTCCCAAATCACTTGTCGTCCAGAAAAACGCACACTGCATCACTCTTGCTCAAACATAGCCAATCTCCTAATGCGTTGAGAACATTCAAACAACCAGAAAAGAAGGGCATTTTGCAATGAAATTCAGACGGGTATGACCAAGAGGACATTTCTATTGGTTGCAGAGTGCAAAAGCATGATTGACTTCTTGGTCACGATGAAAACCTTACATTTCCAAATGACCTGAAGTAGGACTTTCACAAAACCATGTGTTTGCGTGTCTGTGGTGAAAGGAGCTCTAAGTTGTGTATTCAGTGCCAGAGAGTGATACACTCTACATTGGTTACACAGCGTTTTGAGAAACCAACCTGCTTCAAACTGGAACAGCTACAGGGTGTGTGTAGCATGCAGAAAGAAGGCTTGTCATTTCAAAGAAAGAAGAGGAAACCAAAATCCAGGTAGTGAAACGAGCACACCAGTATGGAAGATGTGCATGTGGACAGTTTCAAGCAGCAGCTCTCTCTGGAAACTTGGAAACAGCGCTGTGAAAAAATTTCGTACGAAGGGGGATTTAGGCAAAGTTGAAAGACCTTCCAAAACCAACCCTAAGAAGTTAGCCAAACGATGAATGTTGCAATAACCTCCTGCATGAAAGGTGCTTCAATGACACAACTACCGAGCAGGTAGCTACATTCTGCACACTACAAAATGCACATGAAATCCTGGCTGAAAACTCACTCCAGAAGGAAGAAATGCGTGTGTTTCTCCCTGAAAGAACACTCACCCACTAGCCTTTTGCTTGCTCCTTCAAAGTCTTTGTAGAAACGTGTGTTTTCACGGCTGCAATACGTTTTGGGATGCATTGTTTCAATCTCCTGCAAGCCTCATGTTGTCTCTTAGACAATGTGGAAAAACAAGGAGTATGTTTCCCAAATCACTTGTAATCCAGAAAAACGGACACTGCATCACTCTTGCTCAAACACGGCCAATCTCCTAATGCGTTTGGAACATTCAAACACCTAGAAACGAAGGGCATTTTGCAGTGAAATTCAGACGGGTATGTTGAAAAGGACATTTCAGTCGGTTGCAGAGTGCAAAAGCATGATTGACTTCATGTTCTTGATGAAAACCTTACATTTCCAAGTGACCTGAAGTAGGACTTTCACAAAATCATGTGTTTGCGTGTCTGTGGTGAAAGGAGCTCTAAGTTGTGTATTCAGTGCTGGAGAGTGACACACTCTACATTGGTTACACAGCGTTTTGAGAGCACCTACATGGTTCAGACTGAAACTGCTACAAGGTGTGTGTAGCATGCAGAAAGAAGGCTTGTCATTTCGAAGAAAGAAGAGGAAACCAAAATCCAGGTAGTGAAACGAGCACACCAGTATGGGAGATGTGCATGTGGACAGTTTCAAGCAGCAGCTCTCTCTGGACACTTGGAAACAGCGCTGTGAAAAATTTCGTACGAAGCCGGATTTGGCCAAAGTTGAAAGACCTTCCAAAACCAATCCTAAAGAACTTAGCCAAACAATGAATGTAGCAAGGAGCTCCTGTAGATAAGGTGCTTCTATGGCACAACTCAGGAGGAGTTAGCTACATCCTGCACAGTACAAAATGCAAATGAATTCCAGGCTGAAAACTCACTCCAGAAGGTATAAATGCGTGTGTTTCTCTCTGAAAGAACACTCAGCCACTAGACTTTTGCTTGCTCCTTCAAAGTCTTTGTAGAAACATGTGTTTTCACTGCTGGAATACGTTGTGGGATGCATTGTTTCAATCTCTTGCAAGCCTCATGTCGTTTCTTACACAAATTGGAAAAATAGGGAATATGTTTCCCAAATCACTTGAAATCCAGGAAAACGCACACTGCATCACTCTTGCTCAAACACGCTCTTTCTTGAAATGCAGGAAAACGCACACTGCATCACTCTTGCTCAAACACGCTCTTTCTCCTAATGTGTTGACAACTTTCAACGAACCAGAAACGAAGGGCATTTTGCAGTGGAATTCAGATGGGTATGACCAAGAGGACATTTCTATTGGTTGAAGAGTGCAAAAGCATGATTAATTTCTTGTTCTCGATGAAAACCTTACATTTCCAAGTGACCTGAAGTAGGACTTTCACAAAAACATGTGTTTGCGTGTCTGTGGTGAAAGGAGCTCAAAGTTGTGTATTCAGTGCTGGACAGTGACACACTCTAAATAGGTTACACAGCTTTTTAAGAGAACCAACATGCTTCAAACTGTAAGTGCTACAAGGTGTGTGTAGCATGCAGAAAGAAGGCTTGTCATTTCAAAGAAAGAAGAGGAAACCAAAATCCAGGTAGTGAAACGAGCACACCAGTATGGGAGATGTGCATGTGGACAGTTTCAAGCAGCAGCTCTTTCTGGACACATGGAAACAGCGCTGTGAAATATTTTCATATGAAGTGAGATTTGGCCAAAGTTGAAAGGCCTTCTATAACCAACCCTAAAGAGCTTAGCCAAACAATGAATGTTGCAATAAGCTCCTGCAGGAAAGGTGCTTCAATGACACAACTCCGAGCAGGTAGCTACATTCTGCACAGTACAAAATGCATATGAATTCCAGGCTGAAAACTCACTCCAGAAGGAAGAAATGCGTGTGTTTCTCCCTGAAAGAACACGCAGCCACTAGCCTTTTGCTTGCTCCTTCAAAGTCTTTGTAGAAACGTGTGTTTTCACGGCTGGAATACGTTTTGGGATGCATTGTTTCAATCTCCTGCAAGCCTCATGTTGTTTCTTAGACAATGTGGAAAAACAAGGAGTATGTTTCCCAAATCACTTGTTATCCAGAAAAACGGACACTGCATCACTCTTGCTCAAACACGGCCAATCTCCTAATGCGTTGAGAACATTCAAACAACCAGAAAAGAAGGGCATTTTGCAGTGAAATTCAGACGGGTATGACCAAGAGGACATTTCTATTGGTTGCAGAGTGCAAAAGCATGATTGACTTCTTGGTCACGATGAAAACCTTACATTTCCAAATGACCTGAAGTAGGACTTTCACAAAACGATGTCTTTGCGTGTCTGTGGTGAAAGGAGCTCTAAGTTGTGTATTCAGTGCTGGAGAGTGACACACTCTACATTGGTTACACAGCGTTTTGAGAGCACCTACATGGTTCAGACTGAAACTGATACAAGGTGTGTGTAGCATGCAGAAAGAAGGCTTGTCATTTCGAAGAAAGAAGAGGAAACCAAAATCCAGGTAGTGAAACGAGCACACCAGTATGGGAGATGTGCATGTGGACAGTTTCAAGCAGCAGCTCTCTCTGGACACTTGGAAACAGCGCTGTGAAAAATTTCGTACGAAGCCGGATTTGGCCAAACTTGAAAGACCTTCCAAAACCAATCCTAAAGAACTTAGCGAAACAATGAATGTAGCAAGGAGCTCCTGTAGATAAGGTGCTTCTATGGCACAACTCAGGAGCAGTTAGCTACATCCTGCACAGTACAAAATGCAAATGAATTCCAGGCTGAAAACTCACTCCAGAAGGAATAAATGCGTGTGTTTCTCTCTGAAAGAACACTCAGCCACTAGACTTTTGCTTGCTCCTTCAAAGTCTTTGTAGAAACATGTGTTTTCACTGCTGGAATACGTTGTGGGATGCATTGTTTCAATCTCTTGCAAGCCTCATGTCGTTTCTTACACAAATTGGAAAAATAGGGAATATGTTTCCCAAATCACTTGAAATCCAGGAAAAGGCACACTGCATCACTCTTGCTCAAACACGCTCTTTCTTGAAATGCAGGAAAACGCACACTGCATCACTCTTGCTCAAACACGCTCTTTCTCCTAATGTGTTGACAACTTTCAACGAACCAGAAACGAAGGGCATTTTGCAGTGGAATTCAGACGGGTATGACCAAGAGGACATTTCTATTGGTTGAAGAGTGCAAAAGCATGATTAATTTCTTGTTCTCGATGAAAACCTTACATTTCCAAGTGACCTGAAGTAGGACTTTCACAAAAACATGTGTTTGCTTGTCTGTGGTGAAAGGAGCTCTAAGTTGTGTATTCAGTGCTGGACAGTGACACACTCTAAATAGGTTACACAGCTTTTTAAGAGAACCAACATGCTTCAAACTGTAAGTGCTACAAGGTGTGTGTAGCATTCAGAAAGAAGGCTTGTCATTTCAAAGAAAGAAGAGGAAACCAAAATCCAGGTAGTGAAACGAGCACACCAGTATGGGAGATGTGCATGTGGACAGTTTCAAGCAGCAGCTCTTTCTGGACACATGGAAACAGCGCTGTGAAATATTTTCATATGAAGTGAGATTTGGCCAAAGTTGAAAGGCCTTCTATAACCAACCCAAAAGAGCTTAGCCAAACAATGAATGTTGCAATAAGCTCCTGCAGGAAAGGTGCTTCAATGACACAACTCCCGAGCAGGTAGCTACATTCTGCACAGTACAAAATGCAAATGAATTCCTGGCTGAAAACTCACTCCAGAAGGAAGAAATGCGTGTGTTTCTCCCTGAAAGAACACTCAGCCACTAGCCTTTTGCTTGCTCCTTCAAAGTCTTTGCAGAAACGTGTGTTTTCACGGCTGGAATACGTTTTGGGATGCATTGTTTCAATCTCCTGCAAGCCTCATGTTGTTTCTTAGACAATGTTGAAAAACAAGTAGGATGTTTCCCAAATCACTTGTAGTCCAGAAAAACGCACACTGCCTCACTCTTGCTCAAACATAGCCAATCTCCTAATGCGTTGAGAACATTCAAACAACCAGAAAAGAAGGGCATTTTGCAGTGAAATTCAGACGGGTATGACCAAGAGGACATTTCTATTGGTTGAAGAGTGCAAAAGCATGATTGACTTCTTGGTCACAATGAAAACCTTACATTTCCAAATGACCTGAAGTAGGACTTTCACAAAACCATGTGTTTGCGTGTCTGTGGTGAAAGGAGCTCTACGTTGTGTATTCAGTGCCAGAGAGTGATACACTCTACATTGGTTACACAGCGTTTTGAGAAACCAACCTGCTTCAAACTGAAACAGCTACAGGGTGTGTGTAGCATGCAGAAAGAAGGCTTGTCATTTCAAAGAAAGAAGAGGAAACCAAAATCCAGGTAGTGAAACGAGCACACCAGTATGGGAGATGTGCATGTGGACAGTTTCAAGCAGCAGCTCTCTCTGGACACTGGGAAACAGCGCTGTGAAAAAATTTCGTACGAAGGGGGATTTAGGCAAAGTTGAAAGACCTTCCAAAACCAACCCTAAGAAGTTAGCCAAACGATGAATGTTGCAATAACCTCCTACATGAAAGGTGCTTCAATGACACAACTCCCGAGCAGGTAGCTACATTCTGCACACTACAAAATGCACATGAAATCCTGGCTGAAAACTCACTCCAGAAGGAAGAAATGCGTGTGTTTCTCCCTGAAAGAACACTCACCCACTAGCCTTTTGCTTGCTCCTTCAAAGTCTTTGCAGAAACGTGTGTTTTCACGGCTGGAATACGTTTTGGGATGCATTGTTTCAATCTCCTGCAACCTCATGTTGTTTCTTAGACAATGTGGAAAAACAAGGAGTATGTTTCCCAAATCACTTGTAGTCCAGAAAAACGCACACTGCCTCACTCTTGCTCAAACATAGCCAATCTCCTAATGCGTTGAGAACATTCAAACAACCAGAAAAGAAGGGCATTTTGCAGTGAAATTCAGACGGGTATGACCAAGAGGACATTTCTATTGGTTGCAGAGTGCAAAAGCATGATTGACTTCTTGGTCACGATGAAAACCTTACATTTCCAAATGACCTGAAGTAGGACTTTCACAAAACGATGTCTTTGCGTGTCTGTGGTGAAAGGAGCTCTACGTTGTGTATTCAGTGCCAGAGAGTGATACACTCTACATTGGTTACACAGCGTTTTGAGAAACCAACCTGCTTCAAACTGAAACAGCTACAGGGTGTGTGTAGCATGCAGAAAGAAGGCTTGTCATTTCAAAGAAAGAAGAGGAAACCAAAATCCAGGTAGTGAAACGAGCACACCAGTATGGGAGATGTGCATGTGGACAGTTTCAAGCAGCAGCTCTCTCTGGACACTTGGAAACAGCGCTGTGAAAAAATTTCGTACGAAGGGGGATTTAGGCAAAGTTGAAAGACCTTCCAAAACCAACCCTAAGAAGTTAGCCAAACGATGAATGTTGCAATAACCTCCTGCATGAAAGGTGCTTCAATGACACAACTCCCGAGCAGGTAGCTACATTCTGCACACTACAAAATGCATATGAAATCCTGGCTGAAAACTCACTCCAGAAGGAAGAAATGCGTGTGTTTCTCCCTGAAAGAACACTCACCCACTAGCCTTTTGCTTGCTCCTTCAAAGTCTTTGCAGAAACGTGTGTTTTCACGGCTGGAATACGTTTTGGGATGCATTGTTTCAATCTCCTGCAAGCCTCATGTTGTCTCTTTGACAATGTGGAAAAACAAGGAGTATGTTTCCCAAATCACTTGTAATCCAGAAAAACGGACACTGCATCACTCTTGCTCAAACACGGCCAATCTCCTAATGCGTTGGGAACATTCAAACACCTAGAAACGAAGGGCATTTTGCAGTGAAATTCAGACGGGTATGTTGAAAAGGACATTTCTATTGGTTGCAGAGTGCAAAAGCATGATTGACTTCATGTTCTTGATGAAAACCTTACATTTCCAAGTGACCTGAAGTAGGACTTTCACAAAATCATGTGTTTGCGTGTCTGTGGTGAAAGGAGCTCTAAGTTGTGTATTCAGTGCTGGAGAGTGACACACTCTACATTGGTTACACAGCGTTTTGAGAGCACCTACATGGTTCAGACTGAAACTGCTACAAGGTGTGTGTAGCATGCAGAAAGAAGGCTTGTCATTTCGAAGAAAGAAGAGGAAACCAAAATCCAGGTAGTGAAACGAGCACACCAGTATGGGAGATGTGCATGTGGACAGTTTCAAGCAGCAGCTCTCTCTGGACACTTGGAAACAGCGCTGTGAAAAATTTCGTACGAAGCCGGATTTGGCCAAAGTTGAAAGACCTTCCAAAACCAATCCTAAAGAACTTAGCCAAACAATGAATGTAGCAAGGAGCTCCTGTAGATAAGGTGCTTCTATGGCACAACTCAGGAGCAGTTAGCTACATCCTGCACAGTACAAAATGCAAATGAATTCCAGGCTGAAAACTCACTCCAGAAGGAATAAATGCGTGTGTTTCTCTCTGAAAGAACACTCAGCCACTAGACTTTTGCTTGCTCCTTCAAAGTCTTTGTAGAAACATGTGTTTTCACTGCTGGAATACGTTGTGGGATGCATTGTTTCAATCTCTTGCAAGCCTCATGTGGTTTCTTACACAAATTGGAAAAATAGGGAATATGTTTCCCAAATCACTTGAAATCCAGGAAAACGCACACTGCATCACTCTTGCTCAAACACGCTCTTTCTTGAAATGCAGGAAAACACACACTGCATCACTCTTGCTCAAACACGCTCTTTCTCCTAATGTGTTGACAACTTTCAACGAACCAGAAACGAAGGGCATTTTGCAGTGGAATTCAGACGGGTATGACCAAGAGGACATTTCTATTGGTTGAAGAGTGCAAAAGCATGATTAATTTCTTGTTCTCGATGAAAACCTTACATTTCCAAGTGACCTGAAGTAGGACTTTCACAAAAACATGTGTTTGCGTGTCTGTGGTGAAAGGAGCTCAAAGTTGTGTATTCAGTGCTGGACAGTGACACACTCTAAATAGGTTACACAGCTTTTTAAGAGAACCAACATGCTTCAAACTGTAAGTGCTACAAGGTGTGTGTAGCATGCAGAAAGAAGGCTTGTCATTTCAAAGAAAGAAGAGGAAACCAAAATCCAGGTAGTGAAACGAGCACACCAGTATGGGAGATGTGCATGTGGACAGTTTCAAGCAGCAGCTCTTTCTGGACACATGGAAACAGCGCTGTGAAATATTTTCATATGAAGTGAGATTTGGCCAAGGTTGAAAGGCCTTCTATAACCAACCCTAAAGAGCTTAGCCAAACAATGAATGTTGCAATAAGCTCCTGCAGGAAAGGTGCTTCAATGACACAACTCTGAGCAGGTAGCTACATTCTGCACAGTACAAAATGCATATGAATTCCAGGCTGAAAACTCACTCCAGAAGGAAGAAATGCGTGTGTTTCTCCCTGAAAGAACACGCAGCCACTAGCCTTTTGCTTGCTCCTTCAAAGTCTTTGTAGAAACGTGTGTTTTCACGGCTGGAATACGTTTTGGGATGCATTGTTTCAATCTCCTGCAAGCCTCATGTTGTTTCTTAGACAATGTGGAAAAACAAGGAGTATGTTTCCCAAATCACTTGTAATCCAGAAAAACGGACACTGCATCACTCTTGCTCAAACACGGCCAATCTCCTAATGCGTTGAGAACATTCAAACAACCAGAAAAGAAGGGCATTTTGCAGTGAAATTCAGACGGGTATGACCAAGAGGACATTTCTATTGGTTGCAGAGTGCAAAAGCATGATTGACTTCTTGGTCACGATGAAAACCTTACATTTCCAAATGACCTGAAGTAGGACTTTCACAAAACGATGTCTTTGCGTGTCTGTGGTGAAAGGAGCTCTAAGTTGTGTATTCAGTGCTGGAGAGTGACACACTCTACATTGGTTACACAGCGTTTTGAGAGCACCTACATGGTTCAGACTGAAACTGCTACAAGGTGTGTGTAGCATGCAGAAAGAAGGCTTGTCATTTCGAAGAAAGAAGAGGAAACCAAAATCCAGGTAGTGAAACGAGCACACCAGTATGGGAGATGTGCATGTGGACAGTTTCAAGCAGCAGCTCTCTCTGGACACTTGGAAACAGCGCTGTGAAAAAATTTCGTACGAAGGGGGATTTAGGCAAAGTTGAAAGACCTTCCAAAACCAACCCTAAGAAGTTAGCCAAACGATGAATGTTGCAATAACCTCCTGCATGAAAGGTGCTTCAATGACACAACTCCCGAGCAGGTAGCTACATTCTGCACACTACAAAATGCATATGAAATCCTGGCTGAAAACTCACTCCAGAAGGAAGAAATGCGTGTGTTTCTCCCTGAAAGAACACTCACCCACTAGCCTTTTGCTTGCTCCTTCAAAGTCTTTGCAGAAACGTGTGTTTTCACGGCTGGAATACGTTTTGGGATGCATTGTTTCAATCTCCTCCAAGCCTCATGTTGTTTCTTAGACAATGTGGAAAAACAAGGAGTATGTTTCCCAAATCACTTGTAATCCAGAAAAACGGACACTGCATCACTCTTGCTCAAACACGCCCAATTTCCTAATGCGTTGGGAACATTCAAACACCTAGAAACGAAGGGCATTTTGCAGTGAAATTCAGACGGGTATGTTGAAAAGGACATTTCAGTCGGTTGCAGGGTGCAAAAGCATGATTGACTTCTTGGTCACGATGACAACCTTACATTTCCGAATGACCTGAAGTAGGACTTTCACAAAACCATGTGTTTGCGTGTCTGTGGTGAAAGGAGCTCTAAGTTGTGTATTCAGTGCCAGAGAGTGATACACTCTACATTGGTTACACAGCGTTTTGAGAAACCAACCTGCTTCAAACTGAAATAGCTACAGGGTGTGTGTAACATGCAGAAAGAAGGCTTGTCATTTCAAAGAAATAAGAGGAAACCAAAATCCAGGTAGTGAAACGAGCACACCAGTATGGGAGGTGTGCATGTGGAGAGTTTCAAGCAGCAGCTCTCTCTGGACACTTGGAAACAGCGCTGTGAAAAAATTTCGTACGAAGGGGGATTTAGGCAAAGTTGAAAGACCTTCCAAAACCAACCCTAAGAAGTTAGCCAAACGATGAATGTTGCAATAACCTCCTGCATGAAAGGTGCTTCAATGACACAACTCCCGAGCAGGTAGCTACATTCTGCACACTACAAAATGCATATGAAATCCTGGCTGAAAACTCACTCCAGAAGGAAGAAATGCGTGTGTTTCTCCATGAAAGAACACTCACCCACTAGCCTTTTGCTTGCTCCTTCAAAGTCTTTGCAGAAACGTGTGTTTTCACGGCTGGAATACGTTTTGGGATGCATTCTTTCAATCTCCTGCAAGCCTCATGTTGTCTCTTAGACAATGTGGAAAAACAAGGAGTATGTTTCCCAAATCACTTGTAATCCAGAAAAAGGGACACTGCATCACTCTTGCTCAAACACGCCCAATCTCCTAATGCGTTGGGAACATTCAAACACCTAGAAACAAAGGGCATTTTGCAGTGAAATTCAGACGGGTATGTTGAAAAGGACATTTCAGTCAGTTGCAGAGTGCAAAAGCATGATTGACTTCATGTTCTTGATGAAAACCTTACATTTCCAAGTGACCTGAAGTAGGACTTTCACAAAAACATGTGTTTGCGTGTCTGTGGTGAAAGGAGCTCTAAGTGGTGTATTCAGTGCTGGAGAGTGACACACTCTACATTGGTTACACAGCGTTTTGAGAGCACCTACATGGTTCAGACTGAAACTGCTACAAGGTGTGTGTAGCATGCAGAAAGAAGGCTTGTCATTTCGAAGAAAGAAGAGGAAACCAAAATCCAGGTAGTGAAACGAGCACACCAGTATGGGAGATGTGCATGTGGACAGTTTCAAGCAGCAGCTCTCTCTGGACACTTGGAAACACCGCTGTGAAAAATTTCGTACGAAGCCGGATTTGGCCAAAGTTGAAAGACCTTCCAAAACCAATCCTAAAGAACTTAGCCAAACAATGAATGTAGCAATGAGCTCCTGTAGATAAGGTGCTTCTATGGCACAACTTAGGAGCAGTTAGCTACATCCTGCACAGTACAAAATGCAAATGAATTCCAGGCTGAAAACTCACTCCAGAAGGAATAAATGCGTGTGTTTCTCTCTGAAAGAACACTCAGCCCCTAGACTTTTGCTTGCTCCTTCAAAGTCTTTGTAGAAACATGTGTTTTCACTGCTGGAATACGTTGTGGGATGCATTGTTTCAATCTCTTGCAGGTCTCATGTAGTTTCTTACACAAATTGGAAAAATACGGAATATGTTTCCCAAATCACTTGAAATCCAGGAAAACGCACACTGCATCACTCTTGCTCAAGCACGCTCTTTCTTGAAATGCAGGAAAACGCACACTGCATCACTCTTGCTCAAACACGCTCTTTCTCCTAATGTGTTGACAACTTTCAACGAACCAGAAACGAAGGGCATTTTGCAGTGGAATTCAGACGGGTATGACCAAGAGGACATTTCTATTGGTTGAAGAGTGCAAAAGCATGATTAATTTCTTGTTCTCGATGAAAACCTTACATTTCCAAGTGACCTGAAGTAGGACTTTCACAAAAACATGTGTTTGCGTGTCTGTGGTGAAAGGAGCTCTAAGTTGTGTATTCAGTGCTGGACAGTGACACACTCTAAATAGGTTACACAGCTTTTTAAGAGAACCAACATGCTTCAAACTGTAAGTGCTACAAGGTGTGTGTAGCATGCAGAAAGAAGGCTTGTCATTTCAAAGAAAGAAGAGGAAACCAAAATCCAGGTAGTGAAACGAGCACACCAGTATGGGAGATGTGCATGTGGACAGTTTCAAGCAGCAGCTCTTTCTGGACACATGGAAACAGCGCTGTGAAATATTTTCATATGAAGTGAGATTTGGCCAAAGTTGAAAGGCCTTCTATAACCAACCCTAAAGAGCTTAGCCAAACAATGAATGTTGCAATAAGCTCCTGTAGGAAAGGTGCTTCAATGACACAACTCCGAGCAGGTAGCTACGTTCTGCACAGTACAAAATGCATATGAATTCCAGGCTGAAAACGCACTCCAGAAGGAAGAAATGCGTGTGTTTCTCCCTGAAAGAACACTCAGCCACTAGCCTTTTGCTTGCTCTTTCAAAGTCTTTGCAGAAACGTGTGTTTTCACGGCTGGAATAATTTTTGGGATGCATTGTTTCAATCTCCTGCAAGCCTCATGTTGTTTCTTAGACAATGTGGAAAAACAAGGAGTATGTTTCCCAAATCACTTGTAGTCCAGAAAAACGCACACTGCCTCACTCTTGCTCAAACATAGCCAATCTCCTAATGCGTTGAGAACATTCAAACAACCAGAAAAGAAGGGCATTTTGCAGTGAAATTCAGACGGGTATGACCAAGAGGACATTTCTATTGGTTGCAGAGTGCAAAAGCATGATTGACTTCTTGGTCACGATGAAAACCTTACATTTCCAAATGACCTGAAGTAGGACTTTCACAAAACCATGTGTTTGCGTGTCTGTGGTGAAAGGAGCTCTAAGTTGTGTATTCAGTGCCAGAGAGTGATACACTCTACATTGGTTACACAGCGTTTTGAGAAACCAACTTGCTTCAAACTGAAACAGCTACAGGGTGTGTGTAGCATGCAGAAAGAAGGCTTGTCATTTCAAAGAAAGAAGAGGAAACCAAAATCCAGGTAGTGAAACGAGCACACCAGTATGGGAGATGTGCATTTGGACAGTTTCAAGCAGCAGCTCTCTCTGGACACTTGGAAACAGCGCTGTGAAAAAATTTCGTACGAAGGGGGATTTAGGCAAAGTTGAAAAACCTTCCAAAACCAACCCTAAGAAGTTAGCCAAACGATGAATGTTGCAATAACCTCCTGCATGAAAGGTGCTTCAATGACACAACTCCCGAGCAGGTAGCTACATTCTGCACACTACAAAATGCATATGAAATCCTGGCTGAAAACTCACTCCAGAAGGAAGAAATGCGTGTGTTTCTCCCTGAAAGAACACTCACCCACTAGCCTTTTGCTTGCTCCTTCAAAGTCTTTGCAGAAACGTGTGTTTTCACGGCTGGAATACGTTTTGGGATGCATTCTTTCAATCTCCTGCAAGCCTCATGTTGTCTCTTAGACAATGTGGAAAAACAAGGAGTATGTTTCCCAAATCACTTGTAATCCAGAAAAAGGGACACTGCATCACTCTTGCTCAAACACGCCCAATCTCCTAATGCGTTGGGAACATTCAAACACCTAGAAACGAAGGGCATTTTGCAGTGAAATTCAGACGGGTATGTTGAAAAGGACATTTCAGTCAGTTGCAGAGTGCAAAAGCATGATTGACTTCATGTTCTTGATGAAAACCTTACATTTCCAAGTGACCTGAAGTAGGACTTTCACAAAAACATGTGTTTGCGTGTCTGTGGTGAAAGGAGCTCTAAGTGGTGTATTCAGTGCTGGAGAGTGACACACTCTACATTGGTTACACAGCGTTTTGAGAGCACCTACATGGTTCAGACTGAAACTGCTACAAGGTGTGTGTAGCATGCAGAAAGAAGGCTTGTCATTTCGAAGAAAGAAGAGGAAACCAAAATCCAGGTAGTGAAACGAGCACACCAGTATGGGAGATGTGCATGTGGACAGTTTCAAGCAGCAGCTCTCTCTGGACACTTGGAAACACCGCTGTGAAAAATTTCGTACGAAGCCGGATTTGGCCAAAGTTGAAAGACCTTCCAAAACCAATCCTAAAGAACTTAGCCAAACAATGAATGTAGCAATGAGCTCCTGTAGATAAGGTGCTTCTATGGCACAACTTAGGAGCAGTTAGCTACATCCTGCACAGTACAAAATGCAAATGAATTCCAGGCTGAAAACTCACTCCAGAAGGAATAAATGCGTGTGTTTCTCTCTGAAAGAACACTCAGCCCCTAGACTTTTGCTTGCTCCTTCAAAGTCTTTGTAGAAACATGTGTTTTCACTGCTGGAATACGTTGTGGGATGCATTGTTTCAATCTCTTGCAGGCCTCATGTAGTTTCTTACACAAATTGGAAAAATACGGAATATGTTTCCCAAATTACTTGAAATCCAGGAAAACGCACACTGCATCACTCTTGCTCAAGCACGCTCTTTCTTGAAATGCAGGAAAACGCACACTGCATCACTCTTGCTCAAACACGCTCTTTCTCCTAATGTGTTGACAACTTTCAACGAACCAGAAACGAAGGGCATTTTGCAGTGGAATTCAGACGGGTATGACCAAGAGGACATTTCTATTGGTTGAAGAGTGCAAAAGCATGATTAATTTCTTGTTCTCGATGAAAACCTTACATTTCCAAGTGACCTGAAGTAGGACTTTCACAAAAACATGTGTTTGCGTGTCTGTGGTGAAAGGAGCTCTAAGTTGTGTATTCAGTGCTGGACAGTGACACACTCTAAATAGGTTACACAGCTTTTTAAGAGAACCAACATGCTTCAAACTGTAAGTGCTACAAGGTGTGTGTAGCATGCAGAAAGAAGGCTTGTCATTTCAAAGAAAGAAGAGGAAACCAAAATCCAGGTAGTGAAACGAGCACACCAGTATGGGAGATGTGCATGTGGACAGTTTCAAGCAGCAGCTCTTTCTGGACACATGGAAACAGCGCTGTGAAATATTTTCATATGAAGTGAGATTTGGCCAAAGTTGAAAGGCCTTCTATAACCAACCCTAAAGAGCTTAGCCAAACAATGAATGTTGCAATAAGCTCCTGTAGGAAAGGTGCTTCAATGACACAACTCCGAGCAGGTAGCTACGTTCTGCACAGTACAAAATGCATATGAATTCCAGGCTGAAAACGCACTCCAGAAGGAAGAAATGCGTGTGTTTCTCCCTGAAAGAACACTCAGCCACTAGCCTTTTGCTTGCTCTTTCAAAGTCTTTGCAGAAACGTGTGTTTTCACGGCTGGAATAATTTTTGGGATGCATTGTTTCAATCTCCTGCAAGCCTCATGTTGTTTCTTAGACAATGTGGAAAAACAAGGAGTATGTTTCCCAAATCACTTGTAGTCCAGAAAAACGCACACTGCCTCACTCTTGCTCAAACATAGCCAATCTCCTAATGCGTTGAGAACATTCAAACAACCAGAAAAGAAGGGCATTTTGCAGTGAAATTCAGACGGGTATGACCAAGAGGACATTTCTATTGGTTGCAGAGTGCAAAAGCATGATTGACTTCTTGGTCACGATGAAAACCTTACATTTCCAAATGACCTGAAGTAGGACTTTCACAAAACCATGTGTTTGCGTGTCTGTGGTGAAAGGAGCTCTAAGTTGTGTATTCAGTGCCAGAGAGTGATACACTCTACATTGGTTACACAGCGTTTTGAGAAACCAACTTGCTTCAAACTGAAACAGCTACAGGGTGTGTGTAGCATGCAGAAAGAAGGCTTGTCATTTCAAAGAAAGAAGAGGAAACCAAAATCCAGGTAGTGAAACGAGCACACCAGTATGGGAGATGTGCATTTGGACAGTTTCAAGCAGCAGCTCTCTCTGGACACTTGGAAACAGCGCTGTGAAAAAATTTCGTACGAAGGGGGATTTAGGCAAAGTTGAAAAACCTTCCAAAACCAACCCTAAGAAGTTAGCCAAACGATGAATGTTGCAATAACCTCCTGCATGAAAGGTGCTTCAATGACACAACTCCCGAGCAGGTAGCTACATTCTGCACACTACAAAATGCATATGAAATCCTGGCTGAAAACTCACTCCAGAAGGAAGAAATGCGTGTGTTTCTCCCTGAAAGAACACTCACCCACTAGCCTTTTGCTTGCTCCTTCAAAGTCTTTGCAGAAACGTGTGTTTTCACGGCTGGAATACGTTTTGGGATGCATTGTTTCAATCTCCTGCAAGCCTCATGTTGTCTCTTAGGCAATGTGGAAAAACAAGGAGTATGTTTCCCAAATCACTTGTAATCCAGAAAAAGGGACACTGCATCACTCTTGCTCAAACACGCCCAATCTCCTAATGCGTTGGGAACATTCAAACACCTAGAAACGAAGGGCATTTTGCAGTGAAATTCAGACGGGTATGTTGAAAAGGACATTTCAGTCAGTTGCAGAGTGCAAAAGCATGATTGACTTCATGTTCTTGATGAAAACCTTACATTTCCAAGTGACCTGAAGTAGGACTTTCACAAAAACATGTGTTTGCGTGTCTGTGGTGAAAGGAGCTCTAAGTGGTGTATTCAGTGCTGGAGAGTGACACACTCTACATTGGTTACACAGCGTTTTGAGAGCACCTACATGGTTCAGACTGAAACTGCTACAAGGTGTGTGTAGCATGCAGAAAGAAGGCTTGTCATTTCGAAGAAAGAAGAGGAAACCAAAATCCAGGTAGTGAAACGAGCACACCAGTATGGGAGATGTGCATGTGGACAGTTTCAAGCAGCAGCTCTCTCTGGACACTTGGAAACACCGCTGTGAAAAATTTCGTACGAAGCCGGATTTGGCCAAAGTTGAAAGACCTTCCAAAACCAATCCTAAAGAACTTAGCCAAACAATGAATGTAGCAATGAGCTCCTGTAGATAAGGTGCTTCTATGGCACAACTTAGGAGCAGTTAGCTACATCCTGCACAGTACAAAATGCAAATGAATTCCAGGCTGAAAACTCACTCCAGAAGGAATAAATGCGTGTGTTTCTCTCTGAAAGAACACTCAGCCCCTAGACTTTTGCTTGCTCCTTCAAAGTCTTTGTAGAAACATGTGTTTTCACTGCTGGAATACGTTGTGGGATGCATTGTTTCAATCTCTTGCAGGCCTCATGTAGTTTCTTACACAAATTGGAAAAATACGGAATATGTTTCCCAAATCACTTGAAATCCAGGAAAACGCACACTGCATCACTCTTGCTCAAGCACGCTCTTTCTTGAAATGCAGGAAAACGCACACTGCATCACTCTTGCTCAAACACGCTCTTTCTCCTAATGTGTTGACAACTTTCAACGAACCAGAAACGAAGGGCATTTTGCAGTGGAATTCAGACGGGTATGACCAAGAGGACATTTCTATTGGTTGAAGAGTGCAAAAGCATGATTAATTTCTTGTTCTCGATGAAAACCTTACATTTCCAAGTGACCTGAAGTAGGACTTTCACAAAAACATGTGTTTGCGTGTCTGTGGTGAAAGGAGCTCTAAGTTGTGTATTCAGTGCTGGACAGTGACACACTCTAAATAGGTTACACAGCTTTTTAAGAGAACCAACATGCTTCAAACTGTAAGTGCTACAAGGTGTGTGTAGCATGCAGAAAGAAGGCTTGTCATTTCAAAGAAAGAAGAGGAAACCAAAATCCAGGTAGTGAAACGAGCACACCAGTATGGGAGATGTGCATGTGGACAGTTTCAAGCAGCAGCTCTTTCTGGACACATGGAAACAGCGCTGTGAAATATTTTCATATGAAGTGAGATTTGGCCAAAGTTGAAAGGCCTTCTATAACCAACCCTAAAGAGCTTAGCCAAACAATGAATGTTGCAATAAGCTCCTGTAGGAAAGGTGCTTCAATGACACAACTCCGAGCAGGTAGCTACGTTCTGCACAGTACAAAATGCATATGAATTCCAGGCTGAAAACGCACTCCAGAAGGAAGAAATGCGTGTGTTTCTCCCTGAAAGAACACTCAGCCACTAGCCTTTTGCTTGCTCTTTCAAAGTCTTTGCAGAAACGTGTGTTTTCACGGCTGGAATAATTTTTGGGATGCATTGTTTCAATCTCCTGCAAGCCTCATGTTGTTTCTTAGACAATGTGGAAAAACAAGGAGTATGTTTCCCAAATCACTTGTAGTCCAGAAAAACGCACACTGCCTCACTCTTGCTCAAACATAGCCAATCTCCTAATGCGTTGAGAACATTCAAACAACCAGAAAAGAAGGGCATTTTGCAGTGAAATTCAGACGGGTATGACCAAGAGGACATTTCTATTGGTTGCAGAGTGCAAAAGCATGATTGACTTCTTGGTCACGATGAAAACCTTACATTTCCAAATGACCTGAAGTAGGACTTTCACAAAACCATGTGTTTGCGTGTCTGTGGTGAAAGGAGCTCTAAGTTGTGTATTCAGTGCCAGAGAGTGATACACTCTACATTGGTTACACAGCGTTTTGAGAAACCAACTTGCTTCAAACTGAAACAGCTACAGGGTGTGTGTAGCATGCAGAAAGAAGGCTTGTCATTTCAAAGAAAGAAGAGGAAACCAAAATCCAGGTAGTGAAACGAGCACACCAGTATGGGAGATGTGCATTTGGACAGTTTCAAGCAGCAGCTCTCTCTGGACACTTGGAAACAGCGCTGTGAAAAAATTTCGTACGAAGGGGGATTTAGGCAAAGTTGAAAAACCTTCCAAAACCAACCCTAAGAAGTTAGCCAAACGATGAATGTTGCAATAACCTCCTGCATGAAAGGTGCTTCAATGACACAACTCCCGAGCAGGTAGCTACATTCTGCACACTACAAAATGCATATGAAATCCTGGCTGAAAACTCACTCCAGAAGGAAGAAATGCGTGTGTTTCTCCCTGAAAGAACACTCACCCACTAGCCTTTTGCTTGCTCCTTCAAAGTCTTTGCAGAAACGTGTGTTTTCACGGCTGGAATACGTTTTGGGATGCATTGTTTCAATCTCCTGCAAGCCTCATGTTGTCTCTTAGGCAATGTGGAAAAACAAGGAGTATGTTTCCCAAATCACTTGTAATCCAGAAAAACGGACACTGCATCACTCTTGCTCAAACACGGCCAATCTCCTAATGCGTTGGGAACATTCAAACACCTAGAAACGAAGGGCATTTTGCAGTGAAATTCAGACGGGTATGTTGAAAAGGACATTTCAGTCGGTTGCAGAGTGCAAAAGCATGATTGACTTCATGTTCTTGATGAAAACCTTACATTTCCAAGTGACCTGAAGTAGGACTTTCACAAAATCATGTGTTTGCGTGTCTGTGGTGAGAGGAGCTCTAAGTTGTGTATTCAGTGCTGGAGAGTGACACACTCTACATTGGTTACACAGCGTTTTGAGAGCACCTACATGGTTCAGACTGAAACTGCTACAAGGTGTGTGTAGCATGCAGAAAGAAGGCTTGTCATTTCGAAGAAAGAAGAGGAAACCAAAATCCAGGTAGTGAAACGAGCACACCAGTATGGGAGATGTGCATGTGGACAGTTTCAAGCAGCAGCTCTCTCTGGACACTTGGAAACAGCGCTGTGAAAAATTTCGTACGAAGCCGGATTTGGCCAAACTTGAAAGACCTTCCAAAACCAATCCTAAAGAACTTAGCCAAACAATGAATGTAGCAAGGAGCTCCTGTAGATAAGGTGCTTCTATGGCACAACTCAGGAGCAGTTAGCTACATCCTGCACAGTACAAAATGCAAATGAATTCCAGGCTGAAAACTCACTCCAGAAGGAATAAATGCGTGTGTTTCTCTCTGAAAGAACACTCAGCCCCTAGACTTTTGCTTGCTCCTTCAAAGTCTTTGTAGAAACATGTGTTTTCACTGCTGGAATACGTTGTGGGATGCATTGTTTCAATCTCTTGCAGGCCTCATGTAGTTTCTTACACAAATTGGAAAAATACGGAATATGTTTCCCAAATCACTTGAAATCCAGGAAAACGCACACTGCATCACTCTTGCTCAAACACGCTCTTTCTCCTAATGTGTTGACAACTTTCAACGAACCAGAAACGAAGGGCATTTTGCAGTGGAATTCAGACGGGTATGACCAAGAGGACATTTCTATTGGTTGAAGAGTGCAAAAGCATGATTAATTTCTTGTTCTCGATGAAAACCTTACATTTCCAAGTGACCTGAAGTAGGACTTTCACAAAAACATGTGTTTGCGTGTCTGTGGTGAAAGGAGCTCTAAGTTGTGTATTCAGTGCTGGACAGTGACACACTCTAAATAGGTTACACAGCTTTTTAAGAGAACCAACATGCTTCAAACTGTAAGTGCTACAAGGTGTGTGTAGCATGCAGAAAGAAGGCTTGTCATTTCAAAGAAAGAAGAGGAAACCAAAATCCACGTAGTGAAACGAGCAGACCAGTATGTGAGATGTGCATGTGGACAGTTTCAAGCAGCAGCTCTTTCTGGACACATGGAAACAGCGCTGTGAAATATTTTCATATGAAGTGAGATTTGGCCAAAGTTGAAAGGCCTTCTATAACCAACCCTAAAGAGCTTAGCCAAACGATGAATGTTGCAATAACCTCCTGCAGGAAAGGTGCTTCAATGACACAACTCCGAGCAGGTAGCTACATTCTGCACAGTACAAAATGCATATGAATTCCTGGCTGAAAACTCACTCCAGAAGGAAGAAATGCGTGTGTTTCTCCCTGAAAGAACACTCAGCCACTAGCCTTTTGCTTGCTCCTTCAAAGTCTTTGCAAAAACGTGTATTTTCACGGCTGGAATACGTTTTGGGATGCATTGTTTCAATCTCCTGCAAGCCTCATGTTGTTTCTTAGACAATGTGGAAAAACAAGGAGTATGTTTCCCAAATCACTTGTCGTCCAGAAAAACGCACACTGCATCACTCTTGCTCAAACATAGCCAATCTCCTAATGCGTTGAGAACATTCAAACAACCAGAAAAGAAGGGCATTTTGCAATGAAATTCAGACGGGTATGACCAAGAGGACATTTCTATTGGTTGCAGAGTGCAAAAGCATGATTGACTTCTTGGTCACGATGAAAACCTTACATTTCCAAATGACCTGAAGTAGGACTTTCACAAAACCATGTGTTTGCGTGTCTGTGGTGAAAGGAGCTCTAAGTTGTGTATTCAGTGCCAGAGAGTGATACACTCTACATTGGTTACACAGCGTTTTGAGAAACCAACCTGCTTCAAACTGGAACAGCTACAGGGTGTGTGTAGCATGCAGAAAGAAGGCTTGTCATTTCAAAGAAAGAAGAGGAAACCAAAATCCAGGTAGTGAAACGAGCACACCAGTATGGAAGATGTGCATGTGGACAGTTTCAAGCAGCAGCTCTCTCTGGACACTTGGAAACAGCGCTGTGAAAAAATTTCGTACGAAGGGGGATTTAGACAAAGTTGAAAGACCTTCCAAAACCAACCCTAAGAAGTTAGCCAAACGATGAATGTTGCAATAACCTCCTGCATGAAAGGTGCTTCAATGACACAACTCCCGAGCAGGTAGCTACATTCTGCACACTACAAAATGCACATGAAATCCTGGCTGAAAACTCACTCCAGAAGGAAGAAATGCGTGTGTTTCTCCCTGAAAGAACACTCACCCACTAGCCTTTTGCTTGCTCCTTCAAAGTCTTTGTAGAAACGTGTGTTTTCACGGCTGCAATACGTTTTGGGATGCATTGTTTCAATCTCCTGCAAGCCTCATGTTGTCTCTTAGACAATGTGGAAAAACAAGGAGTATGTTTCCCAAATCACTTGTAATCCAGAAAAACGGACACTGCATCACTCTTGCTCAAACACGGCCAATCTCCTAATGCGTTTGGAACATTCAAACACCTAGAAACGAAGGGCATTTTGCAGTGAAATTCAGACGGGTATGTTGAAAAGGACATTTCAGTCGGTTGCAGAGTGCAAAAGCATGATTGACTTCATGTTCTTGATGAAAACCTTACATTTCCAAGTGACCTGAAGTAGGACTTTCACAAAATCATGTGTTTGCGTGTCTGTGGTGAAAGGAGCTCTAAGTTGTGTATTCAGTGCTGGAGAGTGACACACTCTACATTGGTTACACAGCATTTTGAGAGCACCTACATGGTTCAGACTGAAACTGCTACAAGGTGTGTGTAGCATGCAGAAAGAAGGCTTGTCATTTCGAAGAAAGAAGAGGAAACCAAAATCCAGGTAGTGAAACGAGCACACCAGTATGGGAGATGTGCATGTGGACAGTTTCAAGCAGCAGCTCTCTCTGGACACTTGGAAACAGCGCTGTGAAAAATTTCGTACGAAGCCGGATTTGGCCAAAGTTGAAAGACCTTCCAAAACCAATCCTAAAGAACTTAGCCAAACAATGAATGTAGCAAGGAGCTCCTGTAGATAAGGTGCTCCTATGGCACAACTCAGGAGGAGTTAGCTACATCCTGCACAGTACAAAATGCAAATGAATTCCAGGCTGAAAACTCACTCCAGAAGGTATAAATGCGTGTGTTTCTCTCTGAAAGAACACTCAGCCACTAGACTTTTGCTTGCTCCTTCAAAGTCTTTGTAGAAACATGTGTTTTCACTGCTGGAATACGTTGTGGGATGCATTGTTTCAATCTCTTGCAAGCCTCATGTCGTTTCTTACACAAATTGGAAAAATAGGGAATATGTTTCCCAAATCACTTGAAATCCAGGAAAACGCACACTGCATCACTCTTGCTCAAACACGCTCTTTCTTGAAATGCAGGAAAACGCACACTGCATCACTCTTGCTCAAACACGCTCTTTCTCCTAATGTGTTGACAACTTTCAACGAACCAGAAACGAAGGGCATTTTGCAGTGGAATTCAGACGGGTATGACCAAGAGGACATTTCTATTGGTTGAAGAGTGCAAAAGCATGATTAATTTCTTGTTCTCGATGAAAACCTTACATTTCCAAGTGACCTGAAGTAGGACTTTCACAAAAACATGTGTTTGCGTGTCTGTGGTGAAAGGAGCTCTAAGTTGTGTATTCAGTGCTGGACAGTGACACACTCTAAATAGGTTACACAGCTTTTTAAGAGAACCAACATGCTTCAAACTGTAAGTGCTACAAGGTGTGTGTAGCATGCAGAAAGAAGGCTTGTCATTTCAAAGAAAGAAGAGGAAACCAAAATCCAGGTAGTGAAACGAGCACACCAGTATGGGAGATGTGCATGTGGACAGTTTCAAGCAGCAGCTCTTTCTGGACACATGGAAACAGCGCTGTGAAATATTTTCATATGAAGTGAGATTTGGCCAAAGTTGAAAGGCCTTCTATAACCAACCCTAAAGAGCTTAGCCAAACAATGAATGTTGCAATAAGCTCCTGCAGGAAAGGTGCTTCAATGACACAACTCCGAGCAGGTAGCTACATTCTGCACAGTACAAAATGCATATGAATTCCAGGCTGAAAACTCACTCCAGAAGGAAGAAATGCGTGTGTTTCTCCCTGAAAGAACACGCAGCCACTAGCCTTTTGCTTGCTCCTTCAAAGTCTTTGTAGAAACGTGTGTTTTCACGGCTGGAATACGTTTTGGGATGCATTGTTTCAATCTCCTGCAAGCCTCATGTTGTTTCTTAGACAATGTGGAAAAACAAGGAGTATGTTTCCCAAATCACTTGTAATCCAGAAAAACGGACACTGCATCACACTTGCTCAAACACGGCCAATCTCCTAATGCGTTGAGAACATTCAAACAACCAGAAAAGAAGGGCATTTTGCAGTGAAATTCAGACGGGTATGACCAAGAGGACATTTCTATTGGTTGCAGAGTGCAAAAGCATGATTGACTTCTTGGTCACGATGAAAACCTTACATTTCCAAATGACCTGAAGTAGGACTTTCACAAAACGATGTCTTTGCGTGTCTGTGGTGAAAGGAGCTCTAAGTTGTGTATTCAGTGCTGGAGAGTGACACACTCTACATTGGTTACACAGCGTTTTGAGAGCACCTACATGGTTCAGACTGAAACTGATACAAGGTGTGTGTAGCATGCAGAAAGAAGGCTTGTCATTTCGAAGAAAGAAGAGGAAACCAAAATCCAGGTAGTGAAACGAGCACACCAGTATGGGAGATGTGCATGTGGACAGTTTCAAGCAGCAGCTCTCTCTGGACACTTGGAAACAGCGCTGTGAAAAAATTTCGTACGAAGGGGGATTTAGGCAAAGTTGAAAGACCTTCTATAACCAACCCTAAGAAGTTAGCCAAACGATGAATGTTGCAATAACCTCCTACATGAAAGGTGCTTCAATGACACAACTCCCGAGCAGGTAGCTACATTCTGCACACTACAAAATGCACATGAAATCCTGGCTGAAAACTCACTCCAGAAGGAAGAAATGCGTGTGTTTCTCCCTGAAAGAACACTCACCCACTAGCCTTTTGCTTGCTCCTTCAAAGTCTTTGCAGAAACGTGTGTTTTCACGGCTGGAATACGTTTTGGGATGCATTGTTTCAATCTCCTGCAACCTCATGTTGTTTCTTAGACAATGTGGAAAAACAAGGAGTATGTTTCCCAAATCACTTGTAATCCAGAAAAACGGACACTGCATCACTCTTGCTCAAACACGGCCAATCTCCTAATGCGTTGGGAACATTCAAACACCTAGAAACGAAGGGCATTTTGCAGTGAAATTCAGACGGGTATGTTGAAAAGGACATTTCTATTGGTTGCAGAGTGCAAAAGCATGATTGACTTCATGTTCTTGATGAAAACCTTACATTTCCAAGTGACCTGAAGTAGGACTTTCACAAAATCATGTGTTTGCGTGTCTGTGGTGAAAGGAGCTCTAAGTTGTGTATTCAGTGCTGGAGAGTGACACACTCTACATTGGTTACACAGCGTTTTGAGAGCACCTACATGGTTCAGACTGAAACTGCTACAAGGTGTGTGTAGCATGCAGAAAGAAGGCTTGTCATTTCGAAGAAAGAAGAGGAAACCAAAATCCAGGTAGTGAAACGAGCACACCAGTATGGGAGATGTGCATGTGGACAGTTTCAAGCAGCAGCTCTCTCTGGACACTTGGAAACAGCGCTGTGAAAAATTTCGTACGAACCCGGATTTGGCCAAACTTGAAAGACCTTCCAAAACCAATCCTAAAGAACTTAGCCAAACAATGAATGTAGCAAGGAGCTCCTGTAGATAAGGTGCTTCTATGGCACAACTCAGGAGCAGTTAGCTACATCCTGCACAGTACAAAATGCAAATGAATTCCAGGCTGAAAACTCACTCCAGAAGGAATAAATGCGTGTGTTTCTCTCTGAAAGAACACTCAGCCACTAGACTTTTGCTTGCTCCTTCAAAGTCTTTGTAGAAACATGTGTTTTCACTGCTGGAATACGTTGTGGGATGCATTGTTTCAATCTCTTGCAAGCCTCATGTCGTTTCTTACACAAATTGGAAAAATAGGGAATATGTTTCCCAAATCACTTGAAATCCAGGAAAACGCACACTGCATCACTCTTGCTCAAACACGCTCTTTCTTGAAATGCAGGAAAACGCACACTGCATCACTCTTGCTCAAACACGCTCTTTCTCCTAATGTGTTGACAACTTTCAACGAACCAGAAACGAAGGGCATTTTGCAGTGGAATTCAGACGGGTATGACCAAGAGGACATTTCTATTGGTTGAAGAGTGCAAAAGCATGATTAATTTCTTGTTCTCGATGAAAACCTTACATTTCCAAGTGACCTGAAGTAGGACTTTCACAAAAACATGTGTTTGCGTGTCTGTGGTGAAAGGAGCTCAAAGTTGTGTATTCAGTGCTGGACAGTGACACACTCTAAATAGGTTACACAGCTTTTTAAGAGAACCAACATGCTTCAAACTGTAAGTGCTACAAGGTGTGTGTAGCATGCAGAAAGAAGGCTTGTCATTTCAAAGAAAGAAGAGGAAACCAAAATCCAGGTAGTGAAACGAGCACACCAGTATGGGAGATGTGCATGTGGACAGTTTCAAGCAGCAGCTCTTTCTGGACACATGGAAACAGCGCTGTGAAATATTTTCATATGAAGTGAGATTTGGCCAAGGTTGAAAGGCCTTCTATAACCAACCCTAAAGAGCTTAGCCAAACAATGAATGTTGCAATAAGCTCCTGCAGGAAAGGTGCTTCAATGACACAACTCCGAGCAGGTAGCTACATTATGCACAGTACAAAATGCATATGAATTCCAGGCTGAAAACTCACTCCAGAAGGAAGAAATGCGTGTGTTTCTCCCTGAAAGAACACGCAGCCACTAGCCTTTTGCTTGCTCCTTCAAAGTCTTTGTAGAAACATGTGTTTTCACGGCTGGAATACGTTTTGGGATGCATTGTTTCAATCTCCTGCAAGCCTCATGTTGTTTCTTAGACAATGTGGAAAAACAAGGAGTATGTTTCCCAAATCACTTGTAGTCCAGAAAAACGCACACTGCCTCACTCTTGCTCAAACATAGCCAATCTCCTAATGCGTTGAGAACATTCAAACAACCAGAAAAGAAGGGCATTTTGCAGTGAAATTCAGACGGGTATGACCAAGAGGACATTTCTATTGGTTGCAGAGTGCAAAAGCATGATTGACTTCTTGGTCACGATGAAAACCTTACATTTCCAAATGACCTGAAGTAGGACTTTCACAAAACCATGTGTTTGCGTGTCTGTGGTGAAAGGAGCTCTAAGTTGTGTATTCAGTGCCAGAGAGTGATACACTCTACATTGGTTACACAGCGTTTTGAGAAACCAACTTGCTTCAAACTGAAACAGCTACAGGGTGTGTGTAGCATGCAGAAAGAAGGCTTGTCATTTCAAAGAAAGAAGAGGAAACCAAAATCCAGGTAGTGAAACGAGCACACCAGTATGGGAGATGTGCATTTGGACAGTTTCAAGCAGCAGCTCTCTCTGGACACTTGGAAACAGCGCTGTGAAAAAATTTCGTACGAAGGGGGATTTAGGCAAAGTTGAAAAACCTTCCAAAACCAACCCTAAGAAGTTAGCCAAACGATGAATGTTGCAATAACCTCCTGCATGAAAGGTGCTTCAATGACACAACTCCCGAGCAGGTAGCTACATTCTGCACACTACAAAATGCATATGAAATCCTGGCTGAAAACTCACTCCAGAAGGAAGAAATGCGTGTGTTTCTCCCTGAAAGAACACTCACCCACTAGCCTTTTGCTTGCTCCTTCAAAGTCTTTGCAGAAACGTGTGTTTTCACGGCTGGAATACGTTTTGGGATGCATTCTTTCAATCTCCTGCAAGCCTCATGTTGTCTCTTAGACAATGTGGAAAAACAAGGAGTATGTTTCCCAAATCACTTGTAATCCAGAAAAAGGGACACTGCATCACTCTTGCTCAAACACGCCCAATCTCCTAATGCGTTGGGAACATTCAAACACCTAGAAACGAAGGGCATTTTGCAGTGAAATTCAGACGGGTATGTTGAAAAGGACATTTCAGTCAGTTGCAGAGTGCAAAAGCATGATTGACTTCATGTTCTTGATGAAAACCTTACATTTCCAAGTGACCTGAAGTAGGACTTTCACAAAAACATGTGTTTGCGTGTCTGTGGTGAAAGGAGCTCTAAGTGGTGTATTCAGTGCTGGAGAGTGACACACTCTACATTGGTTACACAGCGTTTTGAGAGCACCTACATGGTTCAGACTGAAACTGCTACAAGGTGTGTGTAGCATGCAGAAAGAAGGCTTGTCATTTCGAAGAAAGAAGAGGAAACCAAAATCCAGGTAGTGAAACGAGCACACCAGTATGGGAGATGTGCATGTGGACAGTTTCAAGCAGCAGCTCTCTCTGGACACTTGGAAACACCGCTGTGAAAAATTTCGTACGAAGCCGGATTTGGCCAAAGTTGAAAGACCTTCCAAAACCAATCCTAAAGAACTTAGCCAAACAATGAATGTAGCAATGAGCTCCTGTAGATAAGGTGCTTCTATGGCACAACTTAGGAGCAGTTAGCTACATCCTGCACAGTACAAAATGCAAATGAATTCCAGGCTGAAAACTCACTCCAGAAGGAATAAATGCGTGTGTTTCTCTCTGAAAGAACACTCAGCCCCTAGACTTTTGCTTGCTCCTTCAAAGTCTTTGTAGAAACATGTGTTTTCACTGCTGGAATACGTTGTGGGATGCATTGTTTCAATCTCTTGCAGGCCTCATGTAGTTTCTTACACAAATTGGAAAAATACGGAATATGTTTCCCAAATCACTTGAAATCCAGGAAAACGCACACTGCATCACTCTTGCTCAAGCACGCTCTTTCTTGAAATGCAGGAAAACGCACACTGCATCACTCTTGCTCAAACACGCTCTTTCTCCTAATGTGTTGACAACTTTCAACGAACCAGAAACGAAGGGCATTTTGCAGTGGAATTCAGACGGGTATGACCAAGAGGACATTTCTATTGGTTGAAGAGTGCAAAAGCATGATTAATTTCTTGTTCTCGATGAAAACCTTACATTTCCAAGTGACCTGAAGTAGGACTTTCACAAAAACATGTGTTTGCGTGTCTGTGGTGAAAGGAGCTCTAAGTTGTGTATTCAGTGCTGGACAGTGACACACTCTAAATAGGTTACACAGCTTTTTAAGAGAACCAACATGCTTCAAACTGTAAGTGCTACAAGGTGTGTGTAGCATGCAGAAAGAAGGCTTGTCATTTCAAAGAAAGAAGAGGAAACCAAAATCCAGGTAGTGAAACGAGCACACCAGTATGGGAGATGTGCATGTGGACAGTTTCAAGCAGCAGCTCTTTCTGGACACATGGAAACAGCGCTGTGAAATATTTTCATATGAAGTGAGATTTGGCCAAAGTTGAAAGGCCTTCTATAACCAACCCTAAAGAGCTTAGCCAAACAATGAATGTTGCAATAAGCTCCTGTAGGAAAGGTGCTTCAATGACACAACTCCGAGCAGGTAGCTACGTTCTGCACAGTACAAAATGCATATGAATTCCAGGCTGAAAACGCACTCCAGAAGGAAGAAATGCGTGTGTTTCTCCCTGAAAGAACACTCAGCCACTAGCCTTTTGCTTGCTCTTTCAAAGTCTTTGCAGAAACGTGTGTTTTCACGGCTGGAATAATTTTTGGGATGCATTGTTTCAATCTCCTGCAAGCCTCATGTTGTTTCTTAGACAATGTGGAAAAACAAGGAGTATGTTTCCCAAATCACTTGTAGTCCAGAAAAACGCAC
Source organism: Miniopterus schreibersii (assembly GCF_964146895.1). NCBI lineage: Eukaryota > Metazoa > Chordata > Mammalia > Chiroptera > Miniopteridae > Miniopterus > Miniopterus schreibersii. Next base: position 83,832,344 of record NC_138109.1, on the reverse strand, counting down.
ACTGCCTCACTCTTGCTCAAACATAGCCAATCTCCTAATGCGTTGAGAACATTCAAACAACCAGAAAAGAAGGGCATTTTGCAGTGAAATTCAGACGGGTATGACCAAGAGGACATTTCTATTGGTTGCAGAGTGCAAAAGCATGATTGACTTCTTGGTCACGATGAAAACCTTACATTTCCAAATGACCTGAAGTAGGACTTTCACAAAACCATGTGTTTGCGTGTCTGTGGTGAAAGGAGCTCTAAGTTGTGTATTCAGTGCCAGAGAGTGATACACTCTACATTGGTTACACAGCGTTTTGAGAAACCAACTTGCTTCAAACTGAAACAGCTACAGGGTGTGTGTAGCATGCAGAAAGAAGGCTTGTCATTTCAAAGAAAGAAGAGGAAACCAAAATCCAGGTAGTGAAACGAGCACACCAGTATGGGAGATGTGCATTTGGACAGTTTCAAGCAGCAGCTCTCTCTGGACACTTGGAAACAGCGCTGTGAAAAAATTTCGTACGAAGGGGGATTTAGGCAAAGTTGAAAAACCTTCCAAAACCAACCCTAAGAAGTTAGCCAAACGATGAATGTTGCAATAACCTCCTGCATGAAAGGTGCTTCAATGACACAACTCCCGAGCAGGTAGCTACATTCTGCACACTACAAAATGCATATGAAATCCTGGCTGAAAACTCACTCCAGAAGGAAGAAATGCGTGTGTTTCTCCCTGAAAGAACACTCACCCACTAGCCTTTTGCTTGCTCCTTCAAAGTCTTTGCAGAAACGTGTGTTTTCACGGCTGGAATACGTTTTGGGATGCATTGTATCAATCTCCTGCAAGCCTCATGTTGTCTCTTAGGCAATGTGGAAAAACAAGGAGTATGTTTCCCAAATCACTTGTAATCCAGAAAAACGGACACTGCATCACTCTTGCTCAAACACGGCCAATCTCCTAATGCGTTGGGAACATTCAAACACCTAGAAACGAAGGGCATTTTGCAGTGAAATTCAGACGGGTATGTTGAAAAGGACATTTCAGTCGGTTGCAGAGTGCAAAAGCATGATTGACTTCATGTTCTTGATGAAAACCTTACATTTCCAAGTGACCTGAAGTAGGACTTTCACAAAATCATGTGTTTGCGTGTCTGTGGTGAGAGGAGCTCTAAGTTGTGTATTCAGTGCTGGAGAGTGACACACTCTACATTGGTTACACAGCGTTTTGAGAGCACCTACATGGTTCAGACTGAAACTGCTACAAGGTGTGTGTAGCATGCAGAAAGAAGGCTTGTCATTTCGAAGAAAGAAGAGGAAACCAAAATCCAGGTAGTGAAACGAGCACACCAGTATGGGAGATGTGCATGTGGACAGTTTCAAGCAGCAGCTCTCTCTGGACACTTGGAAACAGCGCTGTGAAAAATTTCGTACGAAGCCGGATTTGGCCAAACTTGAAAGACCTTCCAAAACCAATCCTAAAGAACTTAGCCAAACAATGAATGTAGCAAGGAGCTCCTGTAGATAAGGTGCTTCTATGGCACAACTCAGGAGCAGTTAGCTACATCCTGCACAGTACAAAATGCAAATGAATTCCAGGCTGAAAACTCACTCCAGAAGGAATAAATGCGTGTGTTTCTCTCTGAAAGAACACTCAGCCCCTAGACTTTTGCTTGCTCCTTCAAAGTCTTTGTAGAAACATGTGTTTTCACTGCTGGAATACGTTGTGGGATGCATTGTTTCAATCTCTTGCAGGCCTCATGTAGTTTCTTACACAAATTGGAAAAATACGGAATATGTTTCCCAAATCACTTGAAATCCAGGAAAACGCACACTGCATCACTCTTGCTCAAACACGCTCTTTCTCCTAATGTGTTGACAACTTTCAACGAACCAGAAACGAAGGGCATTTTGCAGTGGAATTCAGACGGGTATGACCAAGAGGACATTTCTATTGGTTGAAGAGTGCAAAAGCATGATTAATTTCTTGTTCTCGATGAAAACCTTACATTTCCAAGTGACCTGAAGTAGGACTTTCACAAAAACATGTGTTTGCGTGTCTGTGGTGAAAGGAGCTCTAAGTTGTGTATTCAGTGCTGGACAGTGACACACTCTAAATAGGTTACACAGCTTTTTAAGAGAACCAACATGCTTCAAACTGTAAGTGCTACAAGGTGTGTGTAGCATGCAGAAAGAAGGCTTGTCATTTCAAAGAAAGAAGAGGAAACCAAAATCCACGTAGTGAAACGAGCAGACCAGTATGTGAGATGTGCATGTGGACAGTTTCAAGCAGCAGCTCTTTCTGGACACATGGAAACAGCGCTGTGAAATATTTTCATATGAAGTGAGATTTGGCCAAAGTTGAAAGGCCTTCTATAACCAACCCTAAAGAGCTTAGCCAAACGATGAATGTTGCAATAACCTCCTGCAGGAAAGGTGCTTCAATGACACAACTCCGAGCAGGTAGCTACATTCTGCACAGTACAAAATGCATATGAATTCCTGGCTGAAAACTCACTCCAGAAGGAAGAAATGCGTGTGTTTCTCCCTGAAAGAACACTCAGCCACTAGCCTTTTGCTTGCTCCTTCAAAGTCTTTGCAAAAACGTGTATTTTCACGGCTGGAATACGTTTTGGGATGCATTGTTTCAATCTCCTGCAAGCCTCATGTTGTTTCTTAGACAATGTGGAAAAACAAGGAGTATGTTTCCCAAATCACTTGTCGTCCAGAAAAACGCACACTGCATCACTCTTGCTCAAACATAGCCAATCTCCTAATGCGTTGAGAACATTCAAACAACCAGAAAAGAAGGGCATTTTGCAATGAAATTCAGACGGGTATGACCAAGAGGACATTTCTATTGGTTGCAGAGTGCAAAAGCATGATTGACTTCTTGGTCACGATGAAAACCTTACATTTCCAAATGACCTGAAGTAGGACTTTCACAAAACCATGTGTTTGCGTGTCTGTGGTGAAAGGAGCTCTAAGTTGTGTATTCAGTGCCAGAGAGTGATACACTCTACATTGGTTACACAGCGTTTTGAAAAACCAACCTGCTTCAAACTGGAACAGCTACAGGGTGTGTGTAGCATGCAGAAAGAAGGCTTGTCATTTCAAAGAAAGAAGAGGAAACCAAAATCCAGGTAGTGAAACGAGCACACCAGTATGGAAGATGTGCATGTGGACAGTTTCAAGCAGCAGCTCTCTCTGGACACTTGGAAACAGCGCTGTGAAAAAATTTCGTACGAAGGGGGATTTAGGCAAAGTTGAAAGACCTTCCAAAACCAACCCTAAGAAGTTAGCCAAACGATGAATGTTGCAATAACCTCCTGCATGAAAGGTGCTTCAATGACACAACTCCCGAGCAGGTAGCTACATTCTGCACACTACAAAATGCACATGAAATCCTGGCTGAAAACTCACTCCAGAAGGAAGAAATGCGTGTGTTTCTCCCTGAAAGAACACTCACCCACTAGCCTTTTGCTTGCTCCTTCAAAGTCTTTGTAGAAACGTGTGTTTTCACGGCTGCAATACGTTTTGGGATGCATTGTTTCAATCTCCTGCAAGCCTCATGTTGTCTCTTAGACAATGTGGAAAAACAAGGAGTATGTTTCCCAAATCACTTGTAATCCAGAAAAACGGACACTGCATCACTCTTGCTCAAACACGGCCAATCTCCTAATGCGTTTGGAACATTCAAACACCTAGAAACGAAGGGCATTTTGCAGTGAAATTCAGACGGGTATGTTGAAAAGGACATTTCAGTCGGTTGCAGAGTGCAAAAGCATGATTGACTTCATGTTCTTGATGAAAACCTTACATTTCCAAGTGACCTGAAGTAGGACTTTCACAAAATCATGTGTTTGCGTGTCTGTGGTGAAAGGAGCTCTAAGTTGTGTATTCAGTGCTGGAGAGTGACACACTCTACATTGGTTACACAGCATTTTGAGAGCACCTACATGGTTCAGACTGAAACTGCTACAAGGTGTGTGTAGCATGCAGAAAGAAGGCTTGTCATTTCGAAGAAAGAAGAGGAAACCAAAATCCAGGTAGTGAAACGAGCACACCAGTATGGGAGATGTGCATGTGGACAGTTTCAAGCAGCAGCTCTCTCTGGACACTTGGAAACAGCGCTGTGAAAAATTTCGTACGAAGCCGGATTTGGCCAAAGTTGAAAGACCTTCCAAAACCAATCCTAAAGAACTTAGCCAAACAATGAATGTAGCAAGGAGCTCCTGTAGATAAGGTGCTCCTATGGCACAACTCAGGAGGAGTTAGCTACATCCTGCACAGTACAAAATGCAAATGAATTCCAGGCTGAAAACTCACTCCAGAAGGTATAAATGCGTGTGTTTCTCTCTGAAAGAACACTCAGCCACTAGACTTTTGCTTGCTCCTTCAAAGTCTTTGTAGAAACATGTGTTTTCACTGCTGGAATACGTTGTGGGATGCATTGTTTCAATCTCTTGCAAGCCTCATGTCGTTTCTTACACAAATTGGAAAAATAGGGAATATGTTTCCCAAATCACTTGAAATCCAGGAAAACGCACACTGCATCACTCTTGCTCAAACACGCTCTTTCTTGAAATGCAGGAAAACGCACACTGCATCACTCTTGCTCAAACACGCTCTTTCTCCTAATGTGTTGACAACTTTCAACGAACCAGAAACGAAGGGCATTTTGCAGTGGAATTCAGACGGGTATGACCAAGAGGACATTTCTATTGGTTGAAGAGTGCAAAAGCATGATTAATTTCTTGTTCTCGATGAAAACCTTACATTTCCAAGTGACCTGAAGTAGGACTTTCACAAAAACATGTGTTTGCGTGTCTGTGGTGAAAGGAGCTCTAAGTTGTGTATTCAGTGCTGGACAGTGACACACTCTAAATAGGTTACACAGCTTTTTAAGAGAACCAACATGCTTCAAACTGTAAGTGCTACAAGGTGTGTGTAGCATGCAGAAAGAAGGCTTGTCATTTCAAAGAAAGAAGAGGAAACCAAAATCCAGGTAGTGAAACGAGCACACCAGTATGGGAGATGTGCATGTGGACAGTTTCAAGCAGCAGCTCTTTCTGGACACATGGAAACAGCGCTGTGAAATATTTTCATATGAAGTGAGATTTGGCCAAAGTTGAAAGGCCTTCTATAACCAACCCTAAAGAGCTTAGCCAAACAATGAATGTTGCAATAAGCTCCTGCAGGAAAGGTGCTTCAATGACACAACTCCGAGCAGGTAGCTACATTCTGCACAGTACAAAATGCATATGAATTCCAGGCTGAAAACTCACTCCAGAAGGAAGAAATGCGTGTGTTTCTCCCTGAAAGAACACGCAGCCACTAGCCTTTTGCTTGCTCCTTCAAAGTCTTTGTAGAAACGTGTGTTTTCACGGCTGGAATACGTTTTGGGATGCATTGTTTCAATCTCCTGCAAGCCTCATGTTGTTTCTTAGACAATGTGGAAAAACAAGGAGTATGTTTCCCAAATCACTTGTAATCCAGAAAAACGGACACTGCATCACACTTGCTCAAACACGGCCAATCTCCTAATGCGTTGAGAACATTCAAACAACCAGAAAAGAAGGGCATTTTGCAGTGAAATTCAGACGGGTATGACCAAGAGGACATTTCTATTGGTTGCAGAGTGCAAAAGCATGATTGACTTCTTGGTCACGATGAAAACCTTACATTTCCAAATGACCTGAAGTAGGACTTTCACAAAACGATGTCTTTGCGTGTCTGTGGTGAAAGGAGCTCTAAGTTGTGTATTCAGTGCTGGAGAGTGACACACTCTACATTGGTTACACAGCGTTTTGAGAGCACCTACATGGTTCAGACTGAAACTGATACAAGGTGTGTGTAGCATGCAGAAAGAAGGCTTGTCATTTCGAAGAAAGAAGAGGAAACCAAAATCCAGGTAGTGAAACGAGCACACCAGTATGGGAGATGTGCATGTGGACAGTTTCAAGCAGCAGCTCTCTCTGGACACTTGGAAACAGCGCTGTGAAAAAATTTCGTACGAAGGGGGATTTAGGCAAAGTTGAAAGACCTTCTATAACCAACCCTAAGAAGTTAGCCAAACGATGAATGTTGCAATAACCTCCTACATGAAAGGTGCTTCAATGACACAACTCCCGAGCAGGTAGCTACATTCTGCACACTACAAAATGCACATGAAATCCTGGCTGAAAACTCACTCCAGAAGGAAGAAATGCGTGTGTTTCTCCCTGAAAGAACACTCACCCACTAGCCTTTTGCTTGCTCCTTCAAAGTCTTTGCAGAAACGTGTGTTTTCACGGCTGGAATACGTTTTGGGATGCATTGTTTCAATCTCCTGCAACCTCATGTTGTTTCTTAGACAATGTGGAAAAACAAGGAGTATGTTTCCCAAATCACTTGTAATCCAGAAAAACGGACACTGCATCACTCTTGCTCAAACACGGCCAATCTCCTAATGCGTTGGGAACATTCAAACACCTAGAAACGAAGGGCATTTTGCAGTGAAATTCAGACGGGTATGTTGAAAAGGACATTTCTATTGGTTGCAGAGTGCAAAAGCATGATTGACTTCATGTTCTTGATGAAAACCTTACATTTCCAAGTGACCTGAAGTAGGACTTTCACAAAATCATGTGTTTGCGTGTCTGTGGTGAAAGGAGCTCTAAGTTGTGTATTCAGTGCTGGAGAGTGACACACTCTACATTGGTTACACAGCGTTTTGAGAGCACCTACATGGTTCAGA